>NC_092823.1:38967926-39316426 GCF_023375885.2 Dermacentor andersoni | reverse complement strand
ACGTCATTGCCCCCTTGCAAAACCCGTAGCGCAGGCAGAGCGTTAAAGCGGCTACGTTGCATCGAGCGGAGAAAACGAAAATGTCCAGGCGAGGCGAAAGAAATGCGGGTGTCGCACCGTGTGGGAGTCGGGAGAGCGTGTGCGCCGCCTCCAGCACCGTGCGTGTAATGACGCTTGAACCGGATGGTGCACGAAATAAACGGCTGCTCTTTATGAAAACTGGCCGCGTTCGTACCGGTTATACAGTCCTGTACTTACGAAGGTATGACGTCAAATGTGAACGCTTGGCTGGCTTCCTGCTGAATATTTTGTTACATATTCTTTTCTTTTTCTCTGCGTAAGGTTTGCGCGCTCTGTAGCCGAGAAATATTGAACCAAGTCGGTTTTTTTTGTGGCTGCCGTTTTTCACCGAATGGTATTTGAAGCGGATTATAAGTTCAGATTGCATGTCGTTCGTCTACTCGCCGTTGAAGGAGATGCGAGAGTCCGTATTCTTAGAGAGAAAGAGAGAGAGAGAGCGAAGAGTTTATTAATATCTGGGAAGACGTACTCTCAAAATGCCGTCGGCGAATGTCCGATCATCGGTGCATTTGTCTGACTAACAAGCCGGTTAATGATTGACAGGTGCCCGAACACTGGCCAATACGAAAACGCTAATTACGTAAGATAAATTTCTGGATACGTGCCAACTTTCTCACAAACTATAATGTGGTGGCTCTGCGAACCAGCTCTATGTTGCGCGCAATCAGACCGTATTCTGCAACGGTTCGCAATGACAGTGCAATGACAGTGCGGATGACGCTGCCCAGTCGGCTCATGATGGTGCCCAGATTATACCCATACCGCTGTCAAGAATAGATGCAGCCACAAGCCTTCACTCCCTCGCCTGCAAGCTTACGCAGAATCTGTGGACCACCAGTGAATTCACGAACGCACGTCTCCACAGATTGGATCCACGTCTGCAACTCCGCCTACCACCAGGGTTGCCACGAGCGGAAGCAACACTTCTGTGCCGCCTGTGGCTCGGCGTGGCATTCACGAACTCCTACTCATTCCGCATTGGTATGGCCGACAGCCCTACTTGTGACACCTGCGGCTGCGATGAGACGATTGAGCACCTCCATTGTGACGGTCCCCGTTACAAAGTGCCAAGAAAAGTGCTCGTGACCGCTCTCAAAAAACTGGACAATCGCCCCTTTACAGAGGAAAAAGCTCTAGGACATTGGTCCAGACGGGTTTCGGCACTCAAGGCCTTAAGGGCTTTGCTTAAGTTTTTAAGGACATGCGAATTGTGCGACCGCCTTTGAATGTTGTAGCGCGTAGTTTCGCGTTACTGTTTGAATTTTCTGGCTTCCTTTTTTTTCCCCCTTTTTCTTTCTCCTTTTATTCCCTTTACCCCTTTCCCCAGCACAGGGTAGCCAGCCGGTAATTACACTGGCTAACCTCCCTATCTTTCCTCTCGTTTGTCTCCTCCTTCTCCTTGGAACCGGTTCGGCCTGGCTGTTACGTCAATGCGATGTCACTCGCGGAAAGAGTGGAATGTCGCGGCATGAGGGAGACCAATAAACGTGCGGCGTCCTGTTGCATGGTCACGTCGTCATTTTTGTTTGTAGTTTTGGGATGATATAGCAATTGAAGGATGTTGCTAGTTCGGTAGAAAAATAATGGTCTGTGTACAACACTTGCACATTTAATTTCCAGTAGTAACTGAGCTTCCGACGCAGACAGCTAGTGGTTTAATTTTATCTGCGTTGCTTTATCTTTTTGTCGCTTGGTGGTGCGCCATACGTTAAGCAATCAAAGCGGTTCTCTTTGTGTAGGCCTCGGCTCTAACACGATTTCGTTTAGCTATGACCGAGCTTCTTAGGGTGGACGATTGCCATGACAATTCCGTCCACGCATCCCACAACTTCGAGAATCTTGCCGCGGTCATGGAAACGTGCTTGAATGCGGCTTTCTTCTGCAGCATGGAGAGAAATTTCACACCCCTTTTTCTTTTCCTTCAACCATAATGACCCTAGCGACGGCAGTAATGATGCGACTGACTGACGGTTGCGACAACCCAATAGTGGCTACATTCCAGACGCACTTCTGAAAAGAACCCGTAGCAAAAAAAAAAAAAGAAGAAAGAAACGTGATGCGCACTGCACTTGCGTCGCAGTGTCAACGCTACTAAATCTTGTGGTCCGTGATATTCAAGCTCATCGCAAATCCATCGCTTTCTATTTTTGGAGCGCCTAAACTGCCTTCGCCACTCGCCTTCGTTCATGTCGTACGCGTCGGACGGTTGCCTCTCGTCACGTCGCTGTCTTAGGCCAACGCTCGCCAGCAACACAACCAAAGAAACCTTCATAAGCCGTCTTTAGCGCATATTTTATGACAACCGGCAAGATGAACCAACTCGTCCGAATCAAGGTATTGTTGCAAAGAAGCCACTATCGGCATCCTTCTCGTCTCACCGGCCAGCGCGAGACTAGCAGACGGCCACGGTTGCCGTAGCAACCCTCGAGATCATGCTCGCCACCGCGGGCGGAGAAGTGAACCACTTCTCCGCGGTTCCTCTCGTAGCAGACGACGGGTTCCTTTTCAGATGATTGAGAACCTGTGTGACGACAAGAAAATTTGTTGTCACGCCTACTAGGGGTGACGACAACGAAGCGCCGACCAATGGCATTCGTGAAAGCGAACCGGTTCCAAAGCGAACCGTTACAGAATACGGCAGCCCATAGTTCTGTTAATACTTCAACTGTGTGGTGTGTAGCGCAAGAAGGGCACGAAAAGCTACAAATAAACCAAGACAAAGCAATTTGTCTTCCTGTATGCTGTCGTGTCGTGTGACATATCATTCCAACAATGAAGCGACGCACGACGTTTCTGAAATCGCATTGATTTAACATCTGTGGTGGTCATTCCGAGACTTCTGTTGCTTCGGCTATATGCGACATACTCTGGTATCGTCCCACTTTGATATGGCACTTGCTTTCCGAGGTCGCCCATTAGCATGGTGGCGTGAAAAGGAATAGGTGAGGCCGATGCCGTGACGACGACGGAATGCCGACCATGAGATGACGATTATATCAAACAGTGACGATGGTACAACGGCTAAAGCGCGACGAGAAAGACGTGAGAATAATGGGACGACGAGAAGTGTATGACGGCAATGGTGTGACCACCGGGGTATGACGACAACTCGATGACGAGGCTCAAATGACGACGATCGCATAAAAACAACAGTATCACAATGGATGCGTGATAGCAACTGTCTGACGACGGCGATGGCATGACAATGGCGGCACAATCACGATCGAATGATGAACGTATGATTGCGACAAAGTGACGAAAAGGAATGACGTCATTGAATCGACGAACGTGGCACGACGACGACGGGATGACTTCAGTGTCTAGGACGGTAAAACGACAGCGAGACCATGGTGGCATGCAATGGTAAAACGACAAGTGTGGGACGACGGTGGCGGGATGATCACTGCATGACGAAAGTCTTATGCCGAAGTGAGAATGATGACGAGAGATTGAACTCGACGCATCGCGATAATGGTACGACAATGAATGCATGACGACTGTGTGACGACAAGGGAGTGACGAAGACGCCATTATGTCGTCATTATTATTTAGGGCGAAGGATTACTCCGGCGACACAAATTCAAGGCAAATAACTCTTATCGGCTCTTCTCTGTTCACCCTGTCAAGAGGTCGTCTATTTCTGCGTGCCTCCTTGTTCCGCATCTAAATCTGCCACATCAAATTTTCCCAGCTCTGCTTTATATGCTTCAGTAACTAAAATCGAGCACCGCAAGTTACACTAAAAAGCCAACGGCAAGACCAACTTTCGCAAGGATAGAATATGCGATTGAACATCGAGTCTTAAATTGTTACTGTTTAAATGCAGAGGGATAATCTCTATTATGTTACCATATATCTGAGTACAGACACGAGATTAGCATTCGTGTGAACTTCACACATCTGTGCATGTTGTACGCTAAAAAACACAGTGAAATGGCACCAAAGCCTGGACACCGTCCAACAAGGTCAGCTTCACTGCATCACCATAGAACGCGTGTGTAATTTCAAATGTGGTTACTTGCAACACGAAGCAATGTTAAAGGAGCGATCACTAATAAGAAAGTACAAAGAAAAAGCGAAACCACGTACACATTCGGGCTGCGTTCTAGAAGTCCCGCAGCGTTGACCGGCTCATGGTATGCGACGAGAGTGGGTCGTCCAGCGAGAACAGGTGTTTGTCGCCCCTTCCTCGGCGAGGCTCGTGCAACCGTTTCTTGGGCAGCGGCGCCAGAGATCCCTGGAGCTCCCGCCTCAGCTCCTCGCCGGTGATTTCGGTAAAGGTAATTTTGGCATGCATGAGAGAGCGACACAATTTCCAGTCTGCCTTTGCGGGTAAGGACTGTGTAGCGGCCGCGACCAGCGTCATCAAGATGGCCGGAACGGCGAGGTGCCCTTCGGCGTGCCTGCCCTGGAGAAACCTCGGAACCATCTGGGCCAGGGTGTCGCCGAGCCGGCTCCAGGCCAGGCCCGTGCCGAGTGCCGTGCAGTGAATGCCAACGGGGTAGCAGTTGACGGCCAGTGTGATGAAAAGCATGAGCGTCACGTTTCCCGCCATTCGCATGAGCAGAACGAGCGAGTTGCGCAGGACCGTTTCGTCGTCGGTGTAAATACCGGCCAGAACTGCCGACGTCACGGCGCAGACGAGCGCCGAGGCGACCACCAAAAGTTTGAAGCCGAAGCGAGGAATGCATCCGGCAACGAGGATAGCAGCGCAGGTGGATAGAAGCATGTAGATTACGTTCACTATCACACTCACGAAGATGTCGTCATTGAAGATGAAGCTGACGTAGCAGTAGGCAGGCGCCGTCCACCAGAATGTCAACAGGGCGGTGCGCTGCCAGAGACCTTTCGAGGACAGCAGAAAAGGCCCGGCCGGTTCTTTGGGGGCTACTTCTCGAACCTGCAAGTACCGCTGTAAAACGCCAAGGTCGCCGCTTCCCGTTGGCAACCCATTCAACCTCGCCGCGCGCGACGCAACGCGCTCAGCCTCGCCGACTTTTCCGGTGTGACCAGAAGCCAGGCAGGCGATTCGTCTATGATGTAGTACAGGGTAAGCAGGAGGGACGTCGGCAGCATGACCAGGAGCTGGGTGATGGCCCAGCCGCCCTTGACAACCTGGGCCACCGCTAGCGTCGGGGGCACCATGAGCAGAGTGACCACCCAGGTGGCGACAGTGTAGGCAGGAATCTTGATCATGGGTGACACCTCGTACATCAGTGCCAGCAGCGGTGGCACCAGGGCACTTGCAGCCGCCGAGACGAGGCAGCGCACGGCCACGAAAAAGTGCAGGTCCTTGGGCAGGCCTCCGCCTACCCCAGCCAACAGCTCCACGGGCACGGCCACGAAGACGACGACCCTGAGGCCGACGCGATCGGCCGCCACGCCGAACACGCAGAGGGACGCCATGCAGCTGACCGAGTAGGCTATCCTCGCCAGGTCCACGATCCAGAGCCGGTCGCACACGAGGTGCCATTCACTGACGATGTTGTTGCCGTACGTGTCCAGGTCGTACTCCCACGACGTGCACGAGACGATGCGAGCCACGTCTTCCGCGTCTGGCGGTTCGCGCACCGTACAGTGGCTGTACTGGCCGTCCACGTCCTGGGGGATGGCGAGCCGCTTCCACTCGGCGACGCTGAGGTTGGTGAACTTGGAGGGTCGTTGGCACCAGTGGTCCATCACGCCCGCAGTGAGTCGGAAGCTCTCGTCGTGCAGCGTAAAGGTGGCGCCCGCGTCGATCGTGCCCAACATTATCAGCAGCTGGAACTTGCCCAAACCGAAAGGGAGTCGGATGTCGTCATCGTCGCCGGCGGCTTGCGCCTCACGTCTCGATGCTCCCGAAAGAGATGATTGACTAGTGAGCACAGGCGCCTTGTCTTGTCTTGTGTCCCAGACAATGGCGCATACCCACTATGGGGGATTGGCCAAGAAGCAGGCGGTTTTTCGTATGCTTAGTAGCCATTCTTCATTCTTCTTCATCTTCGTTCTTGCCTTCTTTCGCTTGGTTGTAGTTCATGCACCCAGTTACAAATCGCGCAGTATTCTAGCTTTTTTAGCTAGCAACTTGCCGCAGGTGGGAACCGAACCCACAACCTTCGCATTTGTTTTTTCACAAGTTGTTTTTTCATCCACTTTATTTTCCATTACTGTACCGTTTCTTCATTCCATTTATTAGGCACAAGTAATTTCCCCTATGTTGTCCTTGGTGTCAATGTTTGTTGGCTTTTCATGATATTCCTCATACTTCAGGTAACACCGGGATCCCTTAATTGTGTCAAAGGACTCTTGTAATACGTAAAGGGGGGAAAGAGTAGGAAGAAGATTGCATATAAGAGAGGATAAGAAAGGACGCATTACATCGTACATACCTCTAGACAAGAAAAATCATCTGGGCTACCTTGGTGGCTACCTTGTTTTCTTTCTCGCGGACGCCTTTATGGAACACGGTCGTCTCTGCTGTGAAACAGTCATATTTAAATGTTACGTACTTAATATAGCTTATATTTGGGACGTAACAGCAGATTTGTTGAAGGATGGTGGGCAGATTGTTCTAGAAAAACGGGCCACCCTGTATACGCAATGCCTCATGACTTCGAGCGTACCGGAATCTTGGAAAAACGCTAACATAATCCTAATCCATAAGAAAGGGGACGCCAAATACTTGAAAAATTATAGACCGATTGGCTTACTGTCCGTTGCCTACAAAGTGTTTACTAAGATAATTGCAAATAGAATCGGGAACACCCTAGACTTCCGCCAACCAAAGGACCAGGCAGGATTCCGTCAAGGCTACTCAACAATAGACCATATTCACATTATCATTCAGGTGATAGAGAAATGTGCGGAATACAAGGAACCCTTATATATAGCTTTCATCGATTACGAGAAAGCGTTTGATTCAGTCGAAACCTCAGCAGTCATGGCGGCATTGCGGAATCAGGGTGTAGACGAGCCGTATGTAAAAATACTGAAAGATATCTATAGCGGTTCCACAGCCACCTTAGTCCTCCATAAAGAAAGCAACAAAATCCCAATAAAGAAAGGCGTCAGGCAGGCAGATACAATCCCTCCAATGCTATTCGCAGCGAGTTTACAGGAGGTATTTAGAGACCTGGATTGGGAAGAATTGGGGATAAGAGTTAATGAAGAATACCTTAGTAACTTGAGATTCGCTGATGATATTGCCTTGCTTAGTAACTCAGGGGACCAATTACAATGCATGCTCACTGACCTGGAGAGTCAAAGCAGAAGGGTGGGTTTATAAATTAATCTGCAGAAAACTAAAGTAATGGTTAACAGTCTCGGAAGAGAACAGCAGTTTACGATAGGTAGTGAGGCACAGGAAGTGGTAAGGGAATACATCTAGTCAGGGCAGGTAGTGACAGCAGATCCGGATCATACGACTGAAATAATCAGAAGAATAAGAATGGGCTGGGCTGCGTTTGTCAGGCATTCTCAGATTATGAACAACAGTTTGCCATTATCCCTCAAGAAAAAAGTGTATAACAGCTGTGTCTTACCAGTACTCACGTACGGGGCAGAAACCTGGAGGCTTACGAAAAGTGCTCTACTTAAATTAAGGACGACGCAACGAGCTATGGAAAGAAGAATGATGGGTGTAACGTTAACCCTTTGAAGGTTTTTCCGTACATGTACGGCGGCGGTTTTCTGTCCCGCAAGGTGTTCGCCGTACGGTACGGTTCCGACCCTCCGCTTGAAATTTCGCGCCATAATGACGATGAGCGCTCATCGGGAGGTGCTGCCACCTCTTAGCACTTACAAGATGCGTTTGAAATTGGTGCTACCTTCTTGGGGAGATAAACAGAGCTGATTGCTAGCTTCAGCGCGTCGCTCAGACTACGGCAACGCCCCTTTGGCGGTTTCGGTTTCGCCGCGTGATCGCAACGGAGGCGCGCGAAACGTCATTTTTTTCTTTGTCGGCACTCTCTTGCAGGGCGGTGGAAGTTGATTTCTATCTTAATTGGCGCTGCTCTTAGCTTGCTTATAGCGGCGTTCGCGAGGTATTCCCGCTCTCAGTGGCAACGCGCTTTCGCGGTTTCGGGTCCGCCGCGTGATCGCAACGGAGGCGCGCGAAACGTTTTTCTCTTTGTCGGCACGCTCTCGCAGGGGCGGTGGAAGTTGATTTCTATCTTGATTGGCACTTCTCTTAGCTTGGTTATCACCACTTGCTTATCAGCGCCGTTCGCGAGGTATTCTCGCTCTCCGCGGCAACGCGCTTACGCAAGAGGGTGCCTCAGACCTCTGCCCAAGGCAGCCGCACGCAGAGATGGCATGTGTGCGCCTACACAACTCCTCGCTTCAAGAGAACAGACACGCATTTTAGGCGTGCAGACTGCGATAAGGCGCTGTGCGTAGACCCGTGTTACAAGGAGTACCACGCTCGGAAATACTATTGAACATTTTGCAATTCTGATTGATGCCGACACCAAAATACTGTTCCTAATTATTTTTGACTATTTATTCCCGACTTAATACATTTTGGACATTCAAGATCCGCAAAAAAATAATTTGACCACCTGGGAAAGTTTTTTTCAAAATAATTCGACCCTCAAAGGGTTAAGGGATAAGAAAAGAGCAGATTGGGTGAGAGAACAAACGCGAGTTAATGACATCTTAGTTGAAATCAAGGAAACGAAATGGGCACAAGCAGGGCATGTAATGAGGAAGGAAGATAACCGATGGTCATTAAGGGTTACGGACTGGATTCCAAGAGAATGTAAGCGTAGCAGGGGGCGGCGGAAAGTTAGGTAGGCGGATGAGATTAAGAAGTTTGCAGGGACAACATGGCCACAATTAGCACATGACCGGGATAGTTGGACAAGTATGGGAGAGGCCTTTGCCCTGCATTGGGCGTAACCAGGCTGATGATAATGACTGAGACGTCTATATAAAATTATTATTTTTGTGAATAAATAATTCAGTTTTGTTGGATTTGAATGCGCAAGCTGAAGACATCTCGCGTGAGATGCCTATCTTCGCGCTTTATTTTTATACTAGCTAAAATATACGAGCTAAAGAAGTGCGAATACTGCCCGCTTCGCAAATGGCCGCATGAACTACAACCAAGCGAAAGAAGGTAAGAACGAAGATGAAGAAGAATGGCTGCTCTTCCAGAGGCGCCTGTGCTCACTAGTCAATCATCTCTTTCGGGAGCATCGAGACGTGAGGCGCAAGCCGCCGGTGACGATGATGACATCCCACTCCCTTACGGTTTCGGCAAGTTCCAGCTGCTGATAATGTTGGGCACGATCGTCGCGGGCGCCACTTTTTTACGCTGCACGACGAGAGCTTCTGACTCACTGCGGGCGTCATGGACCACTGGTGCCAACGACCCTCCAAGTTCGCCAACCTCAGCGTCGCCGAGTGGAAGAGGCTCGCCATCCCCCGGGACGTGGACGGCCAGTACAGCCACTGTACGGTGCGCGAACCGCCAGACGCGGAAGACGTGGCTCGCATCGTCTCGTGCACGTCGTGGGAGTACGACCTTAGCACGTACGGCAACAACATCGTCAGCGAATGGAACCTCGTGTGCGACCGGCTCTGGATCGTGGACCTGGCGAGGATAGCCTACTCGGTCAGCTGCATGGCGTCCCTCTGCGTGTTCGGCGTGGCGGCCGATCGCGTCGGCCGCAGGGTCGTCGTCTTCGTGGCCGTACCCGTGGTGCTGGTGGCTGGGGTAGGCGGAGGCCTGCCCAAGGACCTGCACTGTTTCGTGGCCGTGCGCTGCCTCGTCTCGGCGGCTGCGAGCGCCCTGGTGCCGCCGCTGCTCGCGCTGACGTACGAGGTGTCGCCCATGAGCAAGATTCCCGCCTACACTGTCGCCACCTGGGTGGTCACTCTGCTCATGGTGCCCCCGACGCTAGCGGTGGCCCAGGCTGTCAAGGGTGGCTGGGCCGTCACCCAGCTCCTGGTCATGCTGCCTACGTCCCTCCTGCTAACCCTGTACTACACCATAGACGAATCGCCTGCCTGGCTTCTGGTCACCGGAAAAGTTGGCGAGGCCGAGCGCGTTGCGTCGAGCGCGGCGAGGTTGAATGGGTTGCCAACGGGAAGAGGCGACCTTTGCGCCTTACAGCGTTACTTGCAGGTTCGAGAAGTAGCGCCCAAAGAACCGGCCGGGCCTTTTCTGCTGTGCTCGAAAGGTCTCTGGCATCGCACAGCCCGGTTGACATTCTGCTGGACAGCGCTTGCCTACTGCTACATCAGCTTCATCTCCAACGACGACATCTTCGTCAGTGTGATAGATAACGTAATCGACATGCTTCTGTCCACCTGTGCTGCTATCGCCGTTGCCCGATGCATTCCTCGCTTCGGCTTCAAACTTTTGGTGGTCGCCTCGGCGCTCGTCTGCGCCGTAACGTCGGTAGTTCTGGCCGGTATTTACACCGACGACAAAACGGTTCTGCGCAACTCGCTCGTTCTGCTCATGCGAATGGCGGGAAACGTGACGCTCATGTTTTTGATCACACTGGCCGTCAACTGCTACGCCGTTGGCATTCACTGCACGGCGCTCGGCACGGGCCTGGCCTGCAGCCGGCTCGGCGACACCCTGGCCCAGATGGTTCCGAGGTTTCTCCAGGGCAGGCACGCCGAAGGGCACCTCGCCGTTCCGGCCATCTTGATGACGCTGGTCGCGGCCGCTACGGAGTTCTTACCCGCAAAGGCAGACTGGAAAATGCGTCGCTCTGTCACGCGTGCCAAAACTACCTTGACCGAACGCACCGGCGAGGAGCAGAGGCGCCAGCTCCAGGGATCTCTGGCGCCGCTGCCCAAGAAACGGTTGCACGAGCGTCGCCGAAGCAGGGGCGACAAACACCGGTTCTCGCTGGACGACCCACTCTCGTCGCATACCATGAGCCGGTCAACGCTGCGGGACTTCTAGAACGCAGCCCGAATGTGAACGTGGTTTCGCTTTTTCTTTGTACTTTCTTATTAGTGATCGCTCGTTTAACATTGCTTCGTGTTGCAAGTAACCACATTTGTTTTTACACACGCATTCTATGGTGATGCAGTGAAGCTGACCTTGTTGGACGTGTCCAGGCTTTGGTGCCATTTCACTGTGATTTTTAGCGTACAACATGCACAGATGCGCGAAGTTAACACGAATGCTAATCTCGTGTCTGTACTCAGATATATCGTAACATAATAGAGATTATCCGTCTGGATTTAAACAGTAACGATTTAAGACTCGACGTTCAATCGCATATTCCACCCTTGCGAAAGTTGGTCTTGCCGTTGGCTTTTTAGTGTAACTTGCGGTGCTCGATTTTAGTTGCTGAAGCATATAATGTAGAGCTGGGAAAATTCGATGGGGCAGATTTAGATGCGGAACAAGGAGGCCTGCAGAAATAGACAACCTGATGACAGGGTGAACAGAGAAGAGCCGATAAGAGGTATTTGCCTTGAATTTGTGTCCCTTGAAAATTGGCTGAACGGCACCTTTATGCCCACTAAGGAATACTGCAATCTTAAAGGTGTTTTCTCGTGTCTTTAACTAACGCACCGAAAAGGGTGTTTTGGTGAAATAACACACCGATTTGCAAGGCTGACTCTCTAACGGGACGCTGTCCCGCTATGTGCGTTCTGCCGGAATGTACACTGCATTTAATTTTTACAGGGACTTATTTCATTCTGTAACTACGCTGGTATTTCGGACGTCCGCCCAAGTAAACCTCGTGTGTTTTTCGAGACGCTTATGTAAAGCGAAAGGTACAAAAAAGAAGGTGCGCATCCCGGTTTCAAATTGTGTACCTACATATTGCCGGTCGTGTTAGCGGTGGGCGTGAGCGCTCGACCACTCCTACTTTTGTGCTACTAATACATGGCATCGACCAGTCCGCGAACCCAACTAGAGGGAATAAAACAGCACCTTAAAAACCAGTAGTGCCTCTAGCTGCTCTGATATGCTGACGCCACGCTGTTCAGTTTATCTGTAAATCTACACCAAGGTGAGCAGAGCTAGCAGTATGATGTGAAAGGCAGCAAGGAGAGAGGAGGACAAAGAAGATGTGTCTTTCCACATTATGACCGGCGTGCCCCACCTGCACAATTAATGCATCTTCGAATGTTTATTCACACCGAGACTTCATGAAATAGCTCGTCTTACGGCGGATACAACTGCCTCGACCACGAGGCGAAACCAGAACAAACATGCGCCTGAAGAAATATAATTGGTTGGCGTGCTGCGATTTGTTCACGTTTTGCAGCTGATCACCGAGCTGGAGCAACTTAAACGAAGACAGTCTTAAAAAGCGATAGGCAGTGTGGAAAATTGAAAGAAAACTCTACGTCTTTCTGCTTGCCGACCAGGGACGCCATATACACAAAGTGACCCGCCGTGGTTGCTCAGTGGCTATGGTGTTAGGCTGCTGAGCACGAGGTCGCGGGATCGAATCCCGGCCATGGCGGCCACATTTCGATGGAGGCGAAATGCGAAAACACCCGTGTACTTAGATTTAGGTGCACGTTAAAGATCCCCAGGTGGTCGAAATTTCCGGAGTCCTCCACTACGGCGTGCCTCATAATCAGAAAGTGGTTTTGGCACGTTAAACCCCATAATTTAATATACACAAAGTGGCAGCTCGAGACCCCGAGCTCACTGTGGTCATATGATCTGCTTGAACAATGACTTGGCGCAAGCCGTTAAGAAATAGGCACTTAAGCTTTTTACTTGCTTGAAATGTCAAAGTACCTGAGCGCCATAAATTCTGTAAGGTGCATGCTTGCAGAAAACACCCTTCCAGCACCATCAAAATAACGAAATAACGTTTTTACTATTATGAAGATATTACTTTCCAAACTTTCCAACGAAATACATGGGCGTTCCAGTTACTTTCGTGCTTCAATGCATAAAATATATCTTTGCTAAAGAGGTAAGTGGAACAACACTGCATTTTTACGCCAAGTTTGATGGCGCATATCTCCTAGCTGGCGCGATTCTGGAAATTCATTCCAAGTGGATGCGTGTTGTAAACTCACCGGCTGCGTTTCGTAAATTGCTATGTGTGCCCTAAGGTAACGTCCGCCTCTCTGAATAATCCAGCTGAAGGACTAGAATTACGTTGCCTACAACAGGCTATCTTAAAAAAATCCACAATATTTAGAAATGATTACCCTGTATATGCAGCATAGGCGCGGACTCTTTACAACAAATGCCGCCGCGAGTGGTGCCCTTGAATTGAGCCATGATCGCAGCGCCATGCGGTGAGAAGCAGGCCCAACTTGCAGCGAAAAGCAGAATGAAAAGAGATCAAATCTCGGCCGCGGAGTCCGCATATCGATGGAGTCGAAGTGCGAAAACGCCCGTGTTCCGTGAATTGGACGCATGTTGCAGAACCACAGGCGGTCAATATTAATCACTCAAAATTAAGTATCGGTATTACCGAAAGGAAACGATCTCGTAGGCACGGTAACTGCCAGATTGTCCGCTCACTCATCGTGCACAAAACCGACTTTAACGCTCGTGCCTTTTCAGTAGCCGGAGCTCCGTTTTCTCACTCAATTGACTTACTCGGGAAGAAGCAACGCTGTTCTTCCGAACCAACTCCGCGTACACCACAGCTTGGTTATTCAAGACTGGACGCTGCGCTTCCCCGTTCTGTGCCTTCTGTGGGGACATGGCCGACATGGAACATTTCATTTGCATATGCCCGCAGTTCGACGCATGAAGAAAAGCGATGGTTGAGTCTTCAAAACAATCGTGTTTCGCACAGTACTTTCGAAGACGTTTTCTCTGGAGGGCCCGAGGAGATCCGGAAGAGATTGCAACGACTGCTGACTGCCTTCATGCGACACACCGGGCTCTTCGACACCCGGTGACCCACACAGTGACACTGACAGGAGGCTCAAGCGGAACAGTTGCCGTCTATGTATATATCTCAGGTATATACCCCACCTGCAGCGACACCACCACCACCACCACCATCACCTCTCCTTCGTCTTCGGCGGGTGCCACTAGCACGATGTGATAGCTTCGCGAGTGGCGAAATAATACAGTGTCAAATGGTTATTCGCGGAATGCGTTTTCGTTGCGCGCCAGTTGTACACCTCTTTCGTGGCTTTTAAAGTGGTTTTCCTTCGGTAGCTGCCCGAAATCGTGCTCTGACGAGAGAGCTGTGACGACGGAACGTAGTGATGTCATTTTATTCGGTGCGCCCAAACACACACGCACACACAGACACACACACACAGAAAAACGTGCGCAGAAAACAATGGCAGAACAGCGGACATTTCTCATAGAAAAGCATTGCCCTCTCTCACTACACATACCTGCGATCGGAGAGTAATCTCGTGGCGCCTTTTCAAAATACGGGACATTATTAGGCTCTTCCGCAAGGCGCACTTTCCACACCTAAAGAGTATATGTTACACCACGACGTAAAGCGACAAACGCTGTTCTATGCCATTGTGTTAATGAGTGTGTTCGCCGTTATCGTTGTGCTTTGAGGGTTTTTCTTTCTTTCTTTCATAGCACACGTTCGATCAATAAAGAATTAAAATATAACCTCCCGTTTTCGGCGGTGCGATTTTTCAACATGACTAGAGCGGGACAATATGGTTAAAATTACAACGCAACGTTCAAGGTTGTTCACTAGGGTAATATCACCTGAAGACGGAACGAGTTTCTCGATGAAATGCCCAATAAGCTGTTATCTATGTTATCTGTCTGTTATCGTCTGTTATCATCTATGTTTCCCTTCTCCTAAATGTTTCGTTTACAATACTATATCGCCCCCATGGTAGTAAGAAAAAACATTAATGAAACCCAGAGATTCACAGACGGCGTTTTGCATTCCGCATTTTGATGTGGACCTCAATATGCATATAGATTACAGGTGGGGATTCAGAAAGGAATCTGAGATCAGAGATTAAAGCGAAGAACTGCTTGCCTCGAGTAAGTTGCATCACAGAGGAGCGCGATCTAGTCCGACGCAGTGTCGTAATTTCGTCCCATCTTTTCACGTACACGGCCTCTTCGCCGAATCATTTCGATGGTAATTCTAGGAATTTAAAGCCCTAGTGTGCAAGCCGGGCCTTCAATTGGAAAGGGCTTGCGACATTTCTCTTGAATAATTCAGCTCACCCGACCTCGTTTTTGAGTGCAGATATACCTCATCCTCGAGGTAAGGCAAGATCGTTACCTAAGTTATTTCTCAGGGCGTAGACATTCGGTTTAATGGAATACAGGTAAGCCCTATGCTTATGGTTGTGAAGTTGCGATACCACTGCGACGCAAGTGTTGCTTGATCGCGGGCAGAACGAGGGCTGGAGATTTTGTAAAAGAAAAGAAAGAAGAGGCCTGTGATATTATGAAAGGTGAACGCACAAGACAAGGAGTGTAGGACGGGCGCGTCGTGTGAATGAGCGCAATAACGCGTGCGCTATTGTACGCGCACACACACGCACACACGCACGAAACAGAGCTTCGTTGTATTTTTGAGTAATCTTAGTTTCTTCTGTGCGCGCAGGCCTATCTGTGAATGCAAGAAAACATTTATGCAGAAAATTGCCCCCAACAGCATCGCATCGCAGGAATTTCGGCACATTCTTCTTGGAAAGACGCGCACACCCCCAGAGCGAGAGCGACCGGACCGAAAAAGGGCGCAGGGACACATTCCGTAAGTTGCTAGCATGGCATCGGGATGCGCGTTTTATGAGCGCCGACTTAGCAATTCGCAATCAGGAGGCCTGAAACTTACTGTAGCCACGTTTAGACCAACGCCACAGTATAACGTATTGCATCCTTTTCTTAGCGCATTTCTTACATCGACGTCGTTTACACTGGCGCATTCCCGTTCGTGCGAAAACGAGCCGGGAATTTTGTTTCCACGCGAGTCAGTTTCGCCGGGAGAGCCAATCGCCGGCAGCCGTTTCACCTTTCCTCTCTCCGGCGATGCGGAACGCGAGCGCCTACAAGCATCGAGTTGGCTCCGAAAATGCCCGTACAACATGCTCGCTTTCCCGGCGCATCGACGCGGTTTGCCTTCCTGACTCAACGCGCAACCGATTACACGGACGCGACGCGCTAGGAGCGCGACCCGACGCGCCATTAAGCGCGCCATGCAAATGTGGCAGCTACTTCGCATGCAGGGCATCTTGTTTCCATTTCGCACTCCCCGTGGAGCCTCGTGGCACTCGTCAGGCCGAAATGGAGAGCACATGCAGGAACGCAAACCACCGTGCCCAACGCAATCACTTTCTCGATTCTCTTGACGTGAAGTACAGAGCGTGTAATGCAGTTGGCCACCCGCATTTCCCCTGCACCGAAGCTCCCATACGTATGCCGTGACTGACATTTAATAGGATTCCGCAAACAAATGGTGTCACGCTGACGGAAAAGACACCGCGGCACATGGCTTCGGTGCGCCTCTGTTCCTCTCCTGCGGGGAACTAAGAGCCAAACTGATCAGTTAAGGAGCTCCTCCTGTAGCTGAACATTTTCATATGACAGCTTCTTACCCTTTAGCTGCTTCCGTCGCCACGAAAACGTAATCCTCGCCTGTCAAGCTAAGCCGCGTGAGCGGAACGACAACGACACCAGGTCTACAGCAAAGCCAGCCGCCGCCTCAAAGCCAACGAAGAGGCCGGACAAGCCGGTGCGGAAATGAAGCTTTTAAGTCCATTCCGCTTTGTCCCGCCCACGTACGGGACAAAGGAAAACGCCGGTGCGCGGTAAGTAAACAGGAACGGCTGGAGCGCCCGCTGGGACAGCGCCTTGAACCTTGACATTTCTTGAGCGGACAGCAAATGCTTTTTTCATTGACGGCGAGATGCTTTTTTTCATTGACGGCGAGCGCTGACTTCGCCGACTTCCCGGTCGGGTTTTCAAAGGAGGCTTTCATGCCCGAATGGGTTTTCTCTCGAAACCCACGCTCGTTCACGCCCACGCAGAGGGCACGTTTGCAAGTCGGGTTCCCAAACAAGGGCCGCGAGGCCTTCGAGTCACATGCGGGGTACGTGTCTTCCGGTTCGTCCGAAAGCCGTCGCCGTCCCGACGATTGGTGTCTCGAGGAAGTCGGTAATTATGTGTGCCTTCGTTAAATGACCCTTTATACCCTTAATTTTTCGATGTTCATTCCTCGATGATGTTGTTTCATATAATCAACAAACGTGCGGCAAGGGAAGCGCCTGAGCATGATACGTGTTAGTGGTTTTTTCAATTCTTGTTTGGATAGCGTTATTTGATGTGCTCCATATCAAAGGAGCCGGCATCCAGTTTCTTTCCGAAAGGCGATCATGCTGCCGACAAACCAAGCTCAGCAAAGAAAGCCCAGCGCAGAAAACCGCTATTTATTTGGTCCTGTTCTCCTTTGACCCAAGAAGCACCTCTGTTTTAATTAAGAACCACTGCATGGAAACATTTTGTTCATTAAACAAAAGAAAGGGCTGCCTACGTGCTGCAGGTCTGCTTCCTTTGATGTTGTCGGTAATTTTCGCCCCGTATCGTAAAGAGATCGCGGAATGGGATGAGTATCTTTTTCTGACGCTTTTCTTTAATAAGAAAATCGGACGCACTTGAGAAATGCTTCATTTTTCGCCGCGCCTGTTTCTCTGCTTGCCATGCTTTCGTTCATACTATTGCTCATGGTTATGGAGGTCCTCGTACTCATGGTCAATTTTACAAGGATAGCTGTAAAAGCTGTCTCCCCTTGTCTGCGGTGGTCAGCGGTGTTCGTCGGTGACCGTCGAGGGAGCGCAACAATCTATTGGTAGAAGTTTCTACATAAACAAATATCAATACAGGAAGCGTATCGCGAGAACTTGAACTCCAGACACACAGTATGACAGTCGCAAATTTTTGACTTTTTAGACCCGTAGTCTTTTTCTTCCTCATTTATTACCTATTAAGAATCATACCCTTAGATAAAATCAGCAAGCACACCACCTGGCATTTAGAAGCGAAAGAAATACTTTTGCCCCATGCACAATTGTTATTTGCTCTGAAAAAAAAAAGAACAGCAACAGCAACAATAAAAGACTAGGTTGATACTAAAGCAGGGAAGAATACTGCACCTTAAGAGCAGGCTCTCAGCTCCAGCACCTATGATTCGCAGACGCGTTGTGATTGGCTGAAGCCACATTTTGCAGCTTATCTGTCACAGGGACCGATGCGAAAGAATATAAATGAACCTAGTCGTAAGAAGCAAGAGGCCGAATAAGAACAGATAAGAAGAGAAAGGTCTCTCCACTTCTCCACCCCCAGGGAGCACCACCTCCACAGACGAGGATGATTCGGACTGGAGTTGGTTACTGCGCCACTTTAACTGAAACATTCCCGGAGAGAGAGGAGAGAGAGAGAGAGCGCAAGGACAGGAAAGGCAAGGAGGTCAACCAGACGAGCACCCGGTTTGCTACCCTACACTTGGGGTTGGGGAAAGGGAAATAGGAAACGCAAAGCTTGGTAGGTGGCTTCTTTCCTGTCATTGTTTTCCTTTCTTTTTGCAGAACGACGGCGGGACTAGCGTTACGTTTCTACATCCTAATACGAATAACAATTAGAAGGAAAATAAACGACAGGGGCTACGCTTCCCGAGTCTAGGGAAGTTTGTGGCAAGGTTTGTTGTGGCTTTCCTGTGCGGCGTTCAAAAAGTCGCAATCAATCGCGTCCTGCTTCTCGCATGTTTTACCGGCTTCTCTGCCACGAATGCGCGCCTTCGGCGACATCTTGCTAAATTCCATGTTTTGCTCAAGCAGTCATTGAGCCGCTATGTTCGTCACATTTCGTCATATGCATGCTTACCTGACACACGTGCGTTACTGCGTACATGACGGGCATATCCAGCGATAATCGAAGATCTTAAGCCAAGTTGCGCGCGGGCAGACTGATTATTCTGAGTTAGTAACAGAGTTCGCTGAAGTTCCGGGTTCCATAACTGAAAAACAGCCCGTGCTGTGCAGCGTGTTATGCAAAGTTTTTTTACCTGCCTCGCGTAATAATGCGGCTGCACAAAGTCGACAGTGCTGGTACGTCTTACGTCGACATATTCAAACTAGTGTCACCGCATTGCTTGCACCCAGTATGCAGGGTACAGATGCTTTTGGCAGTTACAAGAAATATAAAAATAGATTTTGGTGTTTCCTGTTCCCCAATCACTGTTCCATTATGAAGCACGCCATAGTGGGTGACCCCGTATTAATTGTGGCCTGTGGGGTTCTTTAATAGGCACCCGAATCAAAGCTTTTTTAAATTTACTTTCTAATTTCTTTTTTAATTTACTCGGAAAGACGTTCAATTTTACCATGGTTGTGTTTTTTTTTGGATGCGCAAGTGAGTTGTCACCAAGGCCCTTGTGTTATTGGCAGGCGCTGAAATAAAAAAAATAACAGAAAAGGTATAACTGGCGTTTCGAATGTGTTGAATGCATTCTGTGGCCGATGCACTGTAAGTTGACGTTGTTAGGTAAAGCAGCTTAAATGAAAATCAGATTATTGCTGCCACGCGGAGGAGGTATATAGAGGCGGTAGGGATCGAAAAGTAACATGACCAATCTTGAAAAAAAATTGTAGTTAATTTAGTCACGATGCGTCAAGAAAAAATTCGTGTGTACGCTTTCAACGAACATCGAGGTTCTTGACGGGTTTTCGTACGTCTGCTTTCCCATGACTTTCATTTCTTCATCTATTTGTTTATTTCTCTCAATAAAGTAAGAAAGAAGTAAGATATTTACTTGAAAGGCACACTGCACTCGTTTACCTAACATTTTTTTTTACTTTCCTTCGAGTTCAGTTTGTTTCCCTCACAATATTGCACGGGTTTGAAAGAGCTTGCCGTATACTACGATAATGCCGCATCTGTAAGGCGGGTGCCAATCTTGTGTGGCATAGTCGCTTCAGGGATACATAGAGGGGGAGAAAAATATTGTTCCAGCAATGAACTAAGTACAGAAAAACAAACGTGAAAGACAAGCGTGACAGTGTGCCAAGAAAAAAACAACAACAACAACAACGAAATAAAGGCTAAGCAAGTACGCATATAATCTGCGCGTGGCGACATTATGTGCAGCCCACGCACCAAGCGCCCTGCGGAAATTTGATAAGAGACAGGAAGCAAATTTCGTTACGGCCCTGGAATTTTCGGCGCCGTGTGCAGACGTGACAATGTGTATACTGGAGGGAGGGAGGAGGACAGAGGCAAGGTAAGGGAAGTGAATGTGAAGTGAGCACGGCGGATTGCATTAAAGAAGCCTAACTGTTCGGTTCCAAGAAACAAGAGAGTATGGTTGCAGCGACCATTGTTTGACGTAAACGAAGCATCGCCACGTCACGCCAGATTAGAACTTCGGCTAAAAGACGGCGCAACCGAACGGGCGGCGTAAAACTAAAACGTTTGCCGCGGAACAAATTTATGCAGCCAGCGAAAAACGCGACTACCGCGCCACCTTTACGCAGCGCGGTGAATCTGGGACGCCAGATGCCGCTCCTACGTGTGCAGGAAAGAAACAATTTATAACTCAAAGGGAAGCTCATTATTTTTTGAAGCGAGATCGGGATGCCTTAGAACACGCGCCTATAAAGCGAGATGTAAGAAGGAAGAAGCATGTGCCTGCTGCGGTAAAGCTAGGGAAACGACGGAGCATGTTTTATTAGAATGTGAAGACGTCTACCCAGCGGTCGATTTAGGCACCACTGGCCTCCTTGAAGCCCTTGGGAGAGCAGTGGAAAAGTAAACATGTCCGCAGTAGGGATTAGTAAGAGGCGATTGGAGGATTGGTGGAAGAAAATTAAGGAAACGACAAAAAACGGAGACGTACAAAAAGCACACTTCGGAATAGGGGATCAGAAAATTTGTTTGTGGGAGTTCGTAGTGCTTTTTCTCTTAATTTTTTTATTGATTAACCTAGGTAATACATTAGGCAGTATAATAGCAAGAGCTTGGTGGCGCAACTTGCCGGCCCGTTCCAAAGGGGACGCTCATAACATCCATCCATCCATCCATCCATCCATCCATCCATCCATCCATCCATCCATCCATCCATCCATCCATCCATCCATCCATCTATCCATCCGTCCGTCCGTCCGTCCGTCCGTCCGTCCGTCCGTCCGTCCGTCCGTCCGTCCGTCCGTCCGTCCATCCATCCATCCATCCATCCATCCATCCATCCATCCATCCATCCATCCGTCCATCCGTCCATCCGGGGACATAGCCTGATGCCGTATTTTATTGACCTGTTTTCGTTGGGGCTCTGTACATTGGAATGTGCGTGTTGAATATGCAAATCTCGGTGACGTCCCGATGGTGTTTCGCATCCAGTTGAGGAGGGCGAGCGCAGGCATAGCCCAAACTAATATTCGTGATGGACGCGAAAATTAGCGGGACCTTTACACTGCACCCTAAGAATGGCGTTGTCCATGCTTGGGGTCGCCCTCTCGTTTCAGTTTTCGCTTGATTATTCTTGTTATTTTTTATTCCAGGATTCGATTGCACTGTCAGAAATAATTATCACAGGCGGTGACTGTCACGGAATCAGTGAAATAGGAGATCATTTATATAAAATGATGCTATTTCGCACATGCTTCTGCGATTCTAAACTGAAACTTTTGTTTCTACTCATCATAAGTGGTGGCTGTTAATGTATCGCTCTTTAGAAAGCGCTGAATGCGAAAATGAAAACTGTGACGGGTGAGATATGCATCCGAGGCACCTGTTAACGAGAGTGAAGGGTAAAGCGGACACCGACCAAAAAGATTAAAAAGAAAAGAAGCCAAGACGTTTCGGCTCCCACACGGGGGCGTTTGTTCACAATCGTTTTACCGATGACTGCGAGCAATCGCGACCAGACGAGTTTTCGTCGAACCCTTGATTCCGCATAACAAGAATGTAAAGTTAATTAGGTTGTGCGGCACGAAGTGCGAAACCGCGATTTTTACTTTGAGGCACGCTTTAGTGGAGGACTTCCAATTCATCTTTCGCGAACGGCCTCCATCGAAATGCAGCCCCCGCAGCCGAGGTTGCCTGGCAACGCAACGCTACAGCCACTCACCTATCACGGCGAGTCGAGTCAACTAGTCGAGTCGAGCTATCTAGGTGGTGTTGGTCGAGTCGACTCTTTGCAGCAGGAAATGTGGCTTTCGCGAGCTGACGTCAGGCGGTTCAATCACGCCTGCGATACCGCGTGTCGTTCAGCATAGACAATTGTCAGGGTGCTTGTGAGGAAACATGGCGTGCCCACAGTAGGGCGATACACCCTCTTTTGGCGTCTTCTCTTATCGCTTGAGCTTTCCTAGCTTTATAGGCCGAAACACTGTTGGCTTAAACGTTATCGTGAGCACTTCTTTCTGTTTCCCTTATGTCCGTGGCAGTATTTTGTACCGAGTCGTTTCATTTCCCCAATCCCATTTTTTTTTTATCTGTCGGGCGTAGTGTCCCATACAACAACTGTGGCGCGCCATCGTCCACATCCCATAACGAGAGACGAAATTAATGGTATATGTGGAGTGTATTGTTATGAAATGTCCACCACACTAGACTGCATATCTTCGGGAAAACCAGTAAGCTTACGCTACCAATGGCTTGAAATTGCCGTTTTTCCTGCCGGGTTGACAATAGAGAGTTTTAGCCCAGCGGGTTTACGGCCAGCGGAGCGGAGCGGGCGAGCGGAGACGCGACTGCGCATGCGCACCACGCTGAGGCGGCCAGCGGTTTTACGGAGCAGCGTTTACGCCCGCTGGAAAGCACTCCCCAGCGGAGGGTATACGCAGCGCGCGAGCGTGCGTAAGCGCGCGCGGGCGTGTATGGGAAATGCAAGATGGCAGCCGCGAACATGAACGCCGGCAGCTCTGCATCGACGACGGCGACTGCGGCGCTGACCCGTACATTAGTACTCAGTGCATTATTAACAAATAATGTACTGAGAACATGTAATATATCTTTATTCAACATTTCTTGCATAATAAAAGCAAGCGTAATTCAAATTCATTTCTCAGTAACTCCTATTCGGACCACTAGGTGGGGCAGCAGAGCACCCCGCTCTTTACCCCGCTCGAGCGGGTGAGTGATCCGCCGGGCCAAAACTCTTTTTTCGCGAGCCGCTCCGCTGGCGCAACGGTGGCGACCGCGAGCGGAGCGAAACGTAAACCCGCTGAGCTAAAAGTCTCTATTGCCACACGCTCTGTATGTCGGGAACAGTTGGACGGCTGCCGTGGCTATACCCGGTGCGTAGATTCGTCGCACGGGTAAGAAGAAAGCTCATTTCGGTAACTGAATATTGCAAGCGAGGCTATAGTGTGAGGTTCTTAAAGGTACTTTAATATCTAGTTGCAAGAGTGACCTTAACACTTCGGGCTAAGTAGGACGGGGCCACCGCTGGAGAGAATCAAAGCCAACGATTCCTGCTCCTTAGCCGCTGAACCACGACAACGGCGTTTGCTCTAGATTTCCGGCCGGCCCGACAATGAACGGCACTGAGTCGTTCAGCTTTGTTTTAACTTCCTGAGCGAGCATTATGAGGTCGCCGATAGCAGGCACGAACATTTACCCCGAGAATGTTAGCCGCCTTGAGCACATTGTTCGCAGTCAACGAGCAAACAGGGATAGAACAATATCGTCGTGTAAGCGCAGAACAATGTGAGCAAGAAACAAGAAAATATTGCTGCGATAATGGGTGGAGTTGTAACCATAAAAACGGTCATATGTGAGATTCGGCCCCCAGTGTACAGAATGCGCGACTCTTAGCTTCGGAGAGAAAAAAAAAAGAACTTTACGACCTCAATTTTTTGATGTTGGTGGTATTCTTCAGCTCTTCCAGCCATAAGCCTCAGCGCATCGGTAGCGGGCTGCCATCAGCACCCAGTTTTACGCCTGAACCGTTTTACTGCCCAGGATCACACTCTGGTGAATCGAACCAGAAGGACACTAAGCGTCGCATAAACTTAGTGGCTCGGGTCGGTGCCTAAGGCCAGTGTTTCTTTTTCGCCTTTTGTTTGCTCTCTATGGTCCTCGTGCAGCACGCAGTTTGAATTTAAGATGTATGACCACGTGTGAAAGCAAAAAGGATGAGAAGAATATATATTATTTTTATTCACAAATTCACAAATTCTCCAGTTTCCTTACAGAAAACCAGAAGGGTCAGGACTAAAGGCGCTAGCATGCGTCTGACTGAGGCCCCGATCCCTGTACAATCTGCGCTCCAGCGAAGCAATCAGGGCAGCTTAAGAATGAGGAGAAAAGGAAAAAAGATATGGGGGGGGATTTGAAAAAAGAATTCATGAGGCAAGTTAGAGAAAAAAATTATACACTGCAAGCTAAGACAAACAAGCACACCATGTGCAACCATAAAAACAGCATGAGCAACACACTCTGGGCGAATAATGAAAAACGTAATTATCCATATTTGTAGTACTGCTATTTCAGTTCTTAACGTCCCAATTGCAACAGTACGTATTCGGGAACAGACATAGTTCTTTACTATGTCTTACATATAAGAATGCTACAGTATTCGTTGGGCTCAAACTGGCATGAATAAGAATTTAGAACTCACTTCATAAAAACACTCAGAATTCGCATGAGAACCGCACATCACACCAACGAGCTATGTTCGGTTGCATATATTTCTTTTATAGAATTTTATTGAAGAAGATTGCTTTAGTAGGTCTAACATTTCCTTGTTTTCATTTAGGAGCTTTGGAATTTGACACCTCAGGCTTTTCATGACATAGTTAGTTCCAATCTTAGGTAGCTTATAGTTAATCACACGAAAGTTGCGGCATGTGGTCGTTTGAAGATAGACTCAATATTTGAAGATAGAAGACAGGTAGACTCAAATTTGAAGATAGAAGACGCAAATATATAGACTCAGAGATCATTACTCTGGCTACCCATAATAATATTGCTGACTGTAGGTTTCCGGCATTTATATGGAGCTACATTCCCATAGATGGCACCACAATAGTGCCTTACGCTCACATATTGCGTCTGTCGGAGCAAGTACATGGCGTGCTATGATGCCCATGATGATGATGTTAATTATTGATTTCAGTTACTGCATTCATTAGGGTCCCGATGATGCTATGATGTGGATTATGTTCACGATGACAATGTTCATGATTGGGATGGTGCATATGATGATGATTTGCATTTGGCGACAATGATATGAAGCCCATGATGATTATAATGATGACGACAGCAATGACGACGATGATGATTATGAGTGTGCAGGCACGTCTTTACTCAACTGCTTTTGCATTACCGTTTATACTCAGCGATGGACGATTTCTACTAGAATTTTCTAAAGAATAACCATAGGTAAATGGGTGGTTGCCATATATTGAATGAGAAAGCAGCTGGTACGCCATTTAGTTATACAGCAAAACTGTGATAGATCACACCGTAGGAGCGTAGTAAAAAGGAGTTCAATGCCTGAAATATCAAGAAAGATATGCACCTTAGAGGGTAGCTTGGCGAATATGTCCACCTGAATGAGTAAAAATAACCACGCACTGATTTGCACGCACACACGCACACGTGCGCACACATACACACATACACACACACACACGCACATACACACACGCACACGCACGCACACACGCACACACGCACACACGCGCACGCGCACACACGCGCACACGCACACACGCGCACACGCACACACGCGCACACGCACACACGCGCACACGCACACACACACACACACACACACACACACACACACACACACACACACACACACACACACACACACGCACATAGATGTGCATAGACATCTCACACAGATAAATTGGTCCGTAGACATTGCTAGTACCTGTAACTATACGCAAGTATCAGTAAACCCTGACCGCAACACTAATCATATATAACTAGAAAACTCTAGGCTATAAGTAACCGCGTAAGGAATGCTTGTGTCATGCGGTTCGCCAGTTAGAGAAGAATCACAGAAAAGGTCACTTAAGGAGACCTAGTTTTCAAGTGCATTGTAAGCGCTCGAGTTTTCCGAAAATCCAGGCCCTAATTGTTTGTTGAAAAATGATCTTCGGAAACTGTAGTTGAGCTATAAGTTAGATTTTTTATACTGACAACCGGCCTTGATTTACTGAAAAAAATTGTAAGCTCTTATTATCATTCGCTAATTTTTTTTTTCAACTTCTTGCAGCTAGTACATTTTGAAGGCACACGCAGGGTACCTTTTCGTGGCTTACTGGGTGAAGGAAAGAAAAACAACAAAAACGCGCAACGTTGAGTCTGCTTTTCCGGACTGAATGCTACGAAGCGACCCCGAAGAAAAAAGAAAGGCAACTTGCACCAGACGAGCAACCTTCAAGACGAGCATAGGACAAGCAACAAACACAGGACGAGACTGAAAAGGTAAAAAAAAAAAGCGCTACGAACTTCAAAACACGCCGCCTGCATTGAAGCAGAAGGCGATCAATCACTGCGAGCTGAAGCACCGGAAGCACGACCAAGTAGATACGAAACATCCACCGGAAGGCACCCCACAGAAACTGCCAAACGCGGCGCATATTCTCGCGCCAAAACCGAACCCTAAAAGCAGATTCTGCCGGAGACATGAAAACTGATAATGGTAACGATGAGAGGAAACCAGGAATTTGAAGTGTAAATTATCCAGACACGTTACGTGACACAACCGTGCAGTTGCACCCTGTGCAAGCATACAGAGTTGCGCAGGACGTTGAGAACACAGTTCTGAACAGCACAGCGTAAGCGCAGGTCCAAGCAGCCCAAGAACTTCGCTGCTTCGCAACTTCGCCATAAAGATGGTTTGAATGGTTAGTAGGTTGTTACGAGAGGCACTTTTATTCGAACTGCTTGCTGTGAAGTTTAGCAGAGAGAAGCCGTGAATGATGTCCTTTCTGATTTCCCATATGGAGAAAACGGACACAGATGCCAAGGTAAGCATCGGGACAATTAGTGTATCTTTAATCGAACTGCCGACAAAATCTGGAAAAATCGAGCGGAAAGTGGAGGGCAAAATAATTTGCCTTCAGTGGAAGCCAAGTGGAAGGCAAGCACAGCATACTTACCTCATAGAATGTCCTACCTCACAGGTGGAGAGCTTTCATTTTCTAGGGGGAGGGGAGGGGGTGATGCCGCCTTGCAGATGGGCGTCATGGGCAAGCGAGTTCCACAACAACGTGGGCCGAAGCATGGAAATAGTGCGTGCGCATATGCCAAAAACAACCAAATTGCAGAACGGCAATTAGAGATACTATGTAGACGTTTCTTCAGCAGTGTTTTGTGTTGCTGGATTGCTTGAATGCTAACCGCGTTGGCGACCGACAGTCACCGTGAGGTGGGTTCTGCCGGAATATTTTGGGACGTTAAGCTAGTCAATTTAATTTCATGGCATTCATTCATCTGCTTGATGATACCTCGCGGTTGTGCCCGAAACGGCTGGCCTCTCTTTCTCCTAGGTGCGCTAATCTTTTCACCTGCCGCAATAATTTGAAAATAATGGTTCTTTTCGTCATCGGTCGTGATGCAACCGGCGGCGCGTGCGAGCACTTTTCGGCACGAAATAAATAACGTGCAAAACGCTACAGAGCGCTGCTTTTCTTTCTTTCTTTCTTTTGAAGGCGCACGTGCTGGCTAGATTTCGTCTCTTGCGAGTTCGCAACGGTGAATTTTCATGTTTCGTCCCTCCTGGGAAAAAAAATAAAAGAAAATAAACCCGGTATGTAGTGCGATTGTGCAATCGGCGGCGGAGGGCATATCAGTTACATTTGAAATGATTGCCTCCGCGGTTGGCGAAACGCTTAGCGCGGTGTGGGGGCTGTTTTGAAGATTTCGTGCCTTGGTTGTCGTCATATCGACCCTCATGGCTGTCTGTAAGTTGAGCTTTTCGTGGAAGTCGAGCCGAATGTTCCGGGAAATATTACGGATAGGACTGAGAGCGGGTGCGATTGATAAGAGAACGGGCCGATGCGCAGACGTAGATAAAATGATGCGGGTTCTCTAACACGAACTAGTCCGCGTCCATGAGTCTGCGTTGGGGGGCCTACATATCATCGAATGAAAATGTCCTCATAGTGAAAACACTTATGCAGATTCAATTCACATACGTGTTGGAGTGAGTTATGAAGCGAAGCTTGCGCGATGTGAAATGATTTGTTTCTGGGCAAGTTGTGCGCGTTCTGCTTCGTAAAGCAGGGAAAAGCACGTAAAGGTGTTTGGACTGTTTACTTACTGCAAACTGCACGCAAAATGTTAATTCTTCTGGCGCCTTTCTTTCATTAAGGAGGCGGTAGTGGTGCCCCGTGTGTAGTGTTCTCTGTGCGGCGTCCCCTTCTGCGCCGTCCAAGAGAACCTCTAGTCACGTGAACCAGCTATATAAATACTATGACGCTAAATGCGCTGGGTACAACTGTTTTTACCGTCAGCCTACGGAAGTTCTGGTCTGTGCACCGCACAGACCGCAACATGAATGTCATGAAATGTTTATATTTATGGACTTCGTCACAAGGTATGCCAAAATGCTGACAGAAGTTAATAATAATTAATGCACACTGTTCGCGCTCATAAGCCATGCGTCCACATAGGAAGGTTAAATGCCGCAATTTGAAACAGCAGCAATGGGATGCATGTTTTGACGATTTCAGATTTGTCATCTGAGATGCGTCGATCGTTATAAGCATTATAAGCATACTTGTCGGTATATTTACGTTCACGCAATAAACGCCCTGCGCAATAATTGGAGAGACTTTCGAAAAGGAATAACTGTGCTGCATAAAACGCGCTGCTGCCGTCAGTACATAGGAGACATTAATTATGCAAATTGCAAGGTCGCAACAGGACTATATATCGCAATCAGTGGATATGACCGGCTGGAGAAATAAGTCACCCTTGAAGGTTGCGCTCGAGATGGCGCCAAAGAGCGCCAAGATTTATGAAGCTACTATGATGTCAGGGTTTCCAATTTTATGGAGCCGAAACTCCATATCATTCCATAGAGCGGTGTTACTCGTGACCTTTTCGTCGCAGAAAGCGCAAAGGTAAGCACGTTGCCCAGCATCTATACTCCTAGCAGCGCTCATTTCTCTCTCTTTCTTGTTATCTTTCTTTCTTGCTTTCTTTTTCTTCTAACGTAGACGATAAATCACTGCACTCAAAGCGATACTTTCTGTTTTGACTCACTTTCCTCGACAGTGAAACCATTAATATGCAAACCCGTGGAGCGATCCGAAGGGTTTCTAAGAAGCCCGTATTACCTACGGCAGACACGTCTCCGGAGAGTTTAGCCCATGGCTAAGCCACGTTATTTGTAGCTGCCGCTCTCTCCGTTCTTTTTTTTTTTGAAGGTCAGAAACCTTGAGAGGGGTTCTTGTGTTCCCAGAATTGATTCTTTCGTTAAAAAGAAAAGACGAGTCGTTCTATATGGTTTGCACCCATTTTAGAGAGTGCGCAAGTTTAATCAGTGCTCTAGAGGTTGGCCTATGCTAGACTAGGAAAAAAATTCAGAGACATTGCACTCCGTGAAGGTGGCTGACCAGCGCGAAGCTGTATATATCGGGATGAATAGGCTAATAATAAATTTGTTGATTGAGGAGAAGACGAAGAAGACGAGTTCTTGATCAGCTGCTAGTCCTGCTTCGCTCTGGTTTTTTCGGTTAAATTTGTGCGTACCGTCGCCCCCGTGGTGGGTACGATATCAAAAGCAATGACGGACGTTCCGCCTCCTCTGCCAAGGTCTTCGAGCTGCTCAGACGTCGACGACATGGATTCTGACGGCGGATATACCGAGGTCACAAATCGTCGGTTGAAGAGGAAACTTCGTAGGACATCAAGCGTGAGTGAGCTTGTCACAATCCACCCCGTGTCGTGAACAAGGGAGGGCTTCTCAGCGTGGTGGTGCTGAAAGATTACTGACCGGCGAGCTGCCGTGCTCGTCGGTGTTTATTGTGGTGCGGGTGACCACTGTTGCCTGCCGAGCTATAGCAGGCCGCCGAGCTTGGCGGGTGAACCAAGATTATGTCCGAGGGGGCGTCACCTACTTGCTACAACCCCTCACCCCCAGTTTGTTTGTTAAAATAAAAAACACAAACCTCCAAGTTCAAACAAATGTCCAAGTTCAACAACGTCCAAGTTCAAGTTAAACTCGTGAAACAAACGTCCAAGTTCACACTATGAGGCTCCGCCTCCACCCTAGCTGGGTCGACAGTGCCTGCTACCCAGGCGAGTAACGGTCTGGTGGCCTCCGCCGTCGAGTACTCCGCCTGGGCACCGGTGTTGACGGGTCGGGTGTGGCAACGCCGGGTGCTGCCTGAGCCAGCCTTGCTCCATCCGGGGGGTCCGTAGTGGTCGGCCTTGCGAGTGGTGCCGAGCTAGACACCGGTCCAACGGGTGCCGCACTACTGGCTACGGTTGCCGCCTCCGAGGTAGGTGGTACTCCGCTAGAAGCGACTGGTGCTGCCGCTAGTCCTCCTGCGGGCTGGAACTCAGTGGCAGTCGAGGGTGCTGGCCAGGTCCCGAGGCGAGGTCTGACATGGTCGGCGTGTCTATGCCACATGGCCCCGTCTGGCATGCGGACGAGCAGCGATGAGGCGCTGGCAGGAGACACCACCTGTCCGGCAGACCAGGGTGAGCCAGGACGGAAGTTCCTGGCGAAAACTGGAGCTCCCGACTCTGGCAAAGGCCCGGGACGGCATCCTTGGTCAGCAGCCAGCTTCTGCTTCAGCTGCTTCAAAAGCACTGTGGATCGGAGGTCCGGATGCAAGACGTGCAAGGGTGTCTTGACCATCCGACCCAGCAGGAGCTCACAGGGGGCACGGCCAGTGACATCGTGAGGTGTGGTTCGGTACTGGAATAGTATCCGAGCAATCTGCGTCCGGAAATCCCCAGTCTGGCTCTTCTTGAGCTTGTCTTTGATGGTTTGCACCACCCGCTCGGCTGCACCATTTGAAGCAGGGTGGTACGGTGGAACCATCATCCGGCGGATTCCGTTTTTCGTCAGCCAGGCCAGGTACTCTGCGCTGGCGAAAGCAGGACCATTGTCGGACACGATGGCATCTGGCAACCCCTGGGCGGCGAAGACCTGTCGTAGCGCTGCAATGGTCGCGCCTGCTGATGGGGTGGTGACGGGTATAACCTCTACCCACTTTGTAAAGGCGTCCACCACCACCAGGAAGTAATGGCCCTTGAAGGGTCCCCCAAAATCCACATGTAGGCGGGACCAGGGTCTCTGTGGAAACGGCCAGGGGGTGATTTCCACACGACGCGAGGCTCGCTGATTCTCCTGGCAGATTTGGCAGCTCTGCACCAAATGCGCGATGTCTTGGTCCAGGCCAGGCCACCAAACATGGGACCGGGCCACCATCTTAGTCTTCTCTATCCCTGGATGACCCGCGTGCAGCAACTGCAGAACCCTGGACCGGAGACTTTGTGGGATCACCACCCTCGAACCCCACAGTAGGCAGCCCTGCTGCAAGCTCAGCTCAGTGGCCTTGTGGCTATAGGCCTGCTGCACCAATTCCTCTCCACGGGACACCGCCTTGACCACCTGAGACAGGACTGGGTCCCGGCTGGTCGCTTGAGATACCGCAGATCTGGAGAGCACCTCCGGGTACGCGTGTTCCAGCATGAACACTTCAGCAGGTTCTGGAACAGCATCAGGCACCTCTGGCAGGGGCAGGCGGCTTAGGGCATCAGCAGGTCCCAGGTCCTTTCCCGGACGGTAAACCAGCTGGTAGCTGTAAGCTGCCAGCCTCAAGGCCCAGCGTACTACTCGAGGCGATGCCTGCACAGGAACTGCCTTGTCAGGCCCCAGCAGCCCCAACAGCGGCTTGTGGTCTGTGACCGCCTCGAACTTCCGGCCCCAAAGGTACTGGTGGAAGCGTTCGACACCGAACATGAGGGCCAAACCTTCCTTGTCCAGCTGGCTGTAACGTTGTTCTGCAGCATGAAGCCGTCGGGAAGCAAACGACACAGGGTGTTCCTGGCCATCTTTGTCCCGGTGTGCCAGGACGGCTCCCACACCGTACGGCGACGCATCTACGGTAAGGACTACAGGCTTAGCAGGATCAAAATGCACCAGCACTGGAGCCTTGGTGATTAGCTCCTTGCTGCGCTGGAAAGCCTGGTCCTGCTCCTTCTTCCAGACCCATTGCTGACCATCTCGAAGCAGAAGATGGAGCGGCTGTAGATGCTGCGACAGGTTCGGCAGAAAACTCCTGTAGAAGTTGATGAGGCCCAGGTAGCTCTGAAGCTCCTTCTTGTTCTGGGGCTTAGGTGCCTTGAGCACCGCATCAACTTTGCGGGGAGCCGGGGCTAGGCCTGCCTGGGAAATGATATGTCCCAAGTACTCAACGCTGGGGGCTAGGAAAACACACTTTTCCAGCTTGAGCTTGAGGCCGGCGTCCTGTAGTCGTGCCAAGACGTTGTGCAGGTTCTGCAGGTGGTCCCCGTCGTCACTGCCAGTAACCAGGATGTCGTCCAAGTACACCGCCACGTGCCTCATGCCCCTGAAGAGGTTGTCCATCTCCCTCTGGAATATGGCTGGGGCTGAGGCCACGCCAAACGGTAAGCGCGTGTACTGAAAGAGTCCCAAAGTTGTCGATATAGTGACATACTTCCGGGAGGCATCCTGGAGCACCAGCTGCTGGTAAGCATCTCTGAGGTCGAGCTTGGTAAACTTCTGTCCACCGGACAATGCTGACCAGAGATCTTCAATCCGGGGCAGCGGGTACTTCTCGACGGTAGCGACGGGGTTGATGGTAACTTTGAAATTACCGCAGATTCTGACACTGCCATCTCGCTTGAGGACTGGCACGATGGGAGCGGCCCATTCAGATGTCTTTACGGGCACCAGGATGCCCTCTCGCTGCAACCGTTGCAGCTCCTGGGTAACCCCGTCCTTCAGGGCGAACGGCAGTGGGCGAGGCTTGAAAAAACGTGGCCGGGCTCCCTCAGGTACATAGATGCCAGCTGTCGTGCCGGCAAATGTGCCCACCCCTGGCTGGAACAGGGACTTGAACTGGGTCAGGAGGCTGGGGATGTCTTGCACCACATGCAGGCTGGCTTTCTGGTACTGTGGCAGACGAACGCCCAATGCATGAATCCAGTTTCGGCCCAGCAGCGTCGGCGACGACCCCTTCGTTAAGTAAAGGGGAAGGGTTGCCTCCCTGTCGCCAAAGCGAACGCTGACCTGTGCCTGACCCTGGACCTGGGAGAGTTGCCCGGAGTAGCTGCGCAGCATCACGCCCGAAGCCTCGACGGACACGCCGGGGAAAGTCCGCTTGAAGAGCTTCCCGGCCATTACAGACACGCTGGCCCCCGTGTCCAGCTCCATGGAAATGGGGTGCCCGCATATTTCGACGGTCAGCATGTATGGCGGCACAGACGACGGTACAAAGCCTGTGTGCCACATGTCGAAAATCGGCGGGTCCTCGGCCACGACGTGGAGCCTGGCCGCGGAAGAGCTTGAGCTTGCTGCCGCATGCCTCCGTCGCGTACCCTTGCGACGGCTACCCTGGCCGCGGGCTTGTGTTGTACCTGGGCTTGAATCCGGCTGCTGCTTGCTGTTCGTCCTCCCACTTCGGCATACACGTGCCAGGTGCCCAGTTTTTCCGCACGTAAAGCATTGTGCTTGAGAGAACTGGCACTGTGAAGGGGAGTGGGCACCACCACAGCGACCGCAGGTACTGCCCTTTGTCGCGAACTTGTTGACCGCCGCTTCCGCCGACGGTGAGCCAGTCGCACGGGAAATCTCGCCGGCGTCCTTGGCGGCAGCTTCCATTGCCAGCGCTGCCTTCACGGCGTCGTCCAGCGACGGGTCGGGAAGCTCCAGGAGTCGCGTCTGCATGGCGGGGTTGTTGATTCCGCAGACGAAACGGTCCCGGAGCAGCGAGTCCAGTTGGTCCCCGAAGGCGCAGGCACTCGCTAACCCTCGTAGCGCAGCAACGAATTGTCCGAGGGTCTCTCCTTCCCGGCGGCTCCGGTTGTTGAAGCGGAAACGCTCCATGAGTGTGGACGGTGCTGGGTTAAAATGCGAGCGCAGTATGGCAAGCAGCTCACCCAGCGTCTTAACGTGCGGCGTGGCTGGTTTCAGAAGGTCGAGCAAGAGGCTGAAGACGCGGGTCCCGCAGCTGGCTAGGAAAATGTCCCGCTGTTTGGCCTCGGGTGTGTCGTTTGCCCGGAAGAACACGTGGACTTGCTCCTCGTAAATTTGCCAGGCGGACCCATCTCCCTCGAACGGCTCGAGCCTTCCGTACAGCGGCATGGCGACAGCAACGGGGGGCGGTGTTTCGCCGCTCGCGGCGGCGTGGGACGCTCCGTAGGTACTCGTCGCCAGCTTCGTCGCTAGAGTCACACGGATCCCATCTTCGTCGCCAGTGTCACAATCCACCCCGTGTCGTGAACAAGGGAGGGCTTCTCAGCGTGGTGGTGCTGAAAGATTACTGACCGGCGAGCTGCCGTGCTCGTCGGTGTTTATTGTGGTGCGGGTGACCACTGTTGCCTGCCGAGCTATAGCAGGCCGCCGAGCTTGGCGGGTGAACGAAGATTATGTCCGAGGGGGCGTCACCTACTTGCTACAGAGCTTAACTAAATAAGCCGCCCACACAGCAAGCGTACACAATCGCCTACATCCCCGTCGCTGCTACAGGCAACCTCAATTCCCTCAATAGGCAAACTCTCACTGCCTATCTCGAGAGGCTGGCTCCAGGGCAAATCAGAGAGGTCCGAATTAATCCCAGAAGAAACATACTTACTGTTGATGTGACTACACGAACCAGCCTCGACACCTTGAAAGCTGCAACTGAGCTAGGAAATATACTTGTCCGCTCATTCATCGTACATGGAGGCAGCACCACCGCCGGTGTTATCTACGATGTCGATACAGATATTGATAATGACGATCTCCCAACGCTTATCTCATCAACCGTCCATATCCCAGACATACACCGTCTTGGACGGTCGAAGTGCATAAAACTCATTTTTGAGGGAGAGACCTTACCAACACATGTAAAAGTGGGTTATGTGCGCCATCCTGTCCGTCCATACATCCCTAGGCCCTTGCAGTGCCGTAAATGCCAGAAAATTGGGCATGTAAGTGATGTGTGCGTGAACAAGATGACATGTCCGCGCTGTGGTGGTGATCACGATCAGTTGACGTGTGCTGGCTCTGACTTGAAGTGCCCTAACTGCGATGGGCCACACGAGGCAACGTCGAAGGACTGTCCAAAATTAAAGACTGAAATGTCCGTGCTAAGGAAAATGGTACGAGATCGATCTACACACAGAGAAGCTGCTACCAAGGTCCACCGCCGCCAGAGGCGCTCACGTAATCGCAGAAGGAGATCAGCATCGACAACAGGACAACCTGTACTCCAGGAAAAGTCGTCGCGCGCTCATGCTAGTCCTCAAACGTCACAGGCACCTATAACCACGTCTACTCTTCTAAACACCAAGGACACTACAATATGGCCTTCCCTGCCATCTCGGAGTACAGAAGTGCAGCCGGAACGCCAGCGTGACCATGAACCTTCATCGTAGGATAGGCAAATCAAGGCAATGCTTGCACAGTTGATTCGTTCCTTGCGAATGCTGCTCATCGGAGTTAAGACGCCCGTTGCCAAGGCTGCGGTGCAAATTCTCGAAGCACTAGAACCAGTGCTTGCTGCTGTACAAAGGCTAGTAAACGCCATGGCATCATCACCTTCAAGGTTGTCACTACAGGAAAGGATAAGCGGTTCCGTAATATTCCAGTCGAACGCACGAGGTCTACGGGGTCGCCTGGGAGATTTTAAACAGAGAGTGCTCAAGCATCGGTTTCCAGTTATCGTAATATGCGAGCCGAATATGACATCGCCATTTAGACTCTCTGGCTATGAACAATTCGTGTCTGGGACAAGTGGAAATACTAGCAAAGTTTTACTATGTGTGCGATGTGACCTCACGTATTCGCTAAACCAAGTTCCGGTGCATAACAGCAACGAGTACGTCTCTATAACACTGAAGCTAAAGCGCCGGATAATCTCGATTATCGGTGGCTATATTTCTCCCAGGGGAAGATTTGACTCTGGACCCCTGAAACTTGTTCTTGACTCTTGCCAAGGACCTCATATTATTGTAGGCGATTTCAACGCGCACCACCATCTTTGGGGTAGTAGCATCACAAACCTTCGAGGAAGACAACTTCTTAACTTCACAAGCAGCAATGATCTTGAGATCCTGAACGATGGCTCACCAACATTTCTTCGTGGCACGACGTACAGCAGCTGTCTCGATTTAGCTATCGCTTCACGGTGCCTTTCGTCTTCTGCTGCCTGGTGCACAGATGCTGAAACGTATGGCAGTGATCACCTACCTACTTATGTACCTGAGGTTATAACTGAGGTGGTTTACAAGACTTCCAAGTTCTCATACGCGACGCACTGACTGGGATGCGTTTCAGAACAAGCTAGAAGAATCTTGCAACTGTGTAATTTCACCGAAAGAGATTGAAGAGCGCATTAGAGCAGCAATGCACGCAACAACACGCATCATCGAAACTTCAAATTCAAGAACATCCGTTGACGTTATATATGAAGAGCTGCGGGCAGTCCGACGTCGCGCCGAGAGGAAATACAGGCGAACTAAATTGATATCAGACTTGAGGACGTCACGCCGTGTGCAAAAGAAAATTCAAAGATACTTAGACAAGCTCGACAGACAACGTTGGAGGTCATTTTGCACCAGCCTGGACCCAAGAAAACCGTTGTCCACAATATGGCATGTTGTACGAGCACTACCATCTCCTCCACAACAGCTACGTCCCTTTCGAGCTTTGGCTATCATCCAGACGCGCAGTGAGAAGGAAATCGCGGAAGATTTCTGTATACACCTCTCTGGATCTACAACATCGGTAGCTTCAGTGCTCAGGTGTGCTCCTCCAACAATGGACGATCGCCTCGACCTCCCATTCACGCTGCAAGAGCTACGTGCAGCGATTTCCTCCTCAAGACACTCAAGTGCGCCTGGTCCTGATGGCATTACCTATTCTACCTTGCGCCATCTAGGCCCTCGAGCGACTGAAGAGCTCATGGCTTTATACAATCTCTCGTGGTCCTCGGGAACTGTGCCTGCACATTGGAAGACAAGCAAAATTGTGGCATTATTGAAACCAGGGAAGACACCCCATGCTATGCTTTCCTACAGACCTGTGGCGCTGGCCAGTTGCATAGGTAAAACCATGGAACGCATGGTTTTGACGCGCCTGGAGTGGTTTTTGGAGAAGCGTAATATATATTCAGACGCAATGACAGGTTTCCGAAAGGGTAGGTCGTCAATCGACAGCGTCATTGACCTAGTAACAACTGTTGAACATCAGAAACGTCGCCGTCGATTAACGGCTGCTGTCTTTCTAGTTATCAAGGGTGCTTTTGACAACGTTCTCCATGATGCAATTTTAAATGCCCTAGAAGAATGTGGCGTCGGGGGACGTATGCATCAATGGATAGCCAGCTATCTTCAAGAAAGAACGATATTCATGACAACTCCAGACGGGGAAACAAAGAACCACCCCGTCTATCATGGAGTGCCTCAAGGAGGTGTATTGAGCCCAACCTTATTTAATATCGTTCTCATCGGACTGGTCAAAGAACACGCAGGCGCAGTCTCGGTCTCTGTGTATGCAGACGACATCTGTATATGGACCACGAGCTTAACGCGCTTACAAGTGCAAACGAAGCTGCAGCGCGCGGTGTCAATAACGTCGACATACCTAAACAGTCGCGGACTGCAGCTCTCACCGGAAAAAAGTGCAACCATGGCATTTACACGAAAGTCAATGGCCTGCTACCCCGTTATGATTGATGGGAAGATTATACCTTCAGTAACCCACTACAAGTTTCTCGGAGTCATCATCGACCGTGACTTATCTTGGTCGAAGCACCTCTCAGGATTAAGAAAAAAGCTAGACAGCTTTACTCAGATCATTCGACATATGTCTGGAAAATCATGGGGGCCATCCAAGTCATCTCTTCTGCAGCTCTACCAGGCACTTTTTGTTGGCTACTTCCGCTACAGTGCGCCTGTACTTTCTCGGGTTAGTACAACTGCTGTACGCACACTTGAAAGTGCTCAGGCTCGCGCACTGAGAATTTGCCCAGGACTACCACGATGTGCGTCTACTTGGGGCACTATTGCAGAGGCATGTGCGTGGCCAGCTCGAGTTTATCTGCAGCATGAGCCATTGCGAGTGCATCTAAGGGTACTGACTAGACACAGGAACCATCCACTCACGAACGTCACAAGCGTACGGCCTGTGTCCGCCTACTCAGAAGCCGTGTTGTCGCAGCAAGACTTATTGCCGTCGGACTTCGAACCGTATGACATACCCGAAGTTCCACTCTGGACAATGGCAAAGCCAACGGTGAGGCTCTCAATCCCTGGAATAACGAAGAAGTCGAAGATGCCGCTTGCTGGCCTCAAGCATTTCACGCTATCATACATTGCTTACATGTATGGATATTACGAACATATTTTTACAGATGGTTCTGTGACACAGACCTCTTCCGCGGCGGCCTACACTGTGCCAGGAATGGGGATCGCACAACGGTTCAAGATAGGACACAGGACGTCGTCTACAGCAGCTGAGTTGACCGGAGTTCGAGAAGCACTTCGCTGCATACTGCAACAAAGTCTCGAGAAGTGGACAGTGTTCTGCGACTCAAAACCAGCACTGCAACTCATCAGCAATTATATGAGTGACAGAACCGCATATAGTCCCCTGGTTTATGACATCATGTATCTGCTTGCTGAGGCGTCTCATTCCGGACGTACCATCGTGCTGCAGTGGATTCCTGGCCATTGTGGAATAGCTGGAAACGAACAGGCTGACGCAGAAGCAAAACAGGCGCACACTGACGGAACTATTATAAAAATTCATTTTTCCCGGTATGATATTAACGCCTTGCTCCATACCTCCCTTAAAACTTCTACGGCGCAACATTGGGACAACCGCGAACATCGACAAGAGCGCCTCCATAGACTTGACGCTGGATTACAATTCCGGCATCCACTTCGGTTGCGGAGAAGCCAGGAAACGCTCATTCATCGATTACGACTGGGTGTGGCATACACCAATCGATACCTTCACAAGATTGGACAAACACGGGACCCTGAATGTAGCGTCTGTCACACTCTCGAGACAATAGCTCACGTACTTTGCGTGTGCCCTCAATATGCGGCCGAACGAAGAAAACTCAAATCTACAGTTGACAGCTTGGACTCCCGCCCCTTTTCAGAAGAAAAGCTTTTGGGCGCGTGGAGGAGTGTTGACTGTGCCCAACGTGCCATAAAAGCACTTTTGAACTTTTTAAGTGATACTGGTTTAGACGATCGCCTCTAGAAGCTGTGAGACGTGTAGTCAGTGCGAAATGTCTTTGCGCAAAAACTTTTTGTGGCAAGATTACTTTTTGTATGGACAAGATTACTCTTAGTGTATTGCGTCTCCAGTGCGCATCCGCATATTGGACAACGCGTATATAGTATCTCATTGTACCATATCATAATCATCCACCACCTACCTTTCCCTGTATTTCCCACTTCCCCATTCCCCAGTGAGGAGTAGCAGGCTAGAGACACGCTCTCCAGGCCGACCTCTCCTCCTTTCTCTCCATTAATATCTACTCCTCCTCCTCCTTGTTGATTGAAAATAAAAGACGCAAACCACATAGACTTTCGTTTTTTCGCGACTTTTTGTTGGTTTAATAAATTGCATACGCAATGCCTTTTTTTTTATTTTCTACCTACTGTCGTTCGATTTTCTGGATTTATTGTTTGGACACCAAGGTGACTATCGCTTTAGGATCGCTGTGATATAAGGCAAGTGGCTCTGTGGCGACACTGGAAAGGTTCTTGGCCAATGTGAGGTCTACAGACTACCGATGACGCGTCGTGGGCACACTGTTGTTTGTGTAACATTGAATGCCGAACCTTTGCAAGAGAAACGCCACGAACCACTTTCCACCTGGCCGAGACACGTCCATGTTCAATTCACCCACAACTAAGATGGGAGTGAAGTCGGTAGGGGTGATCCAACCAAAGGTGCATACACTTGGCGTTTGCGGCACGATCTCCGTCAGTATTACGTGCCGCCCGGCGTCGCCGTGCACATTCCCGCTTCTGTTCACGACGGTGTTCTTCGTAGGCGCGCTGTTCATGAGCTGCCCTCACCGCACGCGGTCTACCCATTGCACGGGTGGAAGGGAACTGAGAGAAGGTTACGTGGTTTGCCTATATAGCCCGTGACGTCAAGCCGCAATCCACACTAAATAGTGTCCATTCCTGTTTTATATTTTGATGACGATATTTCTTTTGTCACTTTTTTTTCTTTACGCTTATGGCGATTAAAGGCAGCTGGGGCATATCCGGCGATAGGATGTTGCTTTATGGTTCAGCTCTTTCAGCTCTGGAGTGGCCGCCATCTTTTTTACCTATGCACACAAACCGCCAGAATCTAGCTTATAACAGCTCCGCTGTAAAGAGATAACAATACACCGGACAAGGTAGGTAGAAGTACAATGTACAGATGTTCAAACACACAGTCTGAACATGGTTGCATTTATATAGGCATATATTGTCGCACTTTACTGTTCGACTGGCAATTTATTGCCATAAATAATGATGATACCCGCCAGAATTCATATGTTTTGAATGCTTTTCGTTAGGCATACAGTTTACAACGTTCGGAAATAAAATTTACAGAAGGGAACCTAACTACTGCTTCGGTGTCATGTTTCAGTCTTTGTTAACGTGACAACAGACGGTGGGGTGAACTGTGTATGGCCTGTGCAAGTCCAACCCATATCAGAGTAGCCGCGGCTACGGGCGAAAAATAAACAAGTGACTCGCGCCCACGAGGCTTTTGTCGTTATCGTTGAGGTAAAGAGAGCCAGTAAGAGCGCAAGTATAGAAGCTCAAAATGTGCAGCTCTGCAAACGTTATTATGTTTAGCGAAAAAGAGAGGCCGCCTCTTTAACGGCACTGCAATGAAATATCACTTTGGCTAAATTTGTTATAAATGAGTAGTAAATAACACTGAACCAATCTTGGCAAAGCCGCAGAGTTCGTAATTGTACGGTTCATCTTATCGGCAGTCTTAAACAGCGCCTGAGCAGTTGAGGCGTGTACCTAGTGGTGTCTCTAGACGTATAAGTGTGACCACTGCCAAGTCCGAAATTTTTGCATCGCGCCGTGGACGCCGATCACTGGTGCTGGCTGGCTGTGTCGCGTAGCAACGCCGGCAGAACCGCAACCACAGCGACCAATCGGAGGCCGCGGTAGCCTGACCATCTCAGACAGGGCAGAGGGCTCTTAGCTGTACCCCGCGGCGGCCGCGGTATATACGCTATGCAGCAGCATGGCCTCTGAAATCGTGGAGGTTATTCCGTGGAGCAGCGCGTCAGGTCATGCGTCACTTCCAGCGAGCGGTAATAACATTTAACTATGTTTTGAAATATTGCGCACGCATGGCGAAACGAGGTGGGTAACAGCAGGCGGTAAGCGCGAATTCCAAGAGCCTGGCAGGGCCTCTTTAAAGGGACAATTATAACGAAATTGTAAATGGCGTTAGAAGGTTATAGCTTCTGGCAGCGAAGAAATAGAGCCACCTCCATTCAAAATTTTACCTCCGAAATACAGCTGTGTGCGTCACGATAAGGTCGTGAGGATAGACGTTGTTGCTACCGAATCTGAAAAAAAAAGAATCGTCGTTACTGGTAACCGGAAGTGATGCATTACACAGAAACGTGAGCATCAGTGCGGGTACTTGATATGACCTCCGAGATCAGCCGACGGCCGCGGCTGACCGCAGTCTGCCGAAAAATCTTGCAGGCGACGGTCTGAGATAGTCGCAAACCACCAGGTGCACGGGTTGTTTGCTTATATGCCATTTAATGACTGCTAATAGGAAAATTATGCAATTAACAGCCCCGCAGATTTGCCAAGATTGCTCCATGTACTACTCAGTATGTAATAGTACTCACTATTCATTTGTAACCAAATTACCGATGATGAGATGTCGTTGCAATTGTTCATTATGGCTTGCTTAAAGGGTCCTGAAACGGTTCGGACCAATTTTGTATACGCGTAGGGTACAGCTAAAGTTAATCACTCGCGCTACGATTTGCGTGAAACGTCTCATATTAGGAGAGCTACGGACGATTACAAGTTGCCCTCCTCCATAGTCTTGCATTTCCTCCTCAACTCGTTCGCCGAGTGATCGGGGCTAAGCTGCGGCTTCACTGGCTAAGCGTCAGGATGGCACGTCGTGTCGTCGACTTCCGATTCTCTAGGAGCGAGCGCGCGAAGCCTCTCCAAGCTCTTCGCTAGCGGCTTGGCCGTAAACCCCAAGCGAGAGCTATCGAAGCAGCGTGCGTTGCGAGCATTCTGTCGCAGCGCCGAACGTGTCTGGTATTCTGGTAACCACACACTAGTTGAACGTTTCGACGGAGCAGTGGAGGCATAAACTCAAGCCGATGAAGCAACTTTAGCGTAGACGTACACACGGCCACAAAATATTACGGACCATGAAATCTGACAAAGAGCTCAATATCTCCGTAACCTCACAACGCAGCCTGGTATTTGCATCTAGAACCTCGACTAGAATATGCTAACAACATTGCCGCATACAATTTTACTGGCTATTGCTACAGGCTGGTCGGAAATTGAGCGTTTTCTGAGATCCTGTGGTCCGTAAACTTTTGTGGCCGGGTGTACGTGAGCTGCCTGATCGGTCTCCACGGTCCAGCCAGCCATTGGCGCAGAGCTTAAGCAGCCAAACAAAGAGCTAACATTGCTCTAACAAGCGTAACACATTGTAATCGTTTACAAAAACAACGTGTTAACGATTCCACTCCTGCGAAAAATTTACACCAACAGCAAAGAATACATTACGTTACTGATACTGTGTGTGGTTGAGTTCTGTGCCACCAGGTGGCTGCACCGTGCAGGCCATTCTCATTTGCGCTTCAGCTCATCCCGTAAAGCGGCACGGTCAAACGACCAGGCCGTGTCCCCTTGCGCTTGCGTTTACCCTAATACCGGGCTCGCGAAACGCTATTTCGTTACTAATCTTCCGGTGTACAGTAACGACCACAAACGCGCAAATCCTGGCGCCGATCGGATAGCGGCAGTTCAATGCTCTGCAGCCAGTCCACTCGTCTGCTGCCTTGCAGAGGGACACGTTGTCGCAGCTTGACATATTGTCGGTCGCTACGCTTGCAGTCCACAACGCAACAAAGCCGAATCACAGTGCTCGCGAAAGGACTGACACCGACTCTGAGCTCGGAGCTCTCGTCAAAATGGAGCACGTTGTAACACAAGCAGACGACGCTTGCTTTGTGCCGGAATTTCTTAAGTGTAGCGAGAAATTGTTGTTGTCTATTGTCTTTCTGTTACTTTCTTTTTATGGAAGCAAATTAACTAACATTCCAACTATTAAGAAAACATCAGCTGTTCACCATAAAGGTGCAAAAATTATCGATAACGCACCCTGGGCCGCCAATCGGATAGCTCACCCTAGTGACGTCAATTGGGTGATTTACGTCATATGGGTAGGGGCGGCTGAAAATTCCGCCAATCAGTGGGTTGCGATCGGCAGCGATGTACATTTTTAAAACCTAGAATAAATTACATGCTTTACGCGGAGCACTTAGATGCGTCAATTAATGATCAGAATGACCTGCACTAAGGACTCCGTACGTTTGTACAAAATCGTCAAAATCGTTTCAGGGTCCCTTCAAGTAAATACCAAAAGCTTTTGGACGCACGCCATACAACAAGAGAGATTCGCGTCCCCCTCTTTGTCTTCCCTCTCCCTTAAACCTCTTGGTTTAAGGGAGGGGGGGGGGGGGTAAGAACAGTGCAGTCACCCTATTCGGCCACGGAGCACCCTATTATTATACGAGGGAAAATGGGTCGTGCAGCTGTTGGGAGACCTGAGGCCCTCGAGTTCTTAATATGACCCTGCAGAGGGTTCGATGTCTCGTTGGTATCGCCGTATTTTACGATAAATGATTAAGTAGCGTGTTTCACGTTAAGTTAGCGTTGACAGGTTCACATTATATGCATTTGTTCTTCATTCTTGTTAGACCGTGCAGTATTCTGACTTCGGCAAATTTAATCCCACCTGAGATAAGAAGGAATATCTAATAGAATTAAAATAGCACTCAAGTTCTATTTGCTTCAATTGTCGCCTTTTATTTTGCATCTCATTGTGAACAAGTCATGGCTCAGGTTAACTATAAAAATGAAAAAATCACGTTTATTCAGGGTGGCGCCACGCAGATCCCAGGAAGTCATGTCTACCACTAAACGTCGCTACGGACAACTTCTGCAAGATAATTCAGGAGAAAAATATTCTGATAGAACAAGCTCGTGCATCTAAGAGTGCCTGCATCCACCGGGCATCACTAGTGAAATGGTGAACTCACTAGCGGCTGTTTGAGGTGATACTGCATCAAGTGATCTTGGAACTCTTTCCCTGACATCTGCGAACATGAAATTCGTCTTTCTTGTGCCTTAGATTCGTGCAAGATCGGCTGGAGCCATGCACAGCACGACCAAATGGCAATACTCTCAGTTTTTGTTTCACCTAGCATTGCAAGTTGATGTGGTATGCTCGGTGTCACTGATTTACCTTTTAATCATTGTCTTGATACTTTTAACCTTATTTTGTATGCGTGTATGTCTCTGCAGTCAGCGCGAAGCTGCGGTCTCACTGCCTCTGGTGTCTTCCTATTATTTCAGTGTTATACTGGTCTTATTATTACTGTGCCGTTGTTCCAGTTCTTATATACAGGTGCATTTGTTTCTTTATTTCCTCCCTGCTTACTGCTTACAGTTTTCCATTGCCTTTTTGCCTGTATACAGGGGGTCCTAATTATAATGCACCGAGACTCAAAAATTTGCAAATGTCACGTGGCTGGAAAGAAACAAGGTAATGAGGTTTGCTGTCACTTGGAGATACTCGGATTACCTTTCGCATTCCACCGACTTATATAATTAGTCCTAATTAATAAATAATTAATTATTCAAGTTCTCGAAGGTCGTAATTAGAAGAAAAGCGTCAATGATAAAATTATAGAACAACATTAAACACTCCCAATACAGCTTTGTTTTGCTCAATACGTGCTACATAACAGTGATTTTCCGCGCGTGAAAGAAGCCCGCACATACACGCAAAATGGCCGCACGACTGACAGCTCAAAACACACTGCAAGTATTCGCGGGCTTCTTTCACGCTCGTGAAAAACACTTTAATGTAGCACGCACTGAGCAACAGAAAGCTGCACCGAGAGTTTTTGTGTGTATTTTGTATGTGACGTACAAAAAATAATAAAATTGTTTTGTAAGCTCTCAACACATGCTGAGCTCCATTTCTTTCATCCGCCTCTGGGCTGTGTACGCGTAAATGTCAAAGTTTCGTTTCCAGGCAGCAACAATGCGAGTATCTGTTATCAAACAAACCACACAAATCCCTTGCAATGTCGGTCGCCACCGCGACCTGTTCCCCAGAAATACTCATCCGAATAGCAAAGATGGCGGCAGACATATATATATATATATATATATATATATATATATAACATTAGAGTTCAGGAAGCGGCCGCATTTGCAGGAACCAGCTGCGAAAAGAAGAAGAGGTCTTCGTCTAACCCGTCGCAAAACATGGTTTCTTCATAACGCGGCCGAGTAAACGGAGACACTGTAAACAACGTCCACCTTTTTTTTTTGTTGTTGTTATCCCGACAGACGCGTACAAAGGGGCACGTTGCGACACGCAGCTCGCGATCTCCCGCGGGCAGCATACCGCACAACGTCGTCGAAAGCGGGCGACCGACGGCGAAACTTGCGAGCACGCTTTGTTGTTGGCCGGACGGGGGTAAACACGGGTTTCGTCGCGAGCCAGCAAAACACAAACACGAGCGACGCAAATACGAACAAGGTTCGCGTTGCGAATCTTATCCGACCCTTCCGCGTTCTCGTTTTCTTGCGGTGCGGAAAAAAAAGGACGTTTAATAAAGAAGAACAGTCGAATAAAAGGAAACGTCCGAAGAAAGAAACACGAGTTGTTTGTTTCGGTCCTGCGAGCTGGTTACACCGCGTCGTTGGGACATGCTCGTCACTTTATTCCAGCGTACAGCAACAGCTGCTCTTGATAGTTGGACGGCTAAGAAGCAGAGAAGAAAGAAAGAAAGAAAGAAAGAAAGAAAGAAAGAAAGAAAGAAATAAAGAAAGAAAGAAGGACGGGAAATGTAGGTCGCCCAGGGCGCTGCAAACTGGGTCGACCTACGAAAGTGGGTCGGACAGGCTCCCGAATCGGTGTAATCTGGCGCTTGAAAAGCACCTCAGGACTTTCGCCTGACGGCACCCAGGGCTCGTATTAGCGATGTGCGCCGTCCGACGGAGGCGAGATAATGTCTCTTCGGGGAAACGGCCCGGAGTCCAGACCCCCGCGTGGACGGGCGCCAATCGCGAGCTCGAGCCTGAAGCTCGAGCTGCGTTTCCGACGCGCGCCCCATGCGCCCCGGAGACGTCGAGGCCGTAGAGCGGGCCTGTGGTGCATAAAGTAGGTTACTCTAACACTGGTCTAGAAGCTGAGAAAGAATAGTAAAAAAATTCCTGTAGGTTCATTTGTCTCGCTGGTTAGTAGGTCAGCGCTAGTGGTTTGGATGAAGCGTTCACTGCTCAGTCTTGCTCATTTTGTTGTTGTTGTTGTTGTTGCTGAAGAGGCTTTATAGAGAAAGCCGTAATGATAAATGAACGAAAAATGACGATGATGTTCGGCGTTGCTTAGTGTAAGCTGGCAGATTCATGAGGTTAACGTCCCAGAACAATAATATACCTATGAGTGCAGCCGTAGGAGATGGGTGGAGAATAATGCTGGCAACCTTGTTTTCTTTAGCGGAGATGCTATAGGTCGCACTAGAGTGTTCTTTTGTATTTTGCTACCACTGCTAATCAAATCCACACCTTCACGCCCAACTGAACAACACCAATACCACTAGGGATGACCACCGATCGCTTAGTGTAATGCTTATCACGACATATATCAGGAAATAAAGCTTAATTTAGAACACGAAACACTGGTTTGTTTTCGTCTCTTCTAGGTCACTGCGGAAGGCATGGGTCCGGCACTTTATGTTATTTCGTGTTCATTGCAGGACCTAGAGGAGGTTTCTGCGGATGACCTCCCTGGACAGCACCGACGGTTTTTGAGGAGTTTCTTGTTCCCCTTTGAGTTTATAGTTGGTGTGGTGTGCTAATCTCAACGGGTGTCTTGACGTTCGTTTGGCCCCAGCTGCAGCGTCGATCCAAAAACTTATGCAGCAAAACGAAGTATGATTTTTAGGCGTATCCTAGCTACTGTACAAGGCACTCTACTTTCCTGGCTAAAAAAGACGATGACGATGATGAAGGTCAAGATGTTGATTTTCGAGATCCAATCGCCTTGGGCGTTGCAAAGATCACGAAGCCCTTCAATATCGGAAGCTATGCTAAACCGACTTACTTGCGGTGCTTCGACGGAGCGTTGGAAACTGCCCATCGCGTCATAAAAAAGAAAGTCAGAGTGCATCAGTCAACTGCCTGGTATGCTGTACTAGCCTAACTCATAGACGTGTTTACATTTGCTTTCTATTATTCTAATTTTATCTGCCTCGTGTTTGCATTGCACAGGGAAATCGTTCTTTCGGTGTTGTTCTGAAGTTGAGTCGGAAGTCCTCACGGCGGTTCGGAAACAGCCTGTTAGAACTTTGGGGCAGCGAGACTGGCGCACTTTTGGTGAACCTGAACTTGAACCTCAAGTACCTGAACCAATGGAGCTTGCTTGAATATTGTGCATTAGAGGGCTGCTTATAAATGGGGGACCTGCCCTAGTGAATTCGAAAGGCGGACGCGAACTATCGTAAGTGGATGTGGCGAAATAATTTAGGATCGGACTGTATGCAAAAAGTCGGTACAAGCTGATGCTAGCGTTGAACTGTGAGCATAGCAATTGCTAGTGTTTTTGGGAGGGGGCGAAGTGATTTGTGCTTGCAAACACAAAGTAACACAAATTCAGCGACTGAACTGCGCATGTATTGGCTATTGTTGCTGAAGACGCAGTGTTATACTAATAGAAGCCTGATTCATCGCCTCGCTGAAATACTGCGTCGACGTTCAACCGTGCTTACCTGTATTACTTGTCTTTGTTGTCTCTTAGTTGCGTGAAATTTATAAGTTTCGTCACCGAAGAGACCGCCATATCAAACTTGTAGCGAAAAGCAAGCAATGTAATGAATAATCAGCGAAATAAATTGAACTAGGGGAAATATTTTATGACTATTAGAAGAAATTGTACATCTACATATATACACTAATAACGTGACACAAAGAGACTAAGAAGAGATGGCAAGATAGGGAGGGTAGCCAGTGCATAGGCCTTTGAGCTACCCTGTGCGGTGGTACGCGAGTAAAGGAAATTGATGGTGATAGAAGGAGGCACGAGATAAAGCACGTCAAATAGTTGCAAATGTATAAATGTATGCGTAACGAAGAGCCAACGCACTACTTTCGACAGTATAGTTAGCAGCTTCTAATCATGCTGAAATCATTAGTTCCCTAAAGTGTACAATAGCTTAATGGCACAGAAAGCTCATCATCAGATTGACATTGCATCAGAAAAGCAACATCGTAATAAGCCGTACGAAACACCACTGACAGAAGACATTCACCTTGAGGCTGCACCGGGCCGACAAATTACGTCACACATATTGTAAAGCACCGTACACAAAGAACTTATCGCGTTATGACGGTCCGCAAGAACACGTCTCAAGGATTTATCCGTTTTTCCTCCTTTAAAAGGACGGGGCCAGGGAGCGACCACATTTCTAAAGACATTAGAGATAATGGAGGCCAACCTAAGGTAGGCTGTTAATGATGGACTTTCTATCATCATTTAATCGTGATCATGCCGCCATTGTCATGCGATCGTCATCATTGCGTCGTCGTCACACAGTTGTCACAGCAATGGTGAGATTTATAATTGTGTACCGGCCGAGTTATGAAAGGCAGACGAATGTGTATTTCCAGAAATGTGCATTCTCTTGCTTCTGGGATAGGAACGCTGTAACACACTGCGCGACATAGACATTGGGAAAGTGTGCGGGCTTTGAGGACCCTTTGGCTCCTGACGCAGCTGTGATGTGTGCGCAACCGTGCGGGAACGCGACACGAATAAATTGCCAAAACTGACATGCAATTCATATGCGAAGCCGAACGCGCAGAAGTGGGTGCAAGTTGGTGCCCCGTAAGGAAAACTGCACCCTTAAGGGTGTTTTCTTGTCTTCGTAACTCGCACCCTTACACGTACAGAAACGGGTCTTTGAGCCAGCTAGTACACCGATATGAATGGGTGATCTTTTGGAACTGCACCCTAGCTGGCAATGGGTGTTTTGGAAAGAGCGCACTATGTTTTTTTTTACTACAGTGATGGGATATCATTTATTCTATCACTGCCCCAGTTTTTCGAATGCCTGCTAATGTAATCCGAAAGTGCCTTCCGACGCGTTCATAAGGAAAGTAAGTAAAGGAAAAAACAAACGCTGTTCAGCGCTTCACCTGAATTTTAACTGCGGACCTACAGATTGACAGTAGAAAGTGTTACCACTCAGCCACCACTCAGCTTTCTTGTTTTTCCTTTTCTTTCATACGTGATATATATTTCAGCGTGTTAACACTATGTGGAATCTACGCAACTGAAAGGCGATAAATGTCCAATTAGAACGAACAAATAAAAGAACAACACGTTTTGTATGAGTACAAGGTGACAAAGAAAATGATCACATTTGCCCCTAAAACAGAGGCTACGATACACACGTCTCAGCCGACAGTAACACGGAGAATAATGAAGCACAGAAACAGTGCGGTGACGCTTCTGGCTGCTGTGACAGCCTGACGGCATGTCTATTGAGTTTATCCATAAACTAGCGCCGAGGTAAGGCATCTTAAACGAAGCTAGCATTGAAATCTGAAAGGCAGGAAAAAGAGAGAGGAGGACAAGATAACTGTCGCCTTCCACTATACGGCCGGAGTGCGCCAACTCCGCAGTAAATGCAGTGTCCTCAACAGTAGTAGATTGCTTCGCCATGTAGCTGCGAATATTTATGTCAGCTGATGCGGCAGGAAACAGTACAAGACCTATAGCATGCGCCATTGCTACTTAAGTAAGAACATGTGCCAGAAGTACGATTGGCTAACCCGCTATAGCTCGCTGACGCTTGGCAGGTGATTTATGGAACAGCACCAAGCTGAAACAATTGAGCCGAAAGTAAGAAAATAAAGCTAGAGGCAGGATATAAAATTGAAAGAAACAACTTTGTCTCTTTACATCACCACCGGTGATACCATATTCACGAAGTAGCAGGGTGACATCCATAGCCTACTGTGACCGTAAGACGCGCTCGGACAATGACTTCGCGCAAACTACTCCGCAAAAAAAAAAAAAAACGTTACTTCTTACTTTATCGATATTTTGAAGTGCCTGAGCATACTGAAATGTCATAAGGTACATGTTTCGCTCTTGAACACGCTATAAGCACCCTGAAATCAATGAAACAGTGCACAAAGGACGTTCTGCTAACACGTACACACACTTTCGCAGCTTTCAGTAAACTAAGAGTTGGAAAAGGGCTTTCAGATATAGAATCCACCCTGGACGGTGTCCTTTTTCGTAGTTATTGGTTCGATGGAGCCGCTGAAAACAGGATGGTCACAACGGCGCCCAAGTCCGGAATCCATTCTGTGAGGGAGTGGAGCTATGAGAAGGGCTCGAGAGTGCTGCGTGATACGGTGCATACATATATGTCGGCTAACTCACCAATGAGTTCATTCATTGAGATTCAGTAAAACTCAGAACCAACCCGTAAGTCTGAGTCCGAGTGAGCCCAGCTGAGTACAATTTCGGCGTGCCTGAGTCAGAGCGAGTGCTAAGCCAAAAGGGAGTCGCAGTTTCGCCCGAAAGGCGAGGCATCGAATGCGATAGCAAATTAGTAGACGCCTATACGAACTAAGAATAGTAGTTTTATAGGCCGTGTTAACTTGGAAACATTCACTTACTAACTGAATTAACAAGCATGGTGTCAGATCACACAAGCAATCGAGAACACATCACACTCGATGACCGCGGACACTCGCTGTCAAAACGCTCGCGTCAGCAAGCGTGGCGGCAGCAGCAGCTATAAAGAAGTGACCGTCGTGCTGCCTATCGCTTCAACGCAAACAGCGGTGAGGACGCAGCGTGCACAACGGTATGAGCCGTCTGCAGATCGTTTTCAAGATACGGCGTGCGCCACCACGCGCCACCGCTCAAAGTTTTCACCAGCCCGTTTCACCAATTTAGTCTTCGCCAGCCCGTTTTAAAGGGGATGCTAATAAACCATTATTATAATCGTCACCAACTGCAATGTACGTTATCAAGGGTCGCGATAGGGGCACCACGCAGTCTGGACACCTGCGTTTAGTCTTCGGTACACGTTATGGCGCCTCCTCCCAAGGTATGAACCGCAGCTGTAGAAGCGAATCGTTTGCGTGTGGCTCCGACCAGGCAACATCGGGCTCAGCAGACCACTGTGCAGAGAGCAGGACAAGCAATAGCTTGCCGTCGACGCCCCGCGTACAGTTCAGATCGTTCTCGTGAAAAGTACGCGACGAGACTTCGCCGCGAAGACCGTGAAGTGGGTCGTGGCGAAAATGGAACTCCTACGGAGCCGCTCGTCCAGATTACGCTGTGCCTGTGCCGTGTTTGCAACGCAGGCCTGTTTACTGTTCCCGCCCTTCCAGAAATGCTCCTGGCAGCCAAATTGGGGTTTGCTGCGTGGCGGATGTTATTGCAACACATTGGTCGAGTTTCTCCTCTAGAGTCGAAATATTGACTGTAGGTATTGCACAGAAATGCTTCAGAGAAACAAAGCCGGCGCCCAGTGCCCTTCGATGGGTTTCTGCTGTATGTACAGTGGAATGGAGAGCTCGCTTTCGTAAACAACTCCGATGCTCGCAGCGTAGAAACCCGGAACGGGCCTTCGGATGGAACGCAGATCAGGTGCCCCCGGACACTTTTATTTATTTATTTATTTATTCATTTATTTATTTATTTATGTACCCTAAAGACCCTGAAGGGCACTACATAGATGCGTTGGCGTACATAGATGCGATTTTGTTGCAATACAAAATGATTGCGTCAAATATAGAAACACCTGAACGAACAAGAAGAAAAAGAAATATGAGTTGGTTAAATGGAAGACACCGTGGGATAAAGAAAGTTTAAGGACACTTTCAGGAGGCTATTCACATTAAATCAGGCGCAGCGAGAGAAATAATACACAATTTCGAATGCGCGTAAATAACAGTAACACTGAAATGAATCTCGGAATTGGTAAGCACTGTAGTATAATATAAAGGTTGAGTGACACGTTTAAATGTGCACTCGTAAACAACAAAACACACAAATAAAAATGTTATAGTCACTGTGCCGAGCATCGCTTAGAACACAAACAAGCTACATTTGCTGTTAAGTTTACTTTCTTTGCACTCGAAGTCTGCACACGATTCGACATTCTGTGTCTTTATTATCTTCCTCCTCTTGAAACACCCTTGGCACATGAAACAATATAAAAGCCTATAATGAACAACCCTGTTGATATCGTGTAGTCGATGATGCCGCCAAATTTGTTATTTTCGCATTTATTCTGCGCTTACTTTCGAGCCATCAAGACCAGCGATTTGTGTTAACAAACCACAGAACGTGATCGAAAGCTTTTGCCTTAAAAGATATTCTTGATATTCCCTGCTTATGAGCCACCAATACTTCATGTGACTTTTACCATTTTCTACCGCGGATTCATTTCTGCTTACGTTATTATCCCTAATGCCCCAAGCCTCGAGCTGGATAACTACGTCATTATTATTATCATTATGATCTTGTGCAAGGTCCTGATCTTGTTGTTCCGTGCTTGAACTCTCGTAAAAAAAAAATCTGTGAATGCATTTTGCTTTTGTGTCTCCCTTTACGTAACAGTATTCCGACCGCGGTATTTGTAATAGTTTAGTATAAAGTGCAGATTCTCTCAAAAGCAACGAAGTCACTACTCAGATCACCACGAATGCACGTGGAGAAAACGAGCGTGAAGTGAGCGACCATATTGTTTTTCTGGAAAAAGAAAAAGGACATAAAGACAGGGAGATTAACAAAAATTAATCGAAGCTCAGCCACCTTGCACGTCGATAAAGGGCAAAGACAAGAAGTAGAAAGAAAAGGCTTACACACACAAAAAAAAAAAAAGAAGAAAAATAAACCCAGATCCAACATACATGTTAGATATTTTTGTACGTGCTGTAATGTACCGTAATGCCGAAATAAAATGAATGAAAATGAATGAATGAATAATGAAACCCATGAAGACTGGAAACAAGAGGAAATGCCATACTGATACGCTATTGAAGCCGTAATCTGCTGGGCCAGTGGTGGCCCAACACGTGATCGCATGTCAAAGTGCGAGGTTGGTTTTAGTGTTCTCGTTACGCAGGCAAAGTCGTGGTACAACAGCTGAACAAGCGCGCACCGAATAAAAACTACTAGCATAAGTACAGGGAACCAAACGTCTCAGCAAATCTCAGTTCTTGCTTCGTGATCGCTACGCAAGAGGTCACGTTATGGGCCACCACTGTGGCTTCACGGGGCGTTTCTTGCCAAGGCTGGCTGCGTGACGTAATGCTGCCTCCTATATTGTTCCTTCCTCCATGTTAGATTCGATGCGAAGATAGCTTTCGTAAAGCGCTTGAAATGGTATATATTTCCCAATTTCATTCCCGTGCCTTTTGTGTAAACTGCCGCGCTCACGTGCTCTCGCGTGTCCATGCTACTCAATGTAACAGATGTTATTAGGTTTGTACTTATTCATTTAAACATATTGAGTGTGCCGACCACTTGTCCGCCAATGCCCTCTTGTGGGTATGGTACGTATGTGTGCCATTAGTGTGGAAATCATAATCATAATCAACATGCGGGATCATCTCAAAGAGCTAGTTGGCTTTGGCACAATATGCGCCGCCCGCTTATTCGCGAATCCCCCATTGTGCGTGCGTCCCACATTATGAAAAGCATCATCACGATGAACACGGGGCGACCACCTGAATGTGCGATTTGTGTTCGCAAGTGAAAAATATATGCGTGCGGTTCCGGCCTATCCGTAGCACTTGGAAAACAGAAAAAGGAATTACGGTTGTGGCCTAATGGTTAGAGCGTCGTTCTGCAGAACGGAAGGGGCCGAAGTTCGCGTCAAACACTGAACGAGATTCATTTCTCTCTCTTTTCTTAAGCGAATGCGAATCTACTCGGCGAAAACTCGATCAGAGACCAACCAACCGACCGAGGTGAAACCATGGACAGGAAGTTTCGCTCTAAAGGAAGCGCTTGCGCACAGACTGTGAGTTTCGCGAGCGCGCTGCAGTACCAATGCAGAAAACAGAGACAAGTTTTCTAAAGCCACTGCGGTCGAGTTGCGTTAGGACCAACGTGCAAGTATGCGGTTCGCCAGGAGAGCATGTTTGTGAAATGGGCGATGGCGGCAGAAATTGCCGTTCCTTGCCCGCCGAATTGCGAACCGTTGCATTCACAGACAAGCCGCGCGATCAGCTCTTCGTAGCCACAAACTAGACAATCGCGTCAGCCATTCACAATAAAAGGCAAGAAGCATTTCTGGAACACCGTTCGATGGCATACAGGGCATGTGAGTGCGAAGATCGCATAAAGAAAACAGTCAGTCAAGCCATGAAAAGTGTATCGAGAAAAATTAGTTGTATCTTGTTAAAATGTAACGAAGTGGTGTGAATGACAAAAACTGAACCCCTGGGGTCGCTTTACTCTTACTGACCTGGTAAATCTTGATGCCATAAGGTAACGTACAACGCTTTACCGACTACCCGCCATGGTGGCGTAGTGGCGCTGGCGTTGCGCTGCGAAGTCCGTGGGCGCGGGAGGAAATTCCGACCGCGGCGGCCACGGATTATTTCGCACTTTGCCCCCAAAGAAATGCGGCCGCCGTGGCCGGGATTCGATCACGCGACCTCGTGTTCAGCAGTCCAACACCACAGCCACTAAGCAACCACGGTGGGTACTTTCAACAGACTTCACAGACAACAGACAACAGAATTTCAACAGACTTCTATATTTTAAACGGTCCGAGAGTAACATGGCCGTCTATTTCTTTTTCGAAAATGCTTGCGGTGCGAAACAGCACACACTCAGTTTTTTCAACCACTTAGACTGAGCCTATTGTACTGGTGCCAGATCTGCAAGCTGCGACAGAACGCACTTGCCTTTCGTGTTAGAGTCCCACTGTCTCTTTCATCGACGAGTACCGAGCAATCACCGGTATATATAAAATAATCATCATATATTTTTGCAACATAACTAGTATAGAAAAGAAAGAAGATTGGTCCCAATATGCTGCCCTGGGGCACTCCAAGTTCAATAGACGGTAGGCTGGTTTTATAGCTGTTTATTTCGACGTGTTGATGGCGCAAGTTCATGCTAAGATTTAACAAGTTGTAATGTGGTTCCTGGAAATCCATAATGCGTTAACTTCTCCAATAATATTGGATGGTTGACACGATCGAACACTTTGCTGAAATCTAATAGCATTCTCAATGTCATTACCTGATTCTCAAAATTTTTAAATATTTCTTCATTCTGAACTAGAAACGCTGTCTCAGCGCCGCGTCCCTTTCTGAAACCAAATTGGTAATGTGATCGGAATAAATTGGTAGTCTGTTAGGAGGTTATATTTTCTGGTAATTTTTTCGATTTAAGTAATATTAGCTTTCCATTATTACCGTCCATTTGAGAAAACAGGCAAGACGGACATGAGGAAATAGTTACCTAGCCTATTTCTATCTCAATTCTTTTAAATTACTGAAACTTTCTACGGGAATGTTGTTTGGAAAAATAGACTTATGTACGTGTGTAAGCACTGGCGCCGTTAGACGTATAAAGTATTTGACTGGTTTTATTTAGAAACCATTCTTAAAACTATTTTTCAGCTTCTGATACAATGTTATCACTTGAGCGATATATGTTGGCAGTAAATACTTGTGCGGGATAATCTCGAAATGTGATTAGTAGCTTCATGACAGTACATACTAGTGCCGATTTCAACAAAGAAATTGTTAAAAAGGTTAGCTATTCGGCCTCACCAAACTTTGTCATTTATAACGAGGTTGCCAATCGTGGTGTCCTTAGTGCTCTTGTTTAATAACTCGTTAATTTTCCTCATACTTTCGCAGTATTACGCAAGCAATTGTTGCAAATACACGCTTATAATATTCGTTTCACCTTTTTATATCTTTATTCAACCTATTTCGAAACATTCTAAATTCCTCTAATCTTTCCTTGCAACGGGACTTAAGTTGTCAAAACAGTTGATGTTATGCTTAATAAGGTTTATATGCTCATGTGTGATCTATGGCTTACTCAACTTCCTTTTTTCACGGTAGGTGCGTAATGGGAAGATCTCAAAATGTTGCTTCTTGAAGATTTTTAGAAATGAGTTATAACATTTCTTGCTGTCTTCAAGAGCAGATATTTGCTTCCAGTCTGTCTGAGCGATCTTATCCTCGAAATTTCCCAATGTGAGAGGCAATATTTCCCGGTATATAGGCGAGTTCAGGTCACTCCTTTTGTATCAATGCACTGTTTGTTATTCTGAAGCACGCGAAAATGAGGTGATTGATCACTGATGTCACTCTTTATAACACAAGAGAAACTGTTATTTGTGTTTAGGTTAGTAGGTGAACAAATGCAGCACAGGCAGAGTTGAAAGAACAACGCGTGTTTACGTTGCTTTAACATTCTGAAGACCATTACCCTGTAGCACAAACACAATATGATTCGCCGGGCTCGAGCCTTTTCGAATGTCAATATTCATATCGCCGCCTATGGTTAACAACCATCTATGTTTATTGGCACAAGAAAGTAGAGAATCAAGGAACCTTAAGAAAGTCGCGCTGTTGCCTTCTGACGCGAAGGACTTCAGTGTCAGCGGTAACAGTGTTAAATTCGTGTAGCGTTTCGAAACATAGTACAGCAACCTGAGTAGAGACTTCGCTGCTTTTGCAATTTTTCCGCCTTAAAAAGAAATGATTGTAACGAGGTAAAATAATGTGATCCGAATTTTCACCATACCAGGTCTCGGCGCACATGAGCGCATCAAAAATAATACGGCATGACTCTGAAAGGGTGATAACTTCGTCCAGTTTACACTGAATGGATTTAACGCTTATATGAAAATGTTTAAAACGCTTGTCTGGATTCTAAGCTTTGAAATCACGTATGTCCTGAGGTAGCACGCAATCGGTAGCCTTTTCTTGCACACGCTGGAAGATCGTAGAGATCGCTCCGGGCACGCGCGCTCTTATCTTGTCACGCTAATCTTGTCCAGATCGCTCTCGCATTTTGTTGCCATAGTGTCTGCCGCTTCATCGCGACGGGCAAAGCACCCAGTCGCTGGTTTGCATCGTCAAGACTTTTGCTGATGAAATTCATACTCCGCTTCATGTCATCTATGCCGGCTCGGAGGCGTTTGTATTCTGCACGTAAGCTTCTTTCAAGAGATTCCTTCAAGTTCTTGAATTCTGTCCTTAGCTCATCTTTGAACCTTTGTACGTGTTTATCTCACTTAATGTGACCACAGCAACGGACAAAAATGTCATTGTTTGTGACAGCGGCTACAAGAAAAAATATATTTGTTAGGCTTCTAGTAATATCCGAAAAGTTCGCTAACCTGCAATGCGCAACAGACAGGAGTTGCGCCTTCTGTTCCGGCGCTGTCACCGCCGATAACTAAGGCATCCGCGCAACAGAGGCAGCCCTACAGTCAGGGTGTAGCCATGGGTTCCGTCGTCCAGCCCGCGCACTGAGGACTCCATGAATGAAGCCTGTGCGCTGCCGCTCTCTGCTCTAGGCCTGCGCTGTAGGAGGTACGCCCTCGTGTACAGCAACCTATATCAACGCACCTGCGAAATTGTCAAGACAGTAGAAATGACACTACGCGTTGCCTAATCCGCATGTATTAGACCGTCTGAATTCCCAATGTGTATTTAATTCTCATTATCCTAGCATTGCGCCATAGTCGCGTTTGGAAAGGCAAGCTAGCAAGCGACTTACTTCTGATGCCTCGTTCATACTGTCACGTGGCAGCGACGGTCAAGAGCACAGTAGCAGAATAGTGATTGGCGAAACTAACTCTTTGTCGGGCGAACCTGTGCCCAGAAAAAACAGGCTACACTCACAGCGCAACGATAGCGGCGGACACAGTGGGCGATCGTCGAAAATCTGATCTGCGGATCGAGCGCGTCGGCTTTTGTGCATGAGTCATCGAAGTTTCCAGAGTAATCGCTGACACCCGCGCGTCTTCCAGAAAGTGCAACACAATTGGCGTCGCGCACACAATCGTATGACACAAGTATGTGTGACGCTTGACAACGAATACCATAGAAAATATTCCAGTAAATACCAATCATGCAGGGGCGTCTCACGCTGAGCGAGATAACATTAAGCTGTTAGTGGTCAGCGGCTGCCTCAAGTTGAAAGTTTCCAACAAAACCAACAAACAGTGCTTTCAAACTGTACCTAACACGCTGGCTCGGTGGTTCCGGTGTCGTGTGGAAGCTAAAGGCACGTTTATAGTCCGACGTTATCGGTACGCGGGCGAGCGTCGTTCGCGGTCAGTCACGCTGCGTCGGTTGCGCTGCGCCAGCCGAGATGCCATGCCCTCTATACTTCAACGCGCGCGCCGTCGGCTACTATCTTCGGAGCATGCGCAGAACGTTCGCCAAGTCGCGCGCCGTCCGCAAAAGCCGTCTGCGGAGTTGTGTTGGCGCCTTTTTCTTCGCGCGCAATGCATTGTGGTGCGAGCGTTCCGCCGCCTCCGACGCGCGAATGGCTCAGGAGCCATATCGGCGCCGGGCCCGTCGGGGCGCGTCGGAAGCCGCCGGTTACCTTGGCCGCGCCGGTGCGCTCGACTATAGAGGGGTCGTTTCCGCTGACGTGACGTAGCGTGCGCGCGCGCGCGCGTTACGTCGGACTATAAACGGCCCTTAAGTTCCTTACCGAATGTGTTAGAGATGCGCATGCGGTTGCTTAATGTAGAAACGGAATGGTGATCATAGCAAAGGAGTCGCAGTAGCGAGCACTAAGGAGTTGTAGGATATCTCCGAAAGAACCAGTGCAGTGGCCAACAAAGACACCAGATTTCCGCCTAATATGTTTCATAAGGAATCCTTAAGCGCATCTTTTGTATGTGAGATATACCAGTAATCACGCTTGTAGGCAGCTGAATAGCGCATGCAGAACCTTCACAACATTAACATTGAATGTTTAACATATTTGCATCTGTACAGGCTGTGCCGCTATCTTGAGGAGGACACTCTAATAAAGAACACGTGCGTTAGCATTTAATCACATTTGCATTTTAAGATTTGCATTTTAATAACAAAATAAACCGTTAATTTCATCATTCAACACATTGCTGATTGTAGCCAATTGATTTGTTACGTCTACCTTTGCTACACACAGGCATCGGTGCCGTCTAGAGTCGGATCAGAATAATTAACTTCGCGATGCAGCGGCGAAAGAAAGCCTCAAGTTCTTTTAGGGCATGTTTTCGAACGTCAAGCGAACGCGGAGAGGACGCAGAGGGCCCATATTGCCGCTCAAAGTGTTCTTGCTTCCTCTGCTGGCGTTCTTGTGAAAGCGTGGCATTTGACCTTAAAGATCATGCATTGTCGTATAGGCTCCGTACGGTCGGGTTTGCGGCTACTCTGGCGTCATCTGCCGCAGCGATGCGACCGTAATGGGAAGGTGGCTCTGCGGCTCGGCCGGCTCGACGCCTATTACTTCACGCGTACTGCACTTTGTGTCTGCCAAGGTTGGGGCCATTTTGGTTTGTTAATTAGCCCTCGCCGTTTATTTTTTTCGGATACTTCTTGCGACAGTGAAATTGCTTGCGCTTCATAGAAAAGCGTCTAAATTACGCAGGTGCGAAGAAAAACAAAACAAGTGGAACCGGTGATACTGCTGCATAAGACTCACAGCCCCGAAGGACAGCCGGGGATCAATTGGTACATGTTTCCAGGCAGGCCTTACGAAATAGAACGGCGAAAGAAATGGATTGCAGCTGTGAGGGGAGTTTAAGTAAGTCAGCTTCTCTCATCATATTTGTGAGAAGGGTTTGTTTTGTAAATCGTGCTACACGTGCGCGTTTTGCATCTTGTGCGACGCTAGCGTTCATGGCCGGGTCAGCTGCTCAACATTTAACAGGCTATTGGCACGACTGTGCTAATTTGACGACTGCTTAGCGTAGCCTTTGCATTGGGTATGATCAGGAAAACGCTGGCGCGTGTGATGAGCAATATTTTATGCAGAGGAAGCTTATTTTATGCTGGAAAGCGCTTGTTCATAGACGATTCTAGACGCTTCACAGACGCTTGTTCATAGATGATACGACATAATATAAATTGTGATCTCGTGCTCAATAAACCTCATTTTTCAGCCGCAGACGGCTCCGAATGGGTCCCAAGCGAATCAACGAGAATATGCTCTCATCATTTCGTCAATGGAGAAAAAAGCACACTCGAGAGTCATCCTCACAACAACCCGATACTTTTTCCCGACGTTTATAAAGTGCAGCAAGCTGACGAGAATAATTTGACGAATAAAAAGACCTGATAAATAAGGACTCGTTTGTCTCACTAGCCACGTGAAGCGACTTGTAGTTGCGTCAGTTACGTCAGCATGTAGGTCCCGGTTCTGTGTTCAGCAGTGAGCAATGACAGACTGCTTACAACTGCTTCAAAACCACAAAAGCTTTCGTTTGGCACCGTGCCAGAAGATGAAGCACAGAGAACGTTAGGCTACCCGTGGTGTGACGCAGTCACTTTCGATCAAGATCGTGCCCGACCGGATCAAGTTTCTCAATTTCGATCAAGCATGGCCCCTGCTACACGGTCCAACAATTCGAATCGAGTCAGTCTAGCTTACTCGGTGTGACGGTGGTGTAGCAGCTTACGATCGCGATCGTGAAGCTCGAACTCGATGCGCGAATCCCGATCGACTGAACGCATATCGAGCAAAATCGCGATCCAATGTAACCGTGCAACTGTGCCCGGTCTAGGTCGAGCTTTATGGTGATCTGAAGTAACAATGTGACATGGGCATGAAATGATAGGCCACGGCTACAACGTGCCGTAGCGAAATGAGGCATGCATCGCCAGCAGCGAGGAGTAGTTTAAAATCGGTTAACCTGTTAGATGCACGTTTTCAGGGTGCCAGTTTAGTGACTTCAGGTCTAGTGTCACAGTAGGCTTTACTGACGTGCTGGATGACCTCGTACAGTTGCTTTCCCTGCTGCGAACGGCACTTCGCTTGAACATCCAGGCCGGTTATTTATTTCGCGGAGAGAACGTGTGAAGTAGCGTACAGCTTTACTCCGCTTGTCTCCGATGGGCGGGCAGTCTTTTGCCATTTAACCTGGAAGTGCAAAATTCTTTAATACCGAATATTGGCTATAAAATCACTCAAGGGCAGAAATTACAGTCACACACTGCTCACAAACCTGTGACAGGTTTTGTTTGCCAACCAAATAGGGCGAGCCAAGCGGCCTTTACAAAGTGATGCAAGCAGGTTGATTGCTCCATATTTTCGGCAGGTCCTGCAGAAGAGACCGCCAATCAGCTTACTCAGACCTTGACCGAGATGGGATTATGGAAAAAAAAAAGAACTGAAAGATGGCAAAGCTTCCTCTTGTTTCAGAAAGGCTTTGTGTCTCCCTGTTTAAAAAATAAAACTCTACTAGTCAATCAATGTACTCAAGAACATTTAGCTGCCGAATGACTCAAAAGTGACTCAAGCTTGCGCAACATTGAAGCGGAGGCTTCGGCTGGAAAATTTTAAGCACGTTTCCTCAACCATTAACACGGATATTGAATGGACCTCATGCCAGCAACGTTGAGTTGATGACAAACCGGGCATTGCGTCAGTAAACTCCCTGGCGTGTTTCGTACCACGGGGACCCGATCTAAGTTACTCAAAAAACTCATGACAGCACATACCGAATACATCGTGCTCGGCAGGAAAAGGTAGAGGCACTTTGCGACATTGCCGAATCCCCATAAATCTGGCGTGTAGGCAGTGAGAGCAGGCAATGACAAAGCTTTACTACTCTTCTCTGCCTTGCGCAACTTTGAAGCTCAGTCTTCTGCTGGAAAATTTCGAGAACTTTTTCCTAGCCATTAACGCTCATATTAAATGGACATCATGACAGCAACGTTGAATTGATGACAAATCAGGCATTGCGTCCGTAAAGTTCCTGGCGTGCTTCGCACAACGGAGGCCCCACCTAAGTTACGGAAGGCTCATGACAGCGCCACTGTCATGTTATGAGAGAGACATTGTGCGCTTTATATAAAACAGCAAACAATGCATTCACGTGTTCATTTTGTGGCAGAAAAGTTTGCGCGGTTCAGTTGAGTGTCTGAATTTCAACTGACTGAAACCGTCATCATCGAGGCAACTATATATGCTTTGTGTTGGCTTCTTTCTGTTCCAGTCATTCGGCTAGGCAAACCACGTCCAATGCCTTCATATAATCTGCCAGTAATGCATGACCACGTGGTGTTTCTTGAAAACAATAGTAATAAATTGGCTGATAACCTCTATTTAGCGCCTATGTTCTCGCCAAACACATCATGACTGTGCTGTCTCTGCTATGTAGGAGGAGCCGAGATAAATTATTTGTTAGATTGAAAAATTATTGGTATAATTGGTAACTGTTAGCGAGCATACTTCAAAAACAGCGCTAAGCGGAAGGCAACTACAAAAAACATGCATAAAAAATTCACGCAGTAACTCTTCGGAGAATTGTCTAAGTACACCTGAGCAATTGTGCCACTTGTTACTCTCCGTACGTCCCGGTGCTATTATTAGTGTTTTGAAACTTGACCCGACCGGTATGAACGACGGCGCTTCAGCGAAAGCTGGATTGATGGCGCAAGCAAATTACTGCAAGTGGCGGCGCCAGGTGCCTTGATGACTTTCCGATCATCATAATTCGTTATCGCTCTTTAGCGTATTTTCTATCCGCGTCGAACCATTATCAAACGTGACCAACCGTATACTCGGCCGGCGGCTGTGCGCTGTGTATACTAGCCACTTATGCGGCTGTGTATGATGCGGCCGCACGGGCTTTACAAAGAAATCCATCTGCGGTGGGGAGAGAGTGCGCCGAGGGCTGATAGCTTCGTGTGTGCTGTGTTCGTGCCGCTTAGTTCGCTTAAAGCGAGACGCGCGAGCTTCATATTGAGTGCGATCTCGTCTTACGCCAAGGATGGACGGGTGGACGGGCTTCCTCGTTTGGCGCGCATAGAAATGCTTCCGCATTTGAAATTCATATGGATGCTCTTCTTCGCAGAGCTAGCTCATATCTACGCAAGTTTATATAAAACCATTAAAAACAGCGAAACTGCTCTCCGCGGCTTGACGCAACATCGGCCTGCTCTACCTTGACTCATCTGTCGAAAATTTGGTAATTGATAACTTAATTTCGGAAATCACAAGTATTTCGAAGTTTTATCCACGGCTAAACGAGGTCTACTCGGATCCTGCGCAGTTACATATAGATGCTACTTATCTTCTGTCTGTGGGGATTCCTCAAACATATTTCGCAGGCTAGTACTCAGCGAGCATGAATCAACTCCTTACAGGTGATACTGGCACGTGATCGTACCACGTCTACGCACACTCGTAGAGCACGTGGCACGAATGTGCTCATGCGGACAAAACATGAGAGGACAGATTCCAACGAGAAGTGCTCTTGCAGCTGACACTGAAAATTTTGCAGGGCGGTGGGATCAGAACCTGGCGGCATACCCCTGTATACTTGCCAGCCATGCTAACAGCAGCTGCTCGGACCTAAACCAGGGATACTGTAGGCCTGTAGAATATGGGGCATGTCAGGCGTAGTGATAGGCTCCGTGTGCCATTCGTGGCAGCGACTGTATCTGTGCCGTTGCTATTTGATTCCTGCACTCAGCACGAACATTGCGCTTCTTTCTTTTGGTCCGTTAAGATAAGCGTGAGAACGTGGATACGAGTATAACGGAAAGGACAGCACAACTTTAGGTTAGGACAACTTAACATGCCAAATTGCTCAACTAAGCTTCATTGCACCTCTTTGTTTATGCCGGAGTGCGTAACAGGAGTGCATAGTCTACTTTATCGCGATAACACAGAAAGAGGTAGTCGACATGGTTACCATTTTAGCAACGCCGCGTTCCTTTCCCCTGTCCCGGCTAGAAGAAGAAAATCTGGTCTCGCCGTTTAGGCTAAGTGCAAGACCATGCACTGAGGGCTTTTCTTCGTTGTCGCGTTGGGCATTTGTGGTGAACGCCATAGGAAGCGTTGAGACTTGGGAGAGAACGAACGAAAGTGCCATTATTTAGGGCGCGTGGCCTGTTTGCTTTCCTGCCTTTATCGCGGGCCGTTCGCAATAATGAATCACAACGCACTCCGAGGTACTCAGTTCTGCCAGAAAATAGCTTGTCTGTGGGAGAGTAGTTCTTTTATCACGTACTAGTTTCTCATGCTTCATTGCCCGAGAGCTCTATGCTTATTCGATAAATTAGTTTCATTAATCCAGTCGACAGAGAAGTTCTTTAATAAAAGAATAAAGAGGTTTGCTTGGCTGTTCACTCGGTTCATGATCAAGGAGATGGAACTTTCTCCTGCGGGGAGAAGGACCAACTCTAAAGGGTAAATGCAAGTATGACATGAACGCATAATTCAGCGAAAAGATTGCCGAGTAGTCTATTTGTTCCTCGAATGCATGCAGCAAGACGAAAGGAAACGTTAGAGAGAAGGGAAGAGTAATGACAAAAAACAAACGAACACACAATAAAGACTGGAGAAGTCCTACCTGAGTGAAGTACCTCTAGTCTGGTATGGAACGCGGTGGTGACGATAGAACAGTATTGGAAAAATGAAGTGGGTGGTATAAAGAAGGTGATAATGAAAGAAGTGAACGGTTTACAGAACGGCTGAATGTGCATGCGCACGCTTCACTGTATGCCCGCGTCGTGTGGTTGTGGACACCTACAGTATGGTTATGTGGCCTTCATAACTTTCACGACAGTTATCGACACAAGTGCGAAGCATAAAGCGGGAAAGCACCTGCGACAGAGAGTTAAATTATTCGCCACACCGTGACATTAACTACAAACACAAGAGCTCGGTCTATTGTGTATGTTCGTCTCTGCAGTCAGAGCCCCACGTCCCGCGTGATCAATATGCAGGCCCATCAATATACCATATGCGATATGATCACTCACACACAAGAAAAGAGCACTCTTTTACGTATGTTGCATTTTTCTATATTTTTTTAGGTTGGTGGACACTATGGGTGTCAAGCTCCAGGAAATGGCGGGACGAGTTTGAGGGGCCATTGCGGCACTTTTTCTTTCAGTATTTGGCACAATTCTGTGACAGCGAGAGCTGTTATACGCACGCCGACAGAGTTCGCTGAGTGTCGGGTGTATCAGGGAAGAGCGCCCACTGTCAATGAGATTTACTACTCTTGGCAAATGTTGCTGTCGGGTCTGAAAGCGGTGGAAATATCACGGTGTTATACATTTAAATACTGACAATGAATGAATAGAATTTACGATAAATGTTGGCTCGTGAAGAGTGGTTCCGTATTTGTTTAATTTTGGGAATATTCAGTGGAGTTCCCACATCCGCTCTCAGACGTGGCACACGTGCTCTTATCCCCCACGTGCCGACTTCCTCCCCCTCAACCTCACAAGTGTGGAGGACGTTTCCCTCAACAGGATATGGGCTGGGGTAGCCATCGTCTATGCTGCCACCTGCCAGTGGAAGAGATGCGCCAATGACGAGGCTGCCTGCTGAAACTGGACCATTGGACCCAGACGTGTAACCCCTCCTGTGGGCGTGCCCGTGTACAAGGCACATCCGGGAGCCCTTGCTCAGATGATGTGACCTCCGCTGCGACCAACATGCGGACTTCAGCAAGGGGAGTCAAGACTGCTCTAGTTACGTAGCCTTGCGGAAGTTCCTGCTTGATGCAGCATTGTATTCATAATTCATTGCACTCTTTTTCTTGCTTTTCCCTATGCCCTAAGACAGCATTCCTAAAAAGAAAGAGCATGCGCCAATGTTACACAAAGGTTATACGAGCCTTCACAGAAAGGTTTAGCTCGGGAGCTCAACCCGAATACATGGGAACGGAGGAGGCGTTTTTATCCGCATCAGCTCCACCAAAAGAAAATGTTAAAATTTATATGAAATAGGAAGCAAAATTTTCGTTTATGCCATCCGCTTTTTAAAACAATTGCTCAAAATACAAAAATAAGAAAACAAAACTAAACTCTAATACAATATATTTGCAACCCTGTAAGCAAATAATAGATATGTATGTCACAGTCATCTAATCTGCAGCTATTAGAACCGCTAAAGCAAACAGCATTTATGTATCATGGGCCCTATAACGTAAAACTATTCCAATATGTTTTTATTTCAATCTCTTCACGTTAAATTTACGCAACCACCGACGCAAGCTTCTAGCGGTGACCTGCAGGGTTTTCTGAACAGGCCAATCAAACGCTCTCCTCGTTTATAGGAGAGCCTTTGTGCTCCCCCTCAAATGTATTTCGATATGTGCTGTACCTACCTACACACCTCATCAACATTCCTACCTCGACAAGCGTCATACATCGTCTTCGTCCTTGTCACACATCTGCTTTGTAGTTACTTCGCTAACTCGAACAAGCTTCCCGTGAGATAGATTCCGACATTACCTTGGATGTACGTGCTTTTTTATTTGGAATATTTAAAAGAAAATTGGCTGAGGCCAACTACTCAGTTCTGTGACTTCAGGATTTTTCCTCGGAGATTTATACATTACTCGCACAACAAACCGTTATATACAGCTTCGTAAACAACAGAGCTTAACCAACACACTTCATGGTTGTTCACTTTTATACCATTGTCGCAATTGCAGCTGCGAGTTCTCGTAATACTAGGCGTAGTTTTCAAGCAGAAATATTAAACTAAGCAAAGCTTTTGATATTTATCCATTGAAGACTCCTGACAAATGCATTGACCAGTTAGTAAAAGAATACAGTTGTCAGGTGGTTTAATTAACAAGCCAGAACGTTACAAGATACACAGGCAGATCTGTTGATCAAGCGTCAGGCACCGAGCGCGGGAGTTATGTTCTCGAGCGAGTCTTTGACGATGCGCCTGAAGCACACGCCTGCCTTCTTCGCTGCAACTTCCTCCCAGAGAAGAGGGTGGCATCCTGGCGACTCGAGGGGAGGAGAGGACGACCAGGTCGTAGTAAGGTTTGAGTCACTGCTCTTGCACCGTCTCAATTCCACGGCGCCTTAAGTCAGCGAACAGCGTGAGAGGCTCGACAAGGTAATTGACGGGAGACGTCCGTGGCACGACGCGGTAGGGACCGTGGTGCTTGGCTAGAAGTTTAGAGGGAACACTGAGGGTGGTTGAAGGTATCCAGAGTTAGACTAAAGGGTCCGGCTGATATGAGCTGGTGCGTAGGTCGTCATCGCGACGGAACTTTTGTTGCCATCGGTCTTCAGTCGTAAAAGAGCGCGCTAGCTGGCGGCATTCCTCGGCGTATCTGGAAGCTTCAGACCGTGGCGCGCACTCGGATGGGTCAGGTCGCTAAGGGAGAATCGTTTCGAAGGTGCAGGAAGTTTCGTCCAATGGTGCGCGAAGAAGTATCCGAGAAGCTTATCACTGGCAAAACAGTGTGTTTGTGGCGAATTTCTAGTAGAAATAAATCACAACTGATGCCAGATTTAGAATTAAATCTACTGTGCAATCATTTCTAGGTTGTTCATTAAATGGAAAATTTTGCACGAATGAAAACCAAGCCTCGATTAGTTTATTTACCAGCTTCGTCAGTCTTTTTACCATTTACCAGCTTCGTCAGTCTGTTTTTATATTCATTGCGGGACGGAGGCCTCTGCCTGTGATCCCCAATTACGTTTGTCCTGCGCTCGCTGTTTCTAAGTGGTGCATGCAAATTTCCCCACTTCATCGCGCCGCCTAAACTTCTGCCATCGTCGACTCGCAGTACAGACTCATTTATTCCCGGTGGCGTTTCTGCACTTCGTATCTCTAACAAACTTGCGGTTTCGTACGCATTGCCACACGCTCTCGCACGCTCAAGACTTCTCCAGTTTTCTGTCGGACACCTCGAAAATTGATGAAGGCCATCTACATTGCTATAAGGAAACGCGTGATTGAGAGGGGGGGGGGGGGATTGAACCTATTTCTTTCAGGAAAGCATCCCACTGCCCAAAAAATCAGGCCACGGGCGCACGCATGCTTCTCTCGAGCCAGAGTCGCTCTCTGAAACGTGTGGCGCGTGAGTCCCGTGCCGTGGCAGTTTCTCGCGCTCTTCCCTCGTCACCAGTAGTGCTTTGAGACGTTGTGCCAGACTGCACCACCTTCGGAATCGACCCGCCTGTTAGACTGCTGAGCCCACGGGATTGGTCCACATTTTTTACACTGCACTGCCGTCCGGATAGGCCAACGTTCTTTTAGGCCAGACGATCATACCTCCAGAGTGGGCGAAGTTCGCCTTTAATGCTACCGCAATAAAACTATCTGGAAATTAAAAAGAAATGTACGCGGTAAAACAGCCTTCGGTCGACTTTATTCATCGCTGTCATACGTGGACACCTGAACGCGTATTCCGCGGCGAACTTGTTCAGGTACCAAAATTATGTTTAATGACTTTTCGACTAGGACAATAGAATATTCTAGAAAAGGCTCTTCTAGAAATCACGCCTCGTTTTCGTGGAGACCCCTGATGGATATCTGAAACAGGACATACTGCACACCAAAGTATTCTTGTTTATTTGACCGCACTATTGTTTATTTATCACTTGTATCCTTAGATAACGCCGCCTTGTTTCACCTCAACTTTCTCGTTGTTCTACGAGAGCGAGGTGGCTGCTTTCAATGTGCACTCGTAACCTATGTTCTTGTCCAGTTTCTGACTGAGCTTTCTCGGGCCTGGCCGTCAACATATCTTGTTAAGTTGCAGACGCGTTCGCCCTACCTCGCTCTATGCTTCTATTCAGTCGTCTGCTTGATGTTCAGGGGATTTTCCAGGATTTGAGACGACAGCGTGATCTCGTATTCAATGTCGACTGCCTGTATCATCCGAATAACAGGTTTTACGCTCTAGTGAGGGTTTATTGGCTTTGTGCTTACGTGCGCACTCTAATGCACCACGTGTCGCTGTCATGAATCCGTACAAGTGGTTGTGGTAGGCGGTCATACGCGCAATAACCCACAATGACGCACAGGTTTCGGGTGTTAGAGCGAGACTTCTGCAACGTGCATAACGCGCTGAATTCTCGAGAGAGCAAAAGTCGTGTAGGACGAGGTAGGCGCTATTCTAGATGACGTCAGAAGTGTCACATGTCTTTCATGCGAGCTTGTCGGGCTCTGGAGTCTTTCTGAACTGTCTAATGCTACATTACGACGCTTGTCTTGCTCTAGCGAGAATGGTGCTTGTGCTACAGATAGGGTTCTCCCCAAAATGGGAAGCAGCGCGCGTCATTTGCATTCAGTCGTTTCTTAAGTATGCAGTATCATTCACACAACAAATTCGTCGAAATGCGCCGCCTTCCTCTCCCCCCTCCCTCTGTACTTCGCCCTTCTCTGGGAATGTACTGTCATGAAAGAAAAATGCTGGTGATGCTTATCGTACAATTGCGTTTCTGAGCTGCGCTATAATTTGTTCTTAAGCAGGTTTTGGCTTCGAAAAGTTTCGCGGCTGTGTGTCGTTGTCGTGTTAGTGGTCGGAATACGCAAATACGCGCATATAAGAAGTGCTGTGGAATGTGTGTGTGTGTGTGTGTGTGTGTGTGTGTGTGTGTGTGTGTGTGTGTGTGTGTGTGTCTGTGTGTGTGTGTGTGTGTGTGTGTGCGCGCGCGCGCCGTACATCCCTCCCCATCGCTCTTTTCTTTCCCTCACACGAGGTGTGAGAAACGCTTTGTCCCTGTTGCATACATCTCCGTATTTCGTAAGCGTGATCATATTTCGCTCTAGAAAGCACATTCACACGTAGTTTCGGTTATCCTTCAACAGAATTTTGCTGAGGAAACAAGCCCATGGCCGTCTTTTTTTTTCTCTTCCTGTTTTTTTTTTTCGTAAAAGGAGCGAGCATGTTCGAAAAATGCATGAGAACGTGACGTCTTTGATGCATCGCGTGCCAAACTCCTTTTGATCCAGCATTTTTTTAAGCCGTGGCTGCGCGCCAGATAAAGGCCGGATTTGCATGGAAATGAAAATTTCCCTCCCTTCTGCATCGAACTATCGCGCTGTATGCAGGCAGTGGTATTAGCGCATCGCATCGGGAAGTTTGCCAAGCCCATGCGCACTCTATGAGCCGTTAAAAAAATTATATTCGGTCGAACTGCCTACGAAGCTTTTTAGAGCGCGCCTACGCATGTTCGAGAGCTTTTAATCAGTCCATGTTTGCCTCCCTAGCCTTCGTGCGGGGCACATAACTTTAAGGAGCTTTAGTGATGGGTCGACCTTGTTTCTTTTACGTTTCGCTTTTTAATTCTTTTACGATTGCGAAAGCGGCAGATGGTAATTTTTGCGATGGCAAACATCCGAAAGGCAAACATTATCGGAATCGGCGAGTCACGGCGCATGGCACGGCCGCATGGCATCAAAAACCGCTACGAGGGCTGCTCTGGGTCGTTTGCACGACACTGTCCTACACGCGAGGCAGTGTAGAAGCGACTGCGTTAAGGGATAGTTGCATACGTGTATTGCTTCTTTCTGCCATTGTCGTCATCCAGGCTCCGTAAGCGTATTTTGAGTGTAGAATTGTTTGTTTTTCTAAAGCTTACGCGCAAGTTACATCTGTAAGAGCGGGAGGGGGGGGGGGGGGGGCTTGCTCCCACTGCACACCCTGTCCAGGAGCCTCTGTCTTGACCTGTCCTGTCATTCTTTCCGTTTCCCTTCCGCCTTCTTCTGTGCCCAGTATCATTCCACATTATGCTAGCTCAGCTCGCTATTCTTTCCTACTGCTGAATAATTACGAGATTGGACGCAGGTGGACTTGTTGGATACTCATGTAATGCGTTCAGAGATATTGCTGTATTCAACGGATACAATAGTCGTTGACAGACTCAGAATGCAGTGACAAATGCAACGCTGCACAACTTGAGAATTTGTATAGTGGGCCTGCCGATTACGTTCGCTCGTTCCCGCAAAGTCACGGCGAAGGCGAATTTCAATCAGTATGGGCAGCCATCGGGAAACATAATTGGGAGTGCGGATGCAGAGAGGGCAAGCGCATGCGCGGTTATGTGGGCGGAGCCTCTGCTGAATGATTAGGTTGTAACTGAATATAGTGTGGAACAAGTGCGGTTGCCACAGTGAAAAATGACTTCGTTGTTCATATCCCCTTATCCAGAACCGACGTTGCAAGAAAGCTTCATTTCATGGCTAAAGGTATGACACGCAAGTACTAGTCTTCTATTAGCCCCCCGAAGTGTCATCTGCATACACTTGATGCATCCTTAAAGCTACAAGTGCCATGAAAGGTTTCCCGCTCTGAGGCGACAGAGTTGTGCCGCCTCTGGCTCGAGGTGGCATTTACAAAGGGCCAGGCGTTCTGCACAGGAATGGGGGATACGCCCAGAGTGCGACTCCTCTGGAACTACAGAAACGAGTGATCGCATCTTATGTCTCCGTTCCCGCTACGACGTCGAGCGTGAGTCTCTCCGCACAGCATGGAACCGGAAGGACTATAGATCATTTTCGGAAATGAGGATCTCTGGACCATCACTGTACATGCCGCACAAGAAGTCACGAAAGCGTTATTGCAGTACCTCAAGTCGACAGGTCTTGGCGACCGTTTGCGGATTTCGTGCGTGCATTCAAACGTGCGCGAAACTGTGCTCGTTCTTCTCTCTCTCTCTTTTTTCAATCCTATATCCCCTTCCCCTTTTGCAGAGTAGCAAACCAGACGTGCGCTTCGCTTTCCTTTCTTCTATTTCTCTCTCTCCCTCTCTATCTATTTTTTTGTTATTAGTGATCCTGTCGTTGAATCAGATTGAATCCATGCCATACATCTGCGCCGGGCCTTGTTCGCAGACTTAACGCTTCATTTTGTTTCTCCTAGATTCCAGCTAGAAGTGGAATACTTTTGCAAATACTTTCCTTAACACTTTTGCGCAGAGCGATGAAGGGACAAGACTTGAGCGAGAAAAGAACTCGACACCTGAGCGCAAACTATCAACAGGTGTATTTATCTTTTTTCGCGGAAAAATAAACCAGCTGATAGTTCGCGTTCAGGTGTCGTCTGTTGTTTTCTCGCTCAAGTCCTGTCGCTTCATCGCTCTGAGCAAGAATGTTAAGTCCAGCCAACTTGCCCCACTGCGGAATTTTCCTGAAATACTTGCCATTTATCTAAATGGAATAGCGTTTCACATAAAATATCAACATACAAGAGAAGTCCGGTCTATCTGGATCTAATGATTAAATAAATAAATAAATAAATAAATAAATAAATAAATAAATAAATAAAATGGTTCTGTTGCTTGGGCGGGGCCGCGAGCAGATTGAGCTTAAGCTTTTCTTTCCGACGGTGCTGCTCTCCATTTTACGCACTATGGCGTTGTTTCTGCCAAGCAGGGCGGCCTATGCAGGATTGAAAAGCCCAGGGAAGTCGCTGGTCTTCACTGCGTATGTAAGTGTAGGGGGCAGGCACTAAACCCACCCTAATGGAGTTAGCGATGGCCCTCACTGCTACCTCTTTGATGGAAAGGAATTATTAATCGTTCCATTAATTTCGCCCAAGTAACTAGCTTAGTACGTTATTTGCTGGGGAATTAGATTACGCTTCCGGCTTGGCCTTGACTCGTGAATCAGTAAAGATCCTACGCCTGGAGCGCGGTCTCGGGCTCTGAACACTGGCGTAGCGTTTGCAGCCCCAACAAAGGCAATGTACGTGTTCTATGCAAACAGCGTCGCGCGTGCTATTAGATACAGCGTGACTGCAAACCAAGGTACGATGACGAGAGCAAAAGTGTAATGTACGACAGAAACATGACTTCCATCCAGAAAGCTCTGTACAAAAGTGTGTTGTCTCATATAGACTGTAGCGGAAATTTGTCTACGCAAGCTTGTCTGGTGCGAAGCAGTTAATACTAGGCCGAGACTAAAATGGTTAAATGGACTAAAATGGCTCTGCGGCTTAGGTTTCGCGCTCTTGTGCACCGCGATTACACGTGTTTATAAGTGCCTTGTTTCAGTGATTCACTGCCATTTCGCAATGCGAAACTGTATTTGGATGGGCGGGGGGGGGGGCGGGGGGAGGAGTTCCAAAATCGCCGTTGCTTTCTTTTAGTAAGGTCATGCGCTTCTTTCCCTAATTTTTCTTGCAGCAAGTACACCAAAACAGCGGAACAGATTAAATAAACAGCTCTAATACCACACTGTGAATAGGAGGCAAATATTTCACTGCGCAGCTCCGTAATGAAGTTGGTAGGTTGTAAATGCCAAAAAAAAGGTCGTCATAGTAATTTTTCTCTATATGCTCAAAGAGAAATTCACTTCTGCACTTAGCTGTTGACGCATCAGGTGAATGTAGCGTTTCATAAGGGACGCCGACCGGTTCTACCAACTGGCCTTTTCGCTCTAGTCGTGGCCCACAAACCTTTTTGGCTTGACTGCACGTGCTTTCAAGAGGACACTGTTGCTCTGTTTGAAGTTGAAAAAGTGTGTGTTCACAGAAATGATAGCCTGTTTGAGGCATTTGAGGCATAAATTTAAGAAAAAGAGGCATTCGTCACCATTTTTTAAATTGCGTTTTTAGTCTTGGAAATTGTGTCACCTGTTTCTCGGTCACACAAGCTCATATTAGCACAGCCTTGTTCGTAAGGAGGTACGCCACAAAGCCGCTAATAATAAAAAAAAAACGCAGTTTCGCCTGAAAGGCGAAACATCTGTTGCGATAGCAAATTATCAGACAGCCACACGAAGTAAGGATATTACTTTTATTGGCCGTATCAACTGTAAACATTCGCTTGCTAACTAACTTAATAAGCATGTTGTCAGCGCGCACCGCGAACGTGAACACATCACAATCGATGACTGCGGACACTCGCTGTCAAAACGCTGTCGTGAGGAAACGCGGCAGCAGCAGCGAGCGAAGTGACATTCGTACTGCCTATCGCTTCAACGCAAAGCGAGCGCCGCGGGCACGCGGCACGCACGAAGCTACGAGCCGCCGACGTACCTAGACTCTGCCCCCAACGCAGATGGCTGTCGAGGCACGGCCGCGCTACCACGCGCGGCTGTCACATGCGCAATTGCAGCCGGAAAGAACACCGCCCCCCCCCTCCTCCCTTTCCTCCTCCCGGCGCCTCGCAACGTTGGGTGCCTCGCGCGCAGGACGGCGCACTTCCTCTTCGCATTCGTGGCTTTCGTGCGGTCGAGATTAAGCCGCGATCGTCGGTTCTCCTCGCAAGCTTTCATTCGCCCACAGAGTGTATAGGGGGCGTGGCAACATGGCTATCGCGAAAAAACGAAATTAGGAAAGAAACCATTTATGATAACTCAAAGGGAAGCTCATTACTTTTCGAAGCGAGATCGGGATGCCTTAGAACACGCACCTATAAAGCGAGATATAAGAAGGAAGAAGAAGCATGTGCTTGCTGCGGTAAAGCTAGGGAAACGACGGAGCATATTTTATTAGAATGTGAAGACGTCTACCCAGCGGTAGATTTAGGCACCACTGGCCTCCTTGAAGCCCTTGGGTTCAGCGGGAGCAGTGGTAAAGCAAACAGGTCCGCAATAGACATCAGTAAGAGGCGATTGGAGGATTGGTGGAAGAAAACACAAAAGACGGAGACGTACAAAAGCACAGTTCGCAATAGGGTATCAGAAAATTTGGACGTGGTAGTTCATAGTGGGTTTTTTTTTTTCATTGGTTAACCTAGGTAGGATATTAGGCAGCATAGTAGCAAGAGCTTGGTGGCGCAAGCCACCGCCCCGTTCCAAAGGGGACGCTCATAACATCCATCCATCCATACATCCATCCATCCGCCCTTCGACTTTATGCGGATCGTCACGGCCAAACCGACGCTCGCGCTGATGCCGACCGCAGAAATGCACTTGGAGTGTCCCCATAATTGCTATCGCAATCATAAAGTGTGTTCTTGAGTGAGGGTAATTATATTTGTGCAGAATTGTTACTTATAGAAAGCGTGACACATCTTGGAAGTTGAAAAATGAAATAATGTTCGTGTACTTATGCAATCATATTATTTGGCGGGCGTCCTAGCGTAAATTTCAATGAATGAAGAGAGCGCAGTAAAGATAAAGATGTGGTGTTTCCTTCAACATATTCATGGCCACAAGAGAGAGACAGAATTCCAGATAACTGCCAACTGTTTAAATGAGGAAGGTTCATACTAACCCCTAAACAATAGTGGTGCATGATACGATTGCGTAATTCATGCTTGAGATTTCGCAAGGCATCGCCTCTCAGACGGCGCACCAACGGAACTTCTAAGCTGCACTGAAGTGCTGCAACACTACAGACGCACCAAGAGACAAACCCCTCTACCAAACCTTTAGCTTGACCGAGAGGAAGCCATCGCGTGGCGGCAATTACCAACCAATTCATTCCCCTGTATCTTCGTCCTACACCTATTCAACCCCAATCAACATTCATCATACAGTTCCTGTCATGTAGAGAGAGCGAGAAAAAGGCAGGAAGGTTAGCCAAGGACTTCGGTGGAGCAAAGAGCAAATCTCACAGTGTACTACTGCACCTGAGAATTGTCCAGGTCACACTGAGCAGCGATGGGTGATCCAGCGAGTGGACGCGCGGAGTGGGGTGAGCCAACGGTGCCCTGAATTAAAAGTTCTCAAACCAGGTATGCGATGCTCGCGCTTAAAACAATATTTCTTTCTCCCTCTTCTTAGTAAAGATTTCAGGGACTACGATAGGTGTTGAAGCGCTCCTGACACAAATTTTGCTATAGAGTACACTGACGTTCCGCGTAGCTCTGTTTTGCAAGGCGTAAGAGAGCGCGCCTAGGAAAATAATAAACTTCTCCGCAAGTTCAGGGGCGTGTATTACGAAACGGGTGGCCACGAGTCGACATGCCTTGTAACATTACAGGTGCAAGCGCATAAGTCGCACTTCATTCCTGAATTAACTAAAGGGTAACTTGCCAATTTCATATAGTAAAGAGAGTATCAGTGGTTTTCACGCAATTTTGCTATCCGACGGCGTAAACAGCGTGTCGCCGAAAAAGTAGATCAATTGTCTCTAATGCAAAACGCCAAGCCACCCGATGTACCAGGCGTCTTTTTTTTTTTTTCGCAGCGAGGCTGTTTGCCTTCAGTTGGTCACGATTTTTCGTGGTGTGCTCATACAAAAAACTGCCGCTGGAAAAGGTGTGTGTGCGTGTTTGAGTTTCCGCGAAACCAACTTATGTTTTCTCGTATATTCGAATTACAATCCGATGCATTCATATCTGTGCGTTTTTCGTAAGTCGAACTTTACGAATTTTCTGAGGCATTTTACTTTGAGAAATACAATTACTTCAATAACGCACCCTCGCAAGGCGGAGGGTCTACAAAAATGAGGATTTGTGCTGTGTTAAGAATACCGCCACCTAGTGGCTGCGGCTCCTCTCACAGACTACAAGCGGCAGCTGGAAGCTGCCTTTGTCTTTCGGTTCCTGCGTAAGAAATTTATCTTTCCTAGTATATTTGAATAACAATCCGAAACTATCATGTCAGCGACATGTGTGTGAGTCGCAATTTGGGTGTTTTTTACCACAATTGACTTTTAAACAATAAAGTAGTTCAATAAGGCACTTGTGCTTGGCGGATGGCCTAAAAGAATGAGGATATGTGCTGCACCTACAGACATGCTATCCACTGCAGGTTGGGGTGGCGGTGCTCGTCTAACATCCATACCAGCTTCGCTGTGCATCCATTTTCACAGGGTGGAATGGAGGCGCAGTTTCTTTTCTGTGACCAAATATACTTAAGGGACCTCATAGCATGTTCGCAATTCGGTTCTTTTATGTAGACTAAATTACATGCACAACAAAGCGCCATGTCCTGGTGGCTAACGAAAATATTCAACAATTAACTGTTTAATGATTAGCTTATGGCACATGCTCCAATTATAATATTCAAGCCAAGCAGTAGTGATGTCTGCTCAGCAGAAATCCTAGGACTAGCGCTCGTTTCGAAATACAGGCCAATGCCTTTACAACGAACGCCTCTACAGTGAAATGCCTTCTGTCACAACGTATTGATCATGCCTGAAACTAATTCTTTCCTTTCATACGTATTGCGGACACCTCTACAACACAGACTACTACAACGAATTTGCGTGCACAGCGAATAAATTGAGGCGCCCGTACAAGTCGTCAACAAACAGGTAGACATGTTGCTCTACAACGAACCCCACCTAGTGGTGCCGCCATTGCCGTCCTGAGAAGCCTCCAAGGCAGAGGTGCCACTCTGCGTTATCGCTAACGGCAGCAGTAACGACGCCCGCTTGACGGGTGTGCCGATGTCAGTAGCATCCCTGCGACAGTGCTCCAGGAAGTGCTCAAATCATACGGATCACCGGCTGCGTCGGCCGACGAATACATCGCAGTTGGTGACGATGTAATGAATGAACCATCTCTAACGACGGGCAACATCTCCAAAGCCATGTTGGTTGGAGAGGACGCGAATGTCAAGAAAGGCAAAAGGCGATCGAACTATCGTAAACGAACCAATAATTTTGAGGGCAAAGGAGCCTGCCACGGCATTCGAAAACCCGTAGCTTCACTTCGCGTAGATCCTGCATTTCGCCGTGGAAGCACACTGTGAATCCCGGTGCATTGGGGTTAGCTGCATTCGCACATTCGGGCACACATAGCTTGCACGGAAGAAGTGGCGACTAATTTCGGTGAGCCTCTCTTGAATTGTGCGTTAGATAACAGCTTTCTTTTGTGGAACGTGGTTAGCCTGCTCTATTGTAAGCGGTACGGTGCGCAAACATCACGACGGAGTGACCATGTAAAAGAAAGTATATTGGAGGTCCTGAGCACTTCGCTATAAAGGCGTCCGACGGCACACGCTGCCGAAATTCGGCGGATATCTAAGGTCGCCCGAAGTGCTTGACGAATACTCTTGGGAAATTTAGCTGGAACTGCAGTGTATTTCACAGCACAGTGTGGCCGCATATCTGGAAAGTGGTGCTAGTGTTACAAATATTGTTAAAGAAGCATCGCTTCACTACAGGTCGGCCTTAATGTTGAATTACATGACACTACTCTGAAACAGTTACTCTGAAACACTACTCTGAAAATGAAACAGTTATTTAGTTATTCTTTTTAATTATTCAGCTGGGAACTGTATTGCAGTATGAGGAAAATGTATGACTTTGCCAGAAAAGAACTTGGGAAAGCTGAACAGCGCTATCCCTCTTAGGTTTCCCAAAATATTGGTCGAAATTAAAAAAAAAGTGTTTTATTTTAGTTAGGGCTCCATTAAAACAGTCTCTTGCACTACCGGCTAGTTATTGTTTATGTTGTGCGCCTCTCATGAACAATTTATCTTTATTTCTACTGACGCATATCCTATTGTCGTACCCTAATATCTTAAGATTGTCGTACCTTGACACCTTCTCAAAATAATGAGGCATTGAAATTCTGTTAACGCCCAAGAATGAGCCGAAGCGAACGCAAGCGAATTTTGGCAACCTATCTGATGCAACAGTTAGTTCCTTCCCCTATATTAGTCCATCTGTTGGCGAAACTCTTCCGTTGCAACCTGTGGAGCAGCAGCGTACGTCCGGAACCCCGAGTCTCGAACAAAGACGTTGCGGCGTAGGGGAGCTGGCGCCATCTCGGAGCCACCTAGTGACGATATCGATTTTTGCGCTAGCCGCGCCGCGCGGAGAAAGAGGGACGACGGCGGCGCGCGCCCGTTGCGTGTCGGGAAGCGTCTCCCCCTTTGCGCCGCCATATTGGACGTTGACGCCGCAACCGAGGCTGGGAGAGACACTGCCGGCAGAGGCTATTTTTCCGGACCCTGCATTGTTGACGAGGCAAACGGGCGTTGTAGAGCGCCGACAGATATACCCAACGCACAAGTGAGGTGAGTACGGAGGCTAAAGATGCACATTTCTCATAGTGTTCTTCGTACGCTGTTCGCAGACGGTGTCGCCGCGGAAAGCGCGACGCAGTGCGAGCTGATGGAGGGCAAGTTGGTCGGCGCACTGTTCTTCGGAGGTCGAACACTCCGTTGTTGTTGCGCAATGCGTGGCGTAGGCGCGTTTGTTCGCATACCCATAGTCATAGGTCGTTCTTGGCATTGACGTCTGTTGCTATGAAAGAGGATAAGCAGCATGTCATTAGGCAATATGCGTCGAAGTCAACAAATGGCTGCCGTGAGGAACTGAAAAGGGGCCGAATTATTTTAGGAGCAGAGACATTCTGTTCATGTCTGTACGTTTAAAACTAAAGTTTAGTAAAACTTCCAGCTTCCCGGGATGCTTGAGTTGTTGCTTTGAAACGTATTATTTTTACTGTCACCTTTTAGTTTGCTCTGTTCTGAGGCAGTGCTGAAAGCGGTAATTGTACGACTTCGATGATGAGGACTACAAAAGCGACGGCGAAGCTCCGTGCTGCCTGAATAAAGAAAAATTGTGACCGTAGTGTTCACGGTAGCTTCACATCTTTTTCAGAATCACTCGGCATGATCAACGGCAGACTCTTCTTCACAGCTGTTCTTCTAAATGCGGCGACGCGAAGTTTCACCTTTAATCCAGCCTCGTATGATCGGGGTCTGGAAGGGTTCACTGATGGCTTCCTCAAGCAGGTGAGTTGTATATTTCTGAAGATAGGGTGAACTATACAAAAATACTACAATGACTATCACAAATTCATTTATGCACCTGCTCGATACTTCCACGTCGTTTATGTAAGAGACATCGCACTGAGCTCCAAAATATTTGAAGCACCCTGACTTGTCATGTGGTTCAGACAGCCTCCTTTCAGAGACCATGAGGCTGTATATATATATGCGTATAAACGGAAAATAAGCATTCATTGTATTTGATATCAATCATTCCTCTGGCACGAGACAATACTTGTTGATACACAGTCATTGATCCGATCAACATAGAAGTAGAATTTTAGGTAAATGTGGGATTTTTGTAATTCTTATTTGTTCATTGGTAACTGCGTTAAATACTGAAACATGCAGATAATATACGAGTCCACAAGGTGGAGCCTAATGGGATGTGCATTTACAATGGTACAAATGGGAGCAGCAAAAATGGGACAATAATGGTTTCCCACAGAGTAGCCTAAAGCGCACAATATGCACACAAGCTTCGGCAGGAAAAACATATGCTTCAGCAAGAGAGAGGATAATCATCCTAATTATGTGAATGTATCTTTGGAGGGGCGTCCTCATTCCAGAATGCCTCGAGCTCGGGCCGCGTCCTGGGCCCTCGCGAGAGCAAATCAATAGAAAACAACTATACGGAAGGCGGACAATGTGCAGATAAAATTTCAGGGACACTGTATGCACTTACACTCTTCTAGCATATACAAGTATTTACGTAGCGACAAAATGAAAAAAGCAAAACAAAAATTCGGCAGAGACACATCTAAGACTGCTTACGTGTGGGCATGCGAAAACAACGTAATCCCTGTGGGGAAATGCCTTCTCTGTGCATTCCTTGTCCGCGCACACTCTCGCCTGTGTTCTAACTGCTGCTCGGTGAAGCCAAACGAAAATTCCCCAAGCATCCCAACGTGCTCGCTTGCCCGCGATGAGTTCATAACTCGAAACAACCGCTGCAACGCCGTTCGATAGGACATTATCGATCTTTGTTTTTATAGTCATCTTGTATACTGATGACGTGGCACCACCTCCTCCGCATTGGCTGCGCCGTCACGTGTACAATGACGCGCGCACTAGGCATAGCTTTAGTCACCTGTAATGCGCCAACCACCGTGGTGTTGGGGAAGCGGGCTCGTCTCGCGCGCTAGAGGCCCGGGTTCGATTGCCCGTCACACCGAAATTTACCGAATCTTTTTTTCAAGGTAATTAATTTTCTTTCGTTACAGAAACCTCTTTTAGAAACTTGGCGTCAGTCCGAGCATTTTTCTGACGTCTTTGCGTCGTCGGTCATTTTTGGTGCCATCTTTCGGTCCCGCCGACTACGCCGAAGGATTTTCGTGTGATGCAGCATATTATGCCTTCGCATTAAAAGGAGCATATTTCATAAGTGGTGGCATTTCAAGCTCGAAAGCCGTGGCTGCGCGATGGAGAAAATGTCGTAGTAATGAGTTAAAGAATAAAGTGCATGACCTGCACACCGTGAAAGGGCACACAAATATCCGTACACCAGCGTTCGTCTCAAGCGAAGTGCATTCTTGAGTCGAACTTGCGACATATTGTTCAGCAGCGACTTGCTGGGGGACTGAGTGTCCCGCCATGGCTGATATGCAATACAGTGCGTTTCAAATGAAGGCTTTATAGGCCTACATTTTATTTTAGATGTGCGCTCCTGCACGCGATGTCCATGGTGGTTTTGAAGAAGAGCAACAGAACTTCAATTGTCAGTTTCTAAAAAAAAAACGCCGTTTGTTGCCAAGTTGTTAGGCAGACGCAAGGATGTCTGCCGCGAGCTACCAATCAAACAGGCGTAGATCACTGTGGGTGATCAGCTGTAAGCTTGCTAACAGCTGCAGACTTCCGTTGTCGCTGAGAGTCATCTTTCCGAAGCCCAGTCTGCCGGATGTGAAGCTTGCGACAAACTTGTGCTTGCCTAGCTAACGGGGCACCAGATGTGCTTGTGTTTCCACACCTGGGTCAGCACTGAGCGTCTCTACGTCTAACTACCCGGCCGTAGGTGATGTCCAGGATCCAGGGCTCCGGTCTGGACCTATCGGACAGCTCGCTCGAGTTCGCCGCCGAGCAGCGCGCCAAGCAGGAGCCGCCGCTTTCGGCGGGCGTGTACCAGCGCGACCCGAGTTTCGGCGCACACCACCTGGGCAGGTACAGAAAGGAAGGCGGGGGTCAAGCCCCTCAGGTGGACATCCTCGGAGGACCCAGCATTCGAGACCAGGAGTACTTGCAGCACAGCTCGCTCTGGGGACACCAGTACGTCGCTGGTGGGTGAAACACGTCTGGTGTTGGTAACAGTGGTCGTGGTATAAGGCAAGGAGTAAGCCGAGGCAGTTTTCTTGGAATGAGTTGTAGCAATCAGAATGGAGTTACTGGGTAGTATTAGCCTATCGAAGTAGTAAAATTAGCATAGGTGACTACGATAACTTCTTTTGCAGGTAGTTGCAGTCGTTGTAAACGAGTAGTTGGAGTCAACTTGGGCAGCAGTGGTGTAATGATAACACCTGCTGTTCTGTTGGTAAGAGCACTAATTTGCATGAGGTTTCGAGCACTACTAATGCGACATTTCCTGCTAAGGCCACGGGAGAGAAAATCGCAAAGAACTGGTGAGCATCATCATCTCGCAGTGAATGTTTGGACGCGATGAAAGCAGATGCAAGGGACATACTTCTGTTCGTTAATAAAGGGAACAAGACTGATGACCTTGAATTTAAGCATTCATAGTTTAGCATTCACAAAGCGGGGAGTGCGGGTTCCGCTACCAAAAGTGGCAAGTGCTTTTTCTGTCCACTTTCATTTCGATTTACCTTGTTATTTGCTCACTTACATTAGAAGAACAAATTATTCCCCTTTGTTTATCTTCGTTTTATTATCTGATGGCGTCGTATGACAGTCACTGACGCAAATCAGGCCCCCTCGGTTTCTTTTGTCTCTTTCGTAGTTGCATTACACGCGCCGCTTGCAGCGTCCTCTGGCTTGTGAGTAGTGAGCTAAACTTGAACCCGAAGCTGTGAAATGGCGATGACCACAACGAAGGGAGAGACAAGCCTCAGATGGCTTCCGGAAAGAGACAAGTTGAATGTAAGGCTTCTTTTCATCCACAATTTTCTGGTTTTCATCATTTCCGTTTGCTAAGGTTTACAGGTAAGTAGGACAGTTCAGGGGCCTTTTTCTATACAGGCAACTGTTTTTACAGCACATACTTGTGCGATGGCTACACCAGCCCACGCTGAGCACGTCGTTATATCGCAGGTGGCGCCGGTGAAGGCTTCCAGCGCCTGAAACCTGATGGCAGTGCCAAGAACGTGCAGGTGGTGAAAACTGACGCTGTGCTTCCTGCCTACTGCAACCCACCCAACCCTTGCCCCAAGGGATACACAGGTGACTGCAAGCCTTAATGTGTCTGGTATCAGGCTAAGTGTAACTGAAGCCACAAAAAAAGATTCGAGAGGGATCAATGCAAAGGGGGGAGATGCAAATGAGAGAAAGGCAGGGAGGTTAACCAGACTTAAAATGTCCGGTTTGCTACCCTGCACTAGGGGAAGGGAAAAGGGGAAGTAAAGGCGGAAAGAAGAGCGTGACAAAAATAAAAGCGTGAGAGAAAAAATGTGAGAAGGGGCGAAATGGGGTCATTATAGTCTTTCTAATACGCCACTGTTACGTAGAAAAGTCAACAAAGCCTTGACCGACTTTTGCTGCGACGACAGTTCACGTCGGCATTCCAAAACTGACTGTTCTGAAAGTGGCCTGTCATCAAGGCGTGCCAACGCGGTCGCTAGTGAGAGTGTCCATCATGGCTATAACGGCGCTTTCACACTGTTTATATACAGTTAGTTGAAGAAAGAAAGAGGCACACTTACGAAACTTGCATGTTTGACGGTTCAACGTTTTAGCCGTGGCACGGCCTTGGTCAAAATAAAAACGTCTATTCTAACAAAGGACCTGTCGTTACGCTAAAAACGTTAAATTGGTCGAAACGTTAAAACGGTCGAAACGTTAAATCATTAACCATGCAATTTTCGTAAGTGTGCCCCTTCGTTTTTTCAACTACCTATGCACCGGAGCTAGATAACTTTTCATTGAATTATCAGGGTGTCCACCAACCGGGAAGACCGGGAATTCTCAGGGATCTTGCATATTCTGGAAGTACTCAAGTAAAAATCAGGGAATTTGTGCGTGTATCAGGTAAAATTAGCTGTAATTTTCTTGAAAGAGAACGAAAGTTGCGCTGATGCTGGCTCGAGTAATAAAGCAATCGTAATGAATCGCCTTTCACGCGGTTTCGTCGGCTGGAGGAATAACAACTGTACAGTCAACGACCGATTTTTCGGACACCCGATTTTTGGGACACGCCCGATAATTCGGAAGGCCTCGCGGTACCACCACCTACCCCATGGAGTCAATGTATAAGAACGTCCGAAATTTCGGACGCAAGAACCCTTCACCGTCCGAGTTTCCTGACTTTTTACCGTCACAGCAGGACCGAAACGGCATTAATCAAAGCCGCCACCGCGGCCATCTGATTATCTTGCCGCCTCGAATCGACGCTCTCGCACGCAGATCCGCTGGCAGTCTAACCACTATCGCGGCAATGCTAGGCCGAGCTGCTTCGATGTTCGCTATAAAGGTTCTTGCGGTTCGGCGCCGTGTTTTTCATTGAAAGAATTCGTTGCTTTCAGCAGTGGCACCGACTCCGCTATTGTAATCGTCGCGATTGGCTTCAAAGCTCGGAAAGCAAGACGCGTTGTATAATGCCTGTTTTTGAAAGTCAGCTTTACCTCAACAAAGCACTGTTACGCTGCGAAGCAGACGCAAAGTATCGCTGTGAAGCTTAACAAGCGTGGGAAGGGGCAATAGTCACGGAACACACTGTGTATACACGCATGCACCCGCTTCTTTGAAGGAGCTTGATGGATGGATGGATGGATACAACTTTCTTGTACGTCCGGCAAGGTTTAACGCGACCCGGGCTCAGGTCTCCCACGGGGGAACGTCAAGGCCCTGCCTCAACTTGTAAAAAAAAAAAAAAAACTCTAAGGGTTGTCTGATGCCGAGATGCACGTCTCTGTCATCCAAACCAAAATAAACTCTTCAGAGCAATGAAACGCAATACTGAGGCGTTGTGCACGGGCTGAAAGTATGTCAGGACAGTAGAGGTTAATTTTCCAGCTGCAAAGAGAGAATTGCACTTGTAACGAAGTTCGGTCCTCATACCAATGAGCTTGCTGCCAGCTGGCAGAAATGGCTCGTATTCGAAAATATTTACTGCTGTATGCATCTCTTTTTATTTGTATTTGAAAATGTTTGACTCGATTTGCAATGGCTTTACCATTTTTTCGTATTTGCAATGGGCTTTGCCACTTTTTTGAAGATATCTTTTTCGCTATGCATTTTACAATCGCCTCCATTCTCTTTTCTTTAAGATAATATAAATACTGCTCTTCACGAATCAAACTGGATTAAGTCGTTTTTCTATTTTTGAACATGCTTCATAGAGAGTTACAGCATCGGGCGACATGGTGTCAGCCCGTCTTGACATAAAACAGAGTTCTGTGTCACTCAGCGAATTTTGCAAAGGCACTCAGGGAAAACCTAAAGAGCTCAAAGGATTTGGAAATTTCAGCTTTGTAGACACCCTGTTTATATATATATATATATATATATATATATATATATATATATATATATATATATATATATATATATATATATATATATAAATTAACACTCGCAAACGTGAAACTGATCACTGACCCATAAACACACATACATACATACATGTATGTATGTATGTGTGTGTGTGTTTGTGTTTATGGGTCAGGGATCAGTTTCACGTTTGCGAGTGTTAATTTGCTTGTTTATTTACACATTATGGCATTTAATGAATTTATACAAAGGTAAGTTGTCTAGCCAAGAAACAACAGCACATCTAACAAGATACGCGAGAAAAGCATACGTGTAGGTATTTATTGGTTAAACCATACCTTCTTGTCAGTGGGGCAAGGATGACAAGCAAAATATATCGCCTTAATAGACGTCCACGTCGTTGGTATCGAGGACATTGTTTTTCGACATTTTCAGGTCCACTTTGGACTCGCTCTCATTTGCAGGCGAAACTGCCCATGATCCCACGAAGTGCCTTGTGGTTGCACAAGAAAGTCACTGAAATAGAAAAGACGCTTGGCTATTACTTTCTATGGTCGTATGTATATGCGCTGGCAGCGCTGAAGCAAGTCCCGATTACCACTACAATAGCGATACAGGGCTAAGGAGCACGGAAACTAAGATTCGCGCAACTTTATTTATTTATTTACTTTTCATGTATTTATATCACTACACTCGCCCGGAGGGCATGATTGTACGGGAGGCTCATTACAAATATGAAAAGGAATAGCACGAGCATACACAGTAACACGGAAAGCCCGAAGATGAAGTAGAATGAGTCGCAAGTACATCACAAGGAAGCAACACATGAAAAAGAAACTACAATAAAAATGAAAATAAAAAAGGGAAAATTGCCAATGTTGGTTGAGAAATTGGCAGGCTACAAAGGGAGCAAGTGTAAACGCACAAACATGGCAACTATGCGAGTAAAAGAACAAGAACTTAACTACACTTGGGGACTCAACCGCTTCGACAACAATTTTCGAAATGAAATGGGCATTGGCAGCAACAGTCGCGTCGGGTGAGGACTTTCCACGCGTGAGCGGGGCGCTGAAAGTAGACGAAACGTCCTCTATAACGATGTGCCAACATGGCCGAGAGTTATGTTTTTTTTTTATTGCGAAGCAATACTACTTTAGGTCGCACTTCAGCCCGTTCCGTGGCGAGGCGGTGGTAGGCACCATTGACCTTTAGCGTGACCTCGCTGCGTGACGTCACACCACGTGACCTAGACTGACGTCACACCAGCTGTGTAAAAACGGGGCCCCATCTCACGCCGTCGCGAGGCGAGGCCGTAGCCACCAATGGCGGCCTAACTCCCGCTCCTCTCAGGCATTACTGAGTATATTTACTCAATTACTACCAGCTGATCCGAGAATAACACACTATTGCTTCGCAATCACCAGGCTTAACCAAGCTAAGCCACGGCCGCTTTTTGTTTTAACGCCCAATCTACGTTGCCCGATCGGGCTCGCAGCCGAGGACGGCTGCCTGGAGGAGTTCGAGAACACGGCGGCCTTCAGCCGAGACTACCAGGCGGCGCAGGACTGCATGTGCGACACCGAGCACATGTTCGACTGCCCGGGCGCCACCCAGGAGAACGAGATCGACGCCCTGGCGCGCTCCATCCAGAACGAGGGCCTCATGGAGTCCACGCTGGACCGCATCGTGCAGCACATTGACCCCGCCGTACCGGTGCGAGAGTTCAGCGTCCGCTAGCGTTTGCCGCATGGAGGGCACCGTACATTGACTGGCTGCTTACGTTATCGCCGTACTTAGAACACGACGCCTTTATGTTTGGTGCCCAACGGCCGCTGGTTTCGCCTCTTCGTAGGCGAAATGCGGAGACGCTCCCATACTTAGATTTGGGGCTCAGGTTAGGGAGTCAGCTAGGCTGTAACTGTGACCTCGGTTTTCCATACCGAGGTGGCGCAGATACGCAACGGCGACGAAGCATCGACAACACGCCGCGTTGACAATTTTTATTTTCGGAACGATGGACTAATTGCTGCTTCGACAGCAGCAAAAATGTACGGTAGTCTCAAAGAGCGAATGAGCACGATAACTAGGACGACAAAATTTTCAAGTTCCTTTTCCCGTAGAGCCGTTGACGGCCCCGTGACATAATCCGTATCCTTTCTTGTGAATATGATGAAGGCTATTCCGATATATCTCGCTCATTCATTACCATAGCGCTATTATAGTGCGGCCTCGCCTAGCGAACAGATCGAGGCATATGTGTACGTTTGATCATAGTCACTGAATAGCCTGTAATACATAGTTACGTTATTTAATTGGCCACGAAACCACTAAACCAATCCTGAGTCATTGGTTCGTTTGTCCGAGAGTGGGGTTTGCAAGCAGCGTCACGATATACAAAACCGGAGGGGATATCGATGTATATTCTGCTGAAACAGGAGTTAGACACCGAGTTCAGTGGCCCGTTATGTGGGCTCGAAACGCACTGTTGCTTTATTTGCTTTCTTTTTCACACTTTTTGGACCGCTGCGTTTGAAAGTGCTGAAAACCAATGTTCTTCAAAGCGAATAGCTTTCTTAAGCCGTATAGCCCATTTTCGTGGTCGGCGGTTCGTGACTAGGTTATTCCTGGTTGTCGACTAACTGTTGGCGACTGGCGGTTGGCAGTCGCACTTTCAGTGCCGATACAAATAGCGCGTGCACTCGAGCAACCGAGTTGCGTGGCACGCGCCGGAAGCCAACATATTCATGCCGATATACGTAATATCAAAATGGAATAAAAACGCTAGATGTGAACGTAGAGCTCTCACAAACTCATCACTTCTAGACATGTTATTTGCAAAGCTAAAAGAAATGTTTGGCCAGCTTTCATAAAGATGCCGAGCTATTGGGTAGGTAGCGACAGTAGGCGGTGGGGCAACAATGCGAAAGTAGATCTTGGCTCGGTTCAATAGATTCCTTCGTAACATCGTCTATGGTTGTGCGCGTCAGTGAGTAGGCGGAAAGAAGAATGATAGGTGTAACGTTAAGGCATAAGAAAAGAGCAGATTGGGTGAGGGAACAAACGCGAGTTAATGACATCTTAGTTGAAATCAAGAAAAAGAAATGGGCATGGGCAGGACATGTAATGAGGAGGGAAGATAATCGATTGTCATTAAGGGTTACGGACTGGATCCCAAGGGAAGGGAAGCGTAGCAGGGGGCGGCAGAAAGTTAGGTGGGCGGATGAGATTAAGAAGTTTGCAGGGACGGCATGGCCACAATTAGTACATGACCGGGGTTGTTGGAGAAGTATGGGAGAGGCCTTTGCCCTGCAGTGGGCGTAACCAGGCTGATGATGATGATGATGATGATGATGATGATGATGATGATGATGAGTAGGCGGAACCTTCCTGCATGTAACGCAGCGTGAGAGTGTTCGCATGTCTGAAGGTTTAGACTCCGCGGTGGGGTGCTCGCGAAGGATGGCGCTTCTCTTCTCCCGCCACTTTCTCCAAGATAGTCATCGGCAGGTGTGCTGCTAAATGCTTCTATTCTCTACGGAATTATGCATTGAAACAGCGAACGTCATCTATATGTCGTAACTGCAAGACTATACGCCTTGAAACGCATAATTTATTAACGAAAGTGAGTAGCTCTCCAATAGCGTTAGACTATTCTCTTACTATGAGAATAATCGCCGGTGGTTCCTCCACAATTTTGTACATAAACGGAGCCCTTGGCGTACAACGGTTATGTTTGTAATTCTCTTCCTGAACGTATGCCTCTGTAACTTGGATGGCTTACAGGTTGTTAGTGTGTAGCACTGCCTCGAGCGAAACGAGGGTAATAATAAAAGCTAAAGTTGTTATTTTCTCCTGCACATGCTGAGTAACAAACCTGCCTTTGTTTTCGAACAGGTGGAAGGACAGCACAAGACTGTGATGGCAAAGAAATTCTTCAGAAAAGAGGTATGATTTCTATAGTATTCTATTGCACAGCATTATCAGGGGAGGTATTCTGTAAGAGTCCACCTAGTAGACATGTCCATTTCGTCTGCTGCTGAAGTTTTGATCTGCTGGGCTGGGCTGTGCGTTCACAGCAGCCAGGCGTGACAGCCAACCAGAACTTCAACAGCAGACGAAATTGACACGTACACTAAGTGGACTCTTACAGATTATCTCCTCAGGTCACTCGTAACAAGAAACATATGGCGGCTTGTGAATTCACACATAACGTTTGCATAATTAACTAGGAACTCGATAAATATTGTTCTCTTTAGAACAGTGTCGATAATTCTTGTTTGATGTTCAAGAAGAAAATTTAGACATAAGAACGAAACGCATTAGGAAACACACACGCAAACGATACGCTTGGGTTCAGCATTGAGACATCAGTACTTAATTTTTAGCGGTGAGTTGATTTTTACAACTAACACACACGACAAAGTATGGCTGTAACTGCACATACAAACTAAATATATGAAATCCTACCATACCATGTGACACCTTGTGTAACATCGTGCGGTGGTTAAAAGTTTCCAGTGAACATGTTCATGTATAGCGAACATAGTTGGAGTACCGTCCGTCCTGTCATGTCTCATTGTGTCCTTGTCTAAATAAGCAGCGCTGGATCATTTTTTGAGAAAGAAAAGAATAATAGGCATGCCCTTCGGTGATTTTTGGAGCAAATTCGATTTTTGCACAAATAAGAAATAAGAAGCTCTGTATCTGGAGACAGTTTGTTGAGTGCGTAACGGCGATATTGTAACGTAATTCTTCGATCTCTCGTGTTGCATTATCGGCCTTCTTAAAATTGACGGGCACCGATCTTTGCCGTCGTTTAAGAAACGAAATTACTGCACTGAAACACTGGTGTCACTAAAAAGCATGTGATGTTCCCCATAAGGTTTAGCGTATAATTTGGAAAATAAGATAGCACTTTTGCGGCATTATTTGGGTATTGCATTTTAGTAGTCGTTCACTTGACGCGTACAGTAGTTACACGTACCCCTGTACCTTTTGTCTCTTAGGACCACGAGTCCTATGCAAAGCGACACACGAGAAAATCCAAGAAGTCCGTCAAGCAGCCAAAGACAAGAGCTGTAAGTCCCTTCATGCTAGCTGCTTTTTTTTTCCACATCAAAAGAGTTCAAAGCGATTTCGTGGATCTTCTAAAGCCACACACTGCACTTGAGGTCGAGGCTTTGCTGCTCTTGTGGAAATCAATTTTATTTCACTATAGTCTAATTGTTTGTTTCGTACGTATTGCGTACATTACCTACGGTGGTAATTGAGGCTAATGTGGACATTATGATGGATGCAAGACCCTACATATAGAGAAGCAGTAAGTGCGTTCACTTAGGCTGGACTGAAGGTTGTGTCACTCAGAGCTACAATTCTGTCTTTACAATTGCTCTATAGTACGAGAAAAAAACAAGTTAGATGTGTTCCGATAAAAAAATATCAGAGTGTATAACGGACTCATTTCTTTTCAATGCAGGGAAAGAACCCATACCTCCAGGGCGAGAAGCTACCCGTGGTCGCCAAAAAGGCCCCTCTGGCGCCACGAAAGTGAGGAAGGAAGAGTATATTTATATCATCTAAACTAGTGACACATTTACAATATGTGTTGTTATTGTTGTGATATGCAACGTGAATAATTTAAAGCAAGTTTCCCTCTTATCTCTTCACGATGTCACAGTGTTGCTCTCGCTGACCAATGTTCCACCAGACGTTTGACGAATAAAATAATTTATGTTGTTAAAACTCTTTTGTCTCTCGATTCCACTGTCTGGGGGACTGGCTAGAAGGACTTCGTCTTTATAACTGCGAAGCATATAACGATGGACCACTGAATAGGACGGCTATCTCGTATGGTTTGGCAAGGAAGGCAGTAACACAGAAGAGACATACCAAAATGACAAAACCCTTTCAGAACAAGTCCACATATGAATGCGAAAAATAAGAGAGACAAAAAAAGACACAGAAAGTGCTAGCTTACAACCCTGGCTAAATGCACGTGGGAAATGACGTCACTAGCATTTGGCATCTAAAAGAACCAGCCTAGAAACTGGTTTTCATTGTTTTTGCAGCACCGCTATGGGTAGGCGGCGCGTAGTTGGGATTCCCGAGGAGCAGGGTGAATACGAGAGGTAGCAAAGGGACAAGGCAATACGACCAGTGGCAGCATGTTGTTAAAATTACCGTTACTACCATTACTGTAACTTACTATTACTACCTTTACTCTAAAGCAATAAAGCATTGCATACACCCCTCAGCAGTTGCGGAGGTACAGCTTCGCTGGACATCCATTTCAGCGGGGACGGATGGCGAGTCAATTTTTCACCCTGTCAAAAACGGCATATTATAACAAGGGCGAATGGCCTGGGTCATGCACTTCACGTTAAGAGGTAACAGGCATGCAACAGGAATCCACGAGTCGCAAGGAAATTTGGTAGCAGACTGCGCGTGGTGCGGCTACAAATCTGTATTCAAAGAAACGGACACATTGGTTCGCTAGTGTTCGTAGAAAGCACGAGAAATCTTGGAAGCCTAACCTTTGCTAAAGAATGATCCAGTAACTATGCGAGTTACATCTTAAGTGGTGCTTGCAGAAGCAGCTGTTGAAATGATTGACGCGAACTGCACAAATCCATCCACGTAATTGCGGAAGCAGAAGTGCAGATACATCGCCAGTTCTCTTTTTTATGGGCCTTTTATAGCGAACAGCTTTATTTGTGGCTCTTTTACACGTTTTCGTGCTAGGCGGCGGTTCGTGGTCGGTGGTCAGTAGCGGAAGGTCAGTGATCGGACTTTCAATACAAAGGCACCGAGAGAAAAGCCGCCTACTCTCGGGCCGGCGAATTTCGAGGAGGAGCAAGCGAGGCGGAAGGGGAGGTCGTCGAGCGGGAGTTTTCATTCGTTCATTCATTCGGGCTATTAGGATACGCTGAAAATGATTGTCGATGGCTTTCGGCACAATTTCTTACTTCTCATCGTGAGCTCTTGTCTTATGCATTTGTCGTACTCTTAACGAACAATTAACAGCTGGCACTTGCCCAGTTTTTCGTCGATGAAGTTCTTGGCCTTCTTTCTCGCGTAGAAAGAAGCAGTGAAGCGAACCATGAATAATAAAGAAACAAACGAATGGGTGCTGCTGTAAGCGTGGAGACTCCACAGCACTTCTGCAATGTGCGGAAAATTCTGCAGGCAGGTAGCGTCTTCGTGAGCGTTCTGGCATAACGTAAGCATATGTGCTGCCTAACTGTAACGCGGGTACACGCTAACGGCAAATGTACTTTGCTCGAACATATTCGAACAACCCATATTGATTCTTTTAACACCTAAGCAAACACATTGTCAACGTGCTCGGACGGTGTCCTCATAGAATGGTAGTAGACGAAATCCTCAAACATGTAGGGCACAGGGAAAAGTGTAAGAAACACATAGAGAAGGGTTATTAATTGTAAACTGTGAAAAAAAATTCGGCATACACACTTAGTTCTGCTTACGTGTGGGAATACAAGTGCATTATGTACCGTTTGTAGACCTCGAAACGTCATGAACGTGCTCATTTTATACAGTAATGACGTGGCGCCACCTATTCCCTATTGGCTGCACCGTCACGTGGCCAGTGACGCAGGCCCTAGGCACAACTTTAGTCTGCTAGAACCGTGCAGCCACCGTGTCGTCGGAGAAGCGTGCTCGTGCCGGGCGCCGGAGGGCCCGGTTGGATTCCCACCCAGGCCGAAACGAAGCAAATTTTCTTTTCGGACCCGTTAATTTATTTTGTTTACATGAACTTCCGCGAGAAATCTAACGTCAATTCAAGAGATTTTTTGCCGTGATCTTGCTTTTTGCTCCGTCGGCTACTTTTGCTACGATATTTGGGTCATGGCAACTACGACGGATTTCATCTGCAGAACCACGCAACACACACACACGTCTTTTTCCCGACTTCCTCATTTCACTGGTATATATAAGGAGCATAGTGTTAAATACCACGTGCGCCAATTCAATGGCATGAAGCTCAGCCACACTTAGCGGTCCTCGGATGTGTGTTGATGCTGAGTGAGCTTTCAGTATATCTCCTCACCTAACTCACGCGCACACGCGCACATTATAAAGAAAATGATTTGATCATCCTGTTTACGTGCCTTGTTATTTAATTTTCAAGGTGCCTTTATTTTTATCAATACGAAAAACGCTTAACAAGCTCGTACGAGTATTAAGAGAACACGAACTGCGAACATAGGCACTCACAGCTTCTGGAGGTTGTCATATGTATTGCACTCATGAAGCGTTGTACGCTAAAATATGGTTTCAACTTCGTTTTAATTTAAAAGGATATTTCAGCATAAGGCATGAAGATGAAAAATTGTGCTTGTGCACAGTGCGACATGTGTGAAAAGCAGTAACGTTTGCCAAAGCTTTGCGAACTCGTATACCGCACACCTGCGTGCAGTGGGCCGTGTCGAAAAGGAAAGCAGTTGGAGAGCGGTGCGGCTTTACCGTCGGCGACCACATCAGAGGCTGTCACAACCAAGGTAATTTTCGCTGATAAACGCGCATTTATCAAGGAAGCATTCGTCAACCGATCGCGTGCAGCAGGGTTCCTGCTACAACGGGCTGCTCAAGTGCAACAAGTATTAAGTATCGCTGTTTAAGCTTGCCCGAGTGAGCCATTTCTGTTCTCTCGTGAAAGGCCTTTTCAAGGCGTGCAAAGATGACCACTGTGCTGCAGGAACGTAGCCCTCTAAGGCCCTCTAAGTACTATCTGTTCTGCTCTCTTAGGCATGCTCGCGATCGCTTGAGAGATTGCTACTGCATTTAGTTAATGTGCGGCAATCTCAAGTCAAGCGATGGGAAGCGTCGCAAACATGTTAGGAATGTTAGTGTTGCAAATCGGTACTGTGCAAAACCGTAAGCTTGCAGGTGTACGCATACCTGATTTGCCATATGTGTTTCTGGGCTTGGAGTTGTTGAATACTTCGGCCTTGCTCTGCCAATCTGCTAGCCTTGTGGTTAGCTAAGATGATAAAGTGACCGCCCCAAAAAGTGTTAGTCTAGGATTAGATCGCGGAGCATGACGAATATTTTTTTCGGCTGCAAAGCTTATGTTCTTTTGGGGGGGGAAAGCCATTTGGCTTTTCTTTGTACCTTTGTGCTACAGTCGGATGTGAGACAGGTAATCATTTCAAATGGCTGTTTTCTTCTTTACGTTTAGTTTAAGTGAGGGTAGGTACTCTCGAATTAAAAAAAAAAGAATATGGCTTCTCTGACGAGCATTGTTCACTTTAGTACCTTATGGAGGAGGACAGCAAACTAACTCACTAAGAAGCCATGGCTTTGTTTTCAATTACAGGCACTGATGTCTTTGTATCTGAAATGGTAAGAAAGGTTTGAGCTACCACAAAACTTTTCAGGTGAGGGGACTTTCACGATCGCGTGATGACTTCAAATAAGAGAGGTAAGTTTCTTTTCTTGTTCGCATCCTGTGAGTGCTTTAAGAGCACTCAGTGTTGCAACTGAGCACACAACTAAGTGTTGCAACTGAGCGCACATGCGCGCACAAGCGCCAAGCTATAGCATGTGCAAGCACAGCTGCCAGAGAACTCCGCGTCTGTATCGTTCAAACGCGCTGTGGTTTTCGTGTGCCGATTTGGTAGATAAAGTAATACAAGTATGACTTGAAACTGCATTGCGAAACGGACATTGGACTCGGAAGGAAAAAGGACATTTTATTGGTAAATGGCTGGCGTAGTACCAATATTGAAGCGAAGCCGCATTTGCGAGCCCTCCCGGACTTTCATTAACGTAGCTGCTCGGTGCTGCTGGGTTTCTTGCCAAATAGCTCATACGAAGGACTGCACTACCACTTTTACTCCCCTTACAGGTGTACTGGCTGCTGGACCAGATTTCATATGGAATTACGCAGGCGATTAAGCAAGTTGTACCTAAATATCCTAATTGCAACAAATATACGTCATCAGGACCATAATTATTTTAATGAAGGCGACCAATCTTCAGTAATCTGCACATTCAGTACTGACCCGCTCTAGTCGGTGCACGGACTCTGGATACAGTGCAAAAATTACAGGGTCTCTTAAGATCTCTCTTAAGTGGTGAATGGCGGAAGCCTAGTCTTTCTCCTCTTATCATTCGCCTCTTTCTCCTTGCCTTTTCTCTTTCGCTTCTTTTTTTAGTCATTACTGTTCACTACTAAGCCTTTTTAGTCATTTGTAATCAATTGTAGTCATTACAAGCCATCGTTAGACATGCTGGTCTTATCATAGTTATTAGTAGTCATTACAAGTCATTTCAGTCGTTATTGGTCATTACTGGTCATTACTAAGCATATTTAGTCATTTCTAATGAATTGTAGACGTTAGAAGTTGTCGTTAAACATATTGGCAATTTCATAGTCATTACTAGTCATTACAAGTCATTTCAGTCATTATTATTGATTACTGCTCACTAGTAAGTATATTTATTCCTTTGCAATCAATTGGGATCAATACAAGCCGTCGTTAGACATATTGGTCTTTTCGTAGTCATTAGTACTCATTACAAGTCATTAGTAGTAATTTCAGTTATTGCTACTCATTACTAGAGATTTCTAGTCACTTCTAATCAATTGTGGTCATTACAAGCCGTTGTAAGACATATTGGTCATTTCGGAGTCATTAGTAATCATTACAAGTCATTAGCAGTCAATATTAGTCGTTATTAACCTCCACTAATCTCTATTATAACGTTATCATTCCCTAACTGTCACTATCAACCATTTTTCATTCTTTAATCTGTCTTTATATGGCATGATGACGCGTCGGCGGACACTCCGGCGGTCAAATCTGCTGACACAAACTTCACCATGAGCCTAGAAGGGCTTTCGCCTTAATAACCGAGGGAGCCAATCCCGAAGACACTATAATGCGGGATCAAGTGAGTCAAGTGGTGTGGGTATATGCGTCTTGCCATCGTCATTGCCAGGCATGTAATCACTATGGTGCGAAACGCTTTGCAATACGCTATAACCTGTAGCATGGCATTTATTTAATGTCTCCGCAAAAGCTTCGCTTCTCGGATTCCAAGATCTTGGTGAGATCTGTGTAATGTCTTCTTTTCTTTTTTTGATGAAGCCTTGTCACTCGTGTGCACACAGTAACTAGCATATTCGACACGATAAATGCCTCGCCTGTTCACCGCGGCGGTATGTTATCTGTCACTGGCTTGGCTTGTGAGAACAGAAACCCGCAGCGTAAAGATCATATGCTACTAGGGAGTGCTCAGGATTCATGTCTATTGCAGGTAATATTGCAGCGAGTTACATATTTTTTGTAATAAACGATACATGAAAGGCACCTCTCTGCCGCGACATCTTTAGAATATTTTGATAATGTTTCATGACGTTTTGAAATATTTAGGTGATGACAAAGTATTTCGAAATTGTTTGATAAGGATGGCTTCATTATGAAAAACTGAGGAGCAGGATAGGTTTGTAAAGGTATGGTTACTTCCATTCTGGCATTTGTAGAACAATAAGGACGTTGTAAGCGATATTGCCATGACAATACATAAGCGCGTCACGTAGTACCAGTGCTATGTTAGTTCATGAGCGTATTCGTATAATGTCTCAAGTTATATGCGCAATTATGCGCGATTTTGCGTGCAGCGATACGTGAGAGAAGTACTTAAGTTCTTTCATCTCTCTTGTAGGGCACCGCAGGTACACTCGCACAACACATTGTGCAGCAGAATTCAATGAGAGCACATCAGGGATCTCCTCTGTTGACACTGCTGTCGTAGGCACCACACTCAAAAGAAAAGTGGGACTGTTCAGCGCCACCGCAGTGGTGATTGGCAGTGTTATTGGTAAGACCTCTAGACTGCAATGGTGCATGCAAAAATGGGTTGGTTCTGGGATCTTCATTAGATTTTAGGAGAAGCGTTGGCACGGTTTACATCGTTATGTCTTTCCCATCGCGAACTGGTTTAGAAACCTGAGCATCTTTCTCAAAACACAAGGTAACAAGGACTAATTTGGGTAACGGTATAAATTTTTTCGGGGGGTGCGGGGAGTGTTTTCTACCAGTCGAAAGTTTCTCGAATACAACAATTACGACCTATTTCTTAGTAAGAAACATTGTTAATTGCCATATAGGGTGTTATATGGACTCTATAACCTCGTTTATTCGCGCTGGCAGCTTAAGCACACAGAAATGTTGAAGCTTCCGATAGCTTTGTGATTAAAATTATTATAAAAGTCGGATTTCTCATTTCCTGAAATTTCATTGCCTATTTTACGAACGCAAATTATGAACGTCAAGGATTAGCCCTCTCCATTATCTCCTCAGATATTTCTCCAACCATCACTCAGCACCGGACATTTCTGTTTTGCGTACAGGATGTGGCATATTCGTGTCACCAAGCTTGGTCTTCAGAAACTCAGGATCAACTGGTGCCAGTCTCCTCGTGTGGATCGGCGCTGGATTGATGGCCATAATCTGTGAGCTGTGCTAACATACAAATACATCAACATTGCCACATTTACAATGCCTCAAAATACTAACATAGCAAAATACATCACAGAAGCAAAGGGATTTTCTTGTTTTCTTGCCAAGAATCAGAGCCACGTCCTTTCTCAAAGACTGAATGGTCACTCGATTGCTGTATTATGCTGTGGTCTAAAAAGTACCATGAGAGGTTGTGCCTTAATGCTTAAACACAGTACTTTTCAATGCCTCTCGCAGATGCCTTCTGTATGGCAGAGTTGGGAACATTGCTGCCGACATCTGGCGGCGAGTACGCGTACATTTGCGCTGCCTGCGACACGCTGGGCAGGCCGGGCGACTACGTAGTCTTCATGTTCTCATGGACTCGGATCCTCCTGGGAGACGCTCTGGGTGCCGCTCTGCAGGCACTCACGTTCACCAGTTATGCATTGCGACTTGCCTACCCGACATGCGAGGCACCGTACGCAGTTACTGTGCTGGTAGCAGCGAGTTTCTCTAGTAAGTCGCTTGACTATTGACGAAAATGTGGTGCATGTTTTTCGCAGCAAAATTTTGTGGAAAGAAGCAGTTGTGAAACACAAAATGGGGTGTGAAATAGTGCTTTTGTGCAACGGTGTGCAATGGGCAACCTCAAATTGTAGGAATCTCTTACTTTCTCAGAAACTAGCCTGAATTTCATTATCACTGTTATGAGAATTCTGTGACATTTCACAGCAACAGGGCGGCACAGCCTGCTATGAAAATAATGCAGCAAATTTATTGTCGTGCGCAAATACCCCCGCGTCATTTCTTCTTTTGGCTAAGTACTCTTGTTCTGCTTTTTTAGAAAAAAAAAAAATAGAAACACGGAAGTTACAGACGAGGATACATTTTTTCTGTGTAGCCCTTTCTAGAGGCGATACTACTACGATTAAGAATGCAAACTCCTATAACACCGCGAAAAGAGCAAAAGAAGTGGTCTGGCGGAATTGCCTCCTAAAAAGGAAACTGTACGCACCCGCTCAAAGGGGTGGGATAGTAAAAGGAAAAAGAAAAGAAGCATATAAAGGGAAGAAGAACGCTACCCATGACGCATCTCAGAAAAAGCACGAATTGTACAGTCTTGTGGTGGACAAGAATTGTAGCGGAGCTTTGTGGTCCTCATAATTAGTTGAAGGAGAACCTTTTGAAAACAAGAAATATTGCGAAGAAAATATTTGACGAAAATGTAAGAGAACATTGAGGAAGACAGACGCATAAGCGAAAAGCTTTATGGAAGCAAGTTGTAGTAAAACTGCTCCATGGCCACAGTTCAGCGGGCACTCTCTGTCGGCGCTATCAGCGCTGGCTAGGTTGACATAAGTATCGCTTGGTATTCCTGTAAGGCTGTGCTGGCAGGCCACGAAGGAGCGGAGCATGTGAGAGGACAAGCACATCCTTTCAGACCCAAACAAGTGATTCATTTGGCACGCGTCCCCATTGCTTGTGCCCAGAAGGCACCACTGGTCAGCTAATATGTGGCTACCACTAAATCTTCCCCCTCAAGTCGCAAATTCAAGCGGCCGGGTGGAGCGACACGACGGCCGCTAAAGGCGCACACAACAGTATCACCAGCATTACGTGAAGCAGCAGGTGCTGCCATCGAAGGGGGCCGCTCAGGTTTTGCTGCCACTTGTCTTGGGGGATGCAATGGGGTCCCTGCTGACATTAGCACGGAGGGAACTAGTTGACTGCGATTTCGCTGCAGAACTGTTCCATGCTCTATTTCGACTGCAAACAACCTTGGACGGTGAGCACGGCTCAAAGATTTAGCACGAACCTTACCTAACCGTATCCAGACCACTTCGCCCGCTTTCAGTGACGGCAGATCTCTGGCGTGATGACGTCGGTCGAAGTCCTGACCAGTCTTTTTCCTGTAAGGCTGATCTCTAACTGCTATCTACTCTCTTACCGGCCAGTGTGGACAAAGCTCCGTCCGTCCTTGCGACTCGAGTTCTCAGTCGCCTTCCGTGAGGAGTTGAGAAGGGCTAAAGCCACTCACCCCGGGTGGGTGCCTATAGCTGAGAAGGGCCATGTGAGGATCGTTCGCCCTACGGAGGAGGTCTTTTACAGTGCGTATCATCGTTTCCCCCTCCTCACCAGACTGTGGGTAATGGGGGCTACTGGTGATGTGGTCAAAGCCAAAGAAGGGAGCAAATGCGGTGAATTCGCGTGAGAAGTGTGGACCATTGTCCGACCTTAGTTCTTGCGGTATCCCGTGTCGCGCAAACAGCCTTTTGAGCACATCAATGACCACTTGAGCTGTTGTGCTCTTCAGCGTCAACACCTCCGGGAACCAGTAATAGTAGCCTAGTGCCATTAAGACGGTTTGGCCACTGAGGCGAAACAACTCCAGGCCCAGATGTTCCCAGGTACTGTCAGGGAGGTTGGTAGGAAGGGGCGGTTCGGCTGGATTCACTCATGTAAGGGCCAATTCTGGACAACTGGCAACGGAAGAAGTGATCTCAGCCGCTATGCCCAGCCACCAAACTGATTCATGAGCGAGGGCCTTTGTACGACTTATGCTTTGGTGTGTTTCGTGTAGAAGCATCAATACTGCTGGTCTCTGTAATGAAGATATAATGAGACGAGTGTCCTTGAGAACGTCATCACAAACGGAAAGTTCATCCTTCACTGATGCATACTTTGATACACGACAAAGCATATTTTACTTGTTCTGCCAGCCGTGCTGGCAAAACGAAATCAGCGCGCTGCACTCTCCATCAAAGTTCTGGCCCTTCCTGATATCCTGTATGTTCATAGGCAACGCATCTGGAGCGGAAGCCACGAATGCTGTAACAAAACGTTCCACAGTGTCTACTGGATGCACTCCTCTCAATCCGTAGCGAACAATTTTCCTTGGACGTACATGATCTGTAACTGATAGGGCACTGACTTTAGCCTGAGTCCTTACACCCCCGGAATAATCTCCTCAAGGTCCATCTTGCCAGACAATGACGCAAAAGGAAGGTGGGGGGATCAGTTTCTACAGCGAAGGTGATGCCTCTGATAAACTCATCAAACCTCTGGATAGCCCATGTTGTAGCCAAGGCCTCTTTTTCTGTTTGGCTACACCTTTCTTCTGTGGTGGTTATTGACCTTGAGGCAAAGGTACTGGCCCGCGTTCGCCACATGGTCGTGATGGCAACTGAATCGCTGAAAGTCCAAAAGAGCTGGCATCGGCCGAGACTGCTGTGGCATAAGATGTGTGATACTTGGCCAAGTAGCTGTCGGATGTCAGAAGTTCCTTGATTTTTGTGAATGCTGCTTCCTGTTCGTGCTGCCAAGTCCAACTGATATTCTTGTTTAGAAGGGTGCGTATCGATGCAGTAGCTTCCGAAACCTGTACAAATCCGGCAAGACGATTTACCATCCCGAGTAGACATCTGACACCTGAATGTTCTCTGGGAGGTGCCATTACATGGACTGCTTCGATCTTGACGGGATTTGGCTTGATTCTTTGTGCTGAGACAATGACGCCTAGAAATGAGACTTCCGTGACCCCAAAGCAAAACTTCTCTTTGCTAAAATGATGTCTGCAGTTGCAAGACGAGTCAACGGTCGCTCAAGCCTTGCATCATGTTTCTGCTTGGTATGTCCAAGCACAAGACCATCAATTGTATTAATAGCACCATCCTGGCCTTCCATAATCCGTGCCATTTGTTTTTGAAAATACTACGGGGCATGTGTGATACCAAAGGGCAGTCAGCAGAAACAATAGCGACCGAAAGGTGTGGTGAATGTTATCAGTTCGTGAGAATCCGCTGACAGCTTGACTTGATGAAAGCCTGTAGGGGCATCCAGGTTCGAAAGAAACAGCTGCATCGCTGAGAAGACCAAGGACTCGTTAAACTGTAGGCAGAATGTGACGCCCTTTGAAGGTGACCTGGTTCAGTCGAGTGAGATCATCACACAGACGATACTTTCAATTCTTCCTAGGTGCCACTACGAAACCGGCACACCACGGGATTGGTTTATCGATACGACGAACAAGGCCGTCAGCTTCAAGTTTTACCACTTCTTGTCGAACGACTTCACGCAGCGGGATAGGTATCCGACGACGGGCAACTGAGTGAGATTGGTACAGCGTCTTGCCTTAAGCGAATTGTGTACTGATATCGGAGTGTGCCGAGGCCACCGAACAATACGGCATGGAACGTTTGCAGAGGAGTCTTTACGGCACGAAGGGATTTGACGACCTCAAAGACCTGGATAGCCTGTAGACCTCGTAATGGTACAGAAAGGGATTCAATGACGTAAAGAGGGCTTGTCTTCTATTGCCAAAATAGACGTGCCAGATACGAGCCCCGTACACGGAGACGTTGTCCTCCGTGTCCTGTCAAGACTGCATCAACGTTCTCAAGCTCGGCCGGGACTTCAAGCAATTCACTTGGGACTGCAGAGACCTGAGCTCCTGAGTGTACTTTGAATTTAGTTGCGTAATTGTCGAGTGTGAGATCCCATAATTTGGCTTTGGCGGGTGCCTCCCGAGTATGCAGCTCGATGGCAATGTTTGGTGTGCTTCGACTTCCTGGAACGACAGACTTCAGCGAAATGTCCTTTCTTGCCACAAAAATTGCAGACAGAGTTCCGTGCTGGGCACTCTGAGCGTACGTGAAACGCGCGACCACAGCAGGCACAAAGAGCAACTCCGGGTGGCCGCGTTCTGACTTCGCGTCCATTGATCGAGCTGTTCTGGCGTCCAGACGCTGTCGCGAAGTGACCTTTCGAGCTTTTGCGGCATCAGCGTTGACCGCGGCTGGCAAAGTAGATTGCGCGAGTGAGCGTTCCTTATCGGCGTTTTCGGACTGACGAGCTTGCGTGCAAGCTTCTTTGAGAGAGAGCTTCGGCTATGGCTTCGGGGAGACGCACAGCTCGTCTGAGAAACGCGTATCCCATTAGCCGACAGTGAACCTGTCGCGAACCAAGCGTTCTTCCACCACTGGTGACGGCTAGTTGCATCGTTTTACTAACCCCCGTATACAGAAATATATCCTAAATTGAAGCCCACGCTTGACTTGATTTAAATGATGTCTGCCGTGAACGCACCAAAGGAAACGCAATGAACGTCTTTGGCGAGTTCGCACCAGGCTACATTGATATCGTCAAGCATGGGCTTCAGGTTAAGATGCATCTCTGAATACGAGGGTAACTTGCAGTGTCCTGCGCAAAATGGGTGGACGCTTTCGCCAAGTAGTTGCACACCCTTAAGAAAGCGGCAGAATTCATCATTATTAGAATGCACGAAGTGCTTGGTGAAGCGTTTGACAACAGCGTCGTAGGCCGCGAACGAGCCTGCGTCGAGTGAAAGGGTGTCCTGGAGCGGATGAGCGTCTGGGCCCATGCAGTAAAGTAGCGTATGTACTTGGACGTCTATTGAAGCTTTCTGTAGCGCGGAAGCAGCGACATAATCTTGGTAGAGAGACTTCCACGAGGATCAACTTGTGGGGCTAACGAAGTCGAACTCGTCCTGTGGCTGAAGAGTGAGGCCTAGCCACTGAGTCGCTTGGGCGCTTTCTTCGAAGGGCATCCTGTCGCTGACGGCCGTTCAGAGATGGAAGTTTTTCACACTGACCCCACTTCCGACACAATATTGCGTGGCGTTCCTGTGAGGGGACGCTGGCAGGCCACGAAAGAGCGGAGCATGCGAGGTGACAAGCACATGGTTTCAGAACCAAACTCCATTTTGCACCTGCACCCATTGCTCGTGCCCAGAGGGCACCACTGGTCGGCTGATATGTGGCGACCACTGCAATAAGCCTCACCTGTAGGCCAGCCAGAGGTTGGCTACTAACCCATGTTAACCTCTGCTTAATGTCGATTCGGGAAACATCGCATTTTAGTTTCAGCAAATAAAATGCCTAATCTGTAGACAATAGCCTTTGACGTATGCCGGTTGGTTCGTATCTTCGGTGTAAAAATGTGGCAAACCGATAACGTCAATGCCTGTTCCATTGCAGCATTGGCAACCATTCTCAATGCCATCTCAGTCACCGTGTCCACGAAGCTGCAGAACATTCTTGTGGTAGTCAAAATCGTGATGCTGGTTTGTATTATTGGCACAGGAATTGTGGCCGCCGCAAATGGTAAGTGGAGTGTAATCGACATTTATAGTAAACAAGTAATTTTCCCCCAAATAGCAATGCTAATTTATGTTCAGCTATGCAATGAGAGGAGAAGAAAGGTAGTGCTCGCAGAAGTTCTGTTTGAAACTACTGCCTTCTTATGTCAGCATATTTGGCAAGCAAATAAACTTCAATATTTAGTGATGGATACCGAGGACTGTGTTGTGCAAGCCATTGAAAACGCCAGAAGGAAAATATTGCTGACACTTCGATTAAACCTCTCACTGAAAAAAAAGCTTTATTTTGTTGATCAGTGGAAGCCTTAGAGTTAAAAAACCTCATCTTCTTGAAGCTTGATAGTACAGGAAAATTCTTGAAGTTTGCATGATGCTGATAAACGCCTTGATTCGTCATGGTTGTTCTGTGGCTATGACGTTGTATTGCTGAAAACGGGGATGAGGCTTTGATTTATGGTGGCAGCGGCAACAATTCGATGGTGGCGGGTTGGAAAAATGTCAGTACTTCAACAGGCATGTTAAGCAAGCCCAAACATTCGCAATTAATCTGGAGCTCTCATTATAACGGCATTTCCCATACCCTGCTTATTCACCTTGAAGGTTATGGCTTTCATGATTTGATTTAGATTTGATAAGGCTAAAACCTCTAGGAGAAGGAATCTGTAAAAACCACAGGCTACATTTAATGATAGCTGCAGTGGCAACGGCATTACGCGGTCATTAAGAGCCGAGGCGTTACTTCAGATACACGTTTATGGAGGAGCCGAGTCATTCTCCCAAGGCCTTGCTTTCCAGCAAATAGCTTTAAACATTGTTTTTTTTTTCTGGATAGCAGCTGCTGTGAAGATATGAAGGCTACTGCTTGAAATTTACACGCAGAATTTCTTTTCAAAGGAACCAATCACCTGAAAGCGCCCTTCTTTAATGATGATGTCTCCGCCAGCGGCCTTACTGAAGCCTACTTCGCGGCCTACATGACTATGGACGGAGGGTGTGTTTCTTTTTTGATTAGAAGTAGATCTAAATGAGCCCTTTTTTTGAATAACAAAGACCATGGATGGCATGCATCACCTTGCAGCGAGCTCTAGAATGATATTGTTGGGAGCTCTTCTACATGATGAAAACAGCGTACATAGAACTGTAGGGAACTTATGAAGTGAAATCATGTTGTAATCATGACACATTTTTGGCATAGTAAACTATAATATTCTACATTTAAAAAGAAGTCAACAAGCTTTACAATGCTTAGTCTCTGTTATGCTATGTCAAAATGGCTGTCGCAAAAAAATAGGCTTTTGAAACAGGTAGTTTGATGCGAATATTTCTTCAGGTAGTTTCAATTGATCTCGCAGTAATCTAAAATACCCTCACGATTTCGGTTTGAGATGCACGAAAAAAAAAAAAAAAACGTTAGGATGTCCTAGTGTTTGCAAAATGCCTAAAAAAAGGCACGTAATCCAATAATAATGCAAAATAACAGAATGCCGACGTGCACATATATGTAATTAGAAGTTCTTAAATTTGTAGATTAAATATAATGCGATGTGGGATGACTCCATGATATTTCTTGCCAAGGCTGAAGACTGGGCGTGTTGGTATAGCATACTAGAGGTTGGATTCCGCAACATTTCGACGAGACTCAAAGGAGCGAAACACACCCCACAGAGCGCTATGTGGTGTGTTTTTCTTCTGTGTCCCGTCAAAATGTTGCACAATCCAACCTCTAATATAATATTCCTGCATTATTTCGATTGTCAAGTCTTCGACGAAGAATCGTCTGGCGAGGAAACATAATGGTGGACTCATAATGGTGGAAACAAGGATGTGAGGACTCATAATTAAAAGAAAAATACTCCAAATAATGGTGCCAAGAAATGTGCACTCGCCAAGAGTAAAACAAAAAGGTACTTTATTTTTGTTTTTATTTTTACTTTTATATTTGTTTTGTTAATTTTTTTATTCTTGGCGAGTGCACGTTTTTTGGCACCATTATTTGGATTATTTTTCTTTTAATTGTGAGTCCTCACATTTTTGTTCTGGACCCTTTATTTATTTTATTCGTGCCGAGTGCTTCTATTCACTTTTTTATGCGCATGTGCGTCGATGTTGTCTTCTTTCACGTAGACTGTGGTTTACACGTTTTTTTTTTTTCACCAAGAGCTAATGTTGTCCGATATGAAATGTAGCGCTGTCTATGATGCAAAGGGGTTAATTTTTACTTCATTGGTGCTAATTACGGCCATACCGTTATTTCATTTGCTGCACGACTCATTATACCTATATCTTAATAATTTTTGTATCTAGCTACGACGTTTTGCAGATGGGACATGGCTGTTTGTGGCCAAGAGACCAGATATGTACCCAGATCTGTACCTCAAGCACATGTGAAGTCGCTAAACAAGACCTTGCCTTCAATGACCCGAAACGAAACCACCACAGATTTCATAACGCCTTCAACTTACACAATTGTGTTTTGCAATAGCCCTAACAATTTGCCTACAAAACTGACGCATATAAGCAACTGTCTCACTTGTATTTCGGCAAAATTACCGTCTGTCGAAATACAGCTGCTGTTCTTCGGCTGTAAAGAAAAGATAAATATATTTTCCACATTTACGCGTTTCTGAGGGAAGATAAGGAAGAACTAATGACCATCTGTTTATGCATCACTGAAGGCCACGCGTGTAATTGTATTTGGCGAGCGTCATATGTCATATGTATGATGAGGTCTATTTGTGTATAAGACGCACTCATGGAATGGAACATCAGCTTTAGTATATCTGTTCTACTGCTACGTGTCGCTCGAATGTGTTTTGTTGACTGTACCTTAGCGAAAGGGCTCAGCCCACACTGAGGCATGGGCTATAAATTGGGCGATCCAAGGGTTAAAAAATGATATTAATAATAGTTTCTATGAAATAAATTGATAAATTTATCCCAATTACACGCACAAGCACAATCAATAACTGGCAGTCGTCAGATTAAAAGACAACCTCTATATATATATATATATATATATTGTAATGAAGCAGACGCGCCCCTGTGTATGTGCCGTCTGAAGAGGAAGACGAAGGGCCGTGCCGTGATCTCGAGCGACCCCCGTCCTCCGGACAGCCCTTGCAGTGCTTTGATTTACCTAGCGTTTCACAATGTCGTGAACGAGAATAAACCTCATCGCATTTGGTGGAGGTTGCTGAGATCCTTCGCTTCGTCCTGGAGCTCCGCACTCGAACCCTGCCAACAAGATCGCCTTGCACTATGCCTGATCCCGCCACCTCGTTGCCTGCACCACCGGCTGCCACTGTCATCTGCGCCGGCGTCCCTCGTCAACGCGACCCACCCATTTTCAGTGGGACCGCCGAACACGACGTGGAAGACTGGCTCTCATCGTACGAACATGTAAGTGCCCATAACAAATGGGATGACCAGTCTAAGCTAACCCACGCGCCGTTCTACCTCGCCGACGTAGCCAAACTTTGGTTCTTCAACCACGAATCAGACTTTACAAGCTGGTCCGCGTTTAAGACTCTGTTTGCAGAAGTGTTTGATCGCCCAGCTGTGCGTAAGCTACGCGCTGAACAGCGTCTACGCCAGCGCGCACAGCAGCCTGGAGAGACATTCCCCAGCTACATCGAGAATGTTCTCGATTTGTGCAAGCGGGTAAATCCCAGCATGTCAGAGGATGACAAGATCAATCACATCCTCAAGGGCATCGAGGACAGCGCTTTCCAGATGTTGCTGGCCAAAAGCCCAACTAGCGTATCCGTCCTCATTAACCTCTGCCAGAGCTTTAACGAGCTGCGCCGCCAACGTTCCATCGCCCGCCAGAGCATTCAGCACGCCGATTCCGTCTCGAGCATCGCGGTTTCTACCGAAATAACCAACTCGACCCTCTCGCAGCATATCAAAGATTTTATCCGTGAAGAGGTGGCCAGGCAGCTCTCGCTGCTGCCTCACAGTGACGCACCTACGGCAGCTTTGCCTCCAACGCTGCAGGAAGTCATCCGAAATCAGATATCTGAAGCGCTTCCTGCAGCTCCTACAACCCCCCCCACCCAACCCTATGAGTGTGCCGCTGGCCCATACCAACTTTGCCAATCACCCTACATCGCTGCCGCTCAGTTATGCAGCCGTGGTTGCACGGCCACCTGCGCAGACAGCTTCCTTTTCATCGCCCATGCATCCGGCTTCATTTCAAGTTGCCCGACCGTCACCACACTTTTTTCGTCCCACCGAGACGTGGCGCACTCAAGACGACCGGCCTATCTGCTTCGCCTGCGGCATTGCTGGCCATGTGGCACGCTTCTGTCGCCGCCGCGCCTCAACTGCGCGTACCAGCTTTTACACGCCCAGCTACGCACCACAATACGCCGCCACGCCTCCATTATCACCGCGACGTCTCGACACTGATCGCCGGTTGGAAACTCGGCGTTCCCTTTCCCCTCGTCGGCGTTCGATTTCGCCCCTACGTCGTCGAGTTCCCACTGAAGAGGGAAACTGACTGCTGAAGTTCCTGAGGCAAGAACTGCAAATACATCGACGTTCTCAAGACCTCAATCTTCGCCGCAAAATGTAATTACCGTTTTTGTAGAGGGAGTGCCAGCAGTGGCACTAGTCGACACCGGAGCAGCCGTTTCCGTCATTCACGAGGGCCTTTGCCGCAAGCTACGAAAAGTGACTACAGCTCGCTCTGGCCTGGTGCTAGCCACTGCCAGCGCGCAGCGAGTTCACCGTTCAGCTGTATGTACGGCCCGTGTCGTCATCAACGACGTTCTGTACATAATCGAGTGTTTCGTGCTACCATCGTGCTCTCACGACCTCATCATTGGTTGGGATTTCCTGTCACGTCATCATGCTGTCATTGACTGTTCCCGTGCAGAAGTGTCGCTTTTACCACTATGTGAATGACTGCCGACCAGCTCTCCTCACTTTGCCGACAAACTCACTGTTGATGCCGACACAACCATACCTCCTGAGTCGTCGATGGCTGTTGTCTTGTCGTCTGATGCCGCATCTGACGCCACCGTAGTGTTCACGGCGTCCGATGTGTTTGCTCAACGCAAGGGCATTGTTCTTCCGTTTGCCGTGCTTACTCTAACATCTGGGTCAACTCTGATGCTGGTCACCAACTACTACCAGTACCCGATCAGTCTACTGCGTCGAGAGACAGTAGGATACTTCCAAGCGGTGGACTACGTCGACGACCTCGATGTTCCTGCCGACTCCCTCCGTCACGTTGACGCCATTGCTTCGGTCTCCAGCTCATCACCTTCAGTGGGTTTTGACAAGGCCATCGACCCTACACTTTCCCCATCTCATCGCCGCCAACTTCTCGCTCTCCTTCACAAGTTTGTCTCTTTTTTCGACTGTCATCAGACGTCACTGGGTCGTGCCACCGGTGTTTCTCACATCATCGACACCGGTTCCCACTCCCCCTTGCGACAGCGCCCGTATCGTGTCTCTGCCGAAGAGTGCCGAATCATCACGGAGCAAGTGGACGACATGCTCAAACGTAAAGTCATCCGTCCCTCTCAAAGTCCTTGGTCTTCACCTGTCGTATTGGTGAGGAAAAAAGATGGCTCCATTCGCTTTTGTGTCGACTACAGACGCCTAAACAAGATAACGAGGAAAGACGTTTATGCTCTGCCTCAAATCGATGACGCTCTCGACTGTTTACAAGGCGCAGAATACTTCAGTTCCTTGGATCTGCGCTCCGGGTACCGCCAGGTTCCAATGGCCAAGCCTGACCGTCCGAAAACCGCATTCGTTACACCCGATGGCCTCTACGAATTTAACGTCATGCCCTTCGGGTTGTGCAACGCGCCTGCTACTTTTGAGCGTATGATCGACACCATCCCTCGTGGCCACAAATGGAAGATCTGTTTATGTTACCTCGACGACATCGTCGTCTTCTCAACCGATTTTCCTACGCACCTCGCTCGCCTGCATGACATTCTGACCTGTCTCGCCTCTGCCAGTCTACAGCTTAACCTTAAAAAGTGCCGCTTTGCTGCAAGCAAGCTAACCATATTGGGTCACGTTATCTCAAAAGACGGCGTCCTCCCGGATCCAGACAAGCTCCGCGCTGTTGCAGAGTTCCCAAGGCCCACGTCTATCAGAACCCTCAGAAGTTTTAGTGGCTTATGTTCTTATTTTCGTCGCTTCGTACGCAATTTCGCATCCATCATGGCGCCTTTGACAAGTTTATTTTCCGCCAGTAACGGCATAGCAGCATGGTCACCTGAATGTGATGCAGCATTTCAGCAATTGCGCCACTTGTTGACCTCACCACCGATCCTTCGTCACTACGACCGTGATGCTCCCACGGAAGTCCATACTGACGCCAGCGGAGTTGGCCTTGGTGCGGTCTTAGCGCAACGGAAAGCTGGCTATGATGAATACGTCGTCGCTTATGCGAGCCGTACTCTAAAGAAAGCAGAATTAAATTACTCCGTCACAGAAGAGGAGTGTCTAGCGATCATCTGGGCATTAAGCAAGTTTCGCCCATACCTTTACTGCCGTTCTTTCGCCGTTGTTACTGACCACCATGCCCTTTGTTGGCTTTCTTCCTTGAAAGACCCGTCTGGACGCTTGGGACGTTGGGCGCTTAGCTTGCAAGAGTACGACATCCGCGTCACGTACCGCTCCGGTCGCAAGCACTCCGACGCTGATGCGCTCTCTCGCTCTCCACTGACGCCTGATTTGGCGTCGTTGTCAGCTTCCTCGTCCCCCCTGTCACCGTTCACCATCACTGACATGCTCACAGAGCAGTGCAAGGACCCATCTCTCGCCACGTTACTCGACTACCTTGCTGCTCCGTCTGATGTCCCTTCGACACGAGCACTGCGTCGCCAAGCAACCCACTTTTCAGTGCGGGACAGCATTCTATATCGCCGAAACTACGTGCCCGACGGACGCAAATGGCTCCTCGCTATAACTCGTCATATGCGCTCTGACGTCTGCGCGTCTTTTCACGCTGACCCCCTAAGCGCTCATGCCGGCGTCCTCAAAACTTACACAAGGTTGCGTCAGCGCTATTTTTGGAGAGGCATGTACAACTTTGTGCAAAAGTACATTCAGTCTTGCACTACATGCCAACAAAGCAAGACACCTACACAGCGTTTCACAGGACTGTTGCAGCCGCTACCATGCCCGTCTCGTCCGTTCGACCGCGTCGGCATCGACCTCTACGGCCCGTTTCTATGCAGCGGGCGTGGAAATAGGTGGATTATTGTCGGCGTAGATCACCTTACTCGCTACGCTGAGACTGCAGCACTGCCAGCAGCGACCGCCCGTGACGTTGGTTTTTTCATCCTTCACAATTTTGTTCTTCGCCACGGTGCTGCCCGAGAATTACTGGGTGATAGGGGCCGTGTCTTCCTGTCGGAGGGCATCCAAGCCCTCCTCGCTGAGTGCAGGATAATTCATCGCAAATCGACCGCGCACCATCCCCAAACCAACGGTCTGGCCGAGCGCTTCAATCGCACACTTGGCGACATGTTGCGGATGTATATTTCATCCGACCACTCCAACTGGGACACCGTACTCCCCTTTGTTAGGTTCGCGTACAACACCGCGACGCAAGCGACCACCGGCTTTTCCCCCTTTTTCCTTGTGTATGGCCGTGAGCCTCTATGCCCTTTGGACACCATACTGCCGTACCAACCTGACGCTACAGAGTATACTCTACTTTCCGAAGTCGCCAAATATGCTGAAGATTGCCGTCAGCTGGCACGTGCCCTGACTAGTGAGACTCAAGAACGTCAAAAGACAAGACCTGACCGTGCTCATCAACCACCGCACAACTTTGCTCCTGGTTCGCTTGTGTGGCTTTGGATACCAGCCCACATTCCTGGCCTTTCTTCCAAACTCCTGGCGCGTTATCACGGTCCATACCGTATAATCTAGGCCACTTCACCGGTCAACTACATCGTCGAGCCGCTCACAGTGTCACCAGACCTGCGTCGTCGCGGGCGAGAGACAGTACATGTCAACCGCCTGAAACCGTACTACGACCCGCTCATCTTCTCCGCGCCCTGAGTCGCCAGGATGGCTACGCTTCGCTCCCGGGACATTGTAATGAAGCAGACGCGCCCTTGTGTATGTGCCGTCTGAAGAGGAAGACGAAGGGCCGTGCCGTGATCTCGAGCGAGCCCCGTGCTTCGGACAGCCCTTGCAGTGCTTTGATTTACCTAGCGTTCCACAACGTCGTGAACGAGAATAAACCTCATCGCAATATATATATATATATATATATATATATATATATATATATATATATATATATGGGGACATGTTTACTCTATTTTCGCAGAACCATGCATGTAACACTGGTCGTAGAAAGTGTTGTCTTTTAGTTCAGCTTAACATTTCTCTAGCGCTAAAATACCAGATTGCAAACCAGCGGACAGGACTGGTTTGACAGGGTTTTATAAAGGCTTGCAAGTTTAATGCAAATTTGTGAGTCACTATCCCTATATATGCCTATAAATACTTCCAATTGTTAAGCTATGTCTATGCTTTCACAATTTCAGGAACCTCATAGTGCAAGCGCAGCGGTGATCACTGATTAATAGAGCAATAACTAAAGCAGAAAAGCCTAAAGAAAAGTTTGCATCTTTCATAAGAGAGCCTGATGCATACAATTTTAAATTGTTTATCGAGTCAATGTGACAACGATGCGACAACGTTTATTCAACAAAAAAAAAGTAATGTAGGCCCACCACAGCATAGGGAAAGAAAAACTACGTACGAAAATGGGCGATCGTGCACTTCTGGGAAAAATATAGGAAACTTCTTATCCACAGTAGTCGCGCTTCTGTTAGATCCGCATCGAGCCTCTCTAAAATCATAATCTTTTGTACGCGCAGGTCCAGCATCTGCAACCTAGCCGAAGAAATACGAAATCCGTCTCGGGTCATTCCTCGAGCACTGGTCTTCGGCGTCACCACGGTCATGCTCATGTACATCGCGACCAATCTCGCTTACTTCGTCGTACTCGAACCCACCGCCATCGCATCCTCCGAGACCACAGCCCTAACCTTCGCCGCGAAGTGCTGGGGTCCGGCCGGAACCGCCATCGTACCGCTGTTGGCCTCAGTGAGCACGTTCGGGACGCTATCGGCAGGATTCTTCAGCCAAAGCAGGCTTGGCTTCGCAGCCGCCAGGAGAGGCCACCTGCCGTCCGCCCTGCGCCTCGTTTCCGCAAAGTCGTCCGTGCCCGTTGTCTCACTGGTAGTTCGAGGCGCACTGTCCGCCGCCTTCACCGCCGTTGGCTCCCTAGAGTCTGTAGTGAACAGCGTAATGCTGTTGGGTATCGTCTTCAACCTGCTTACAATGCTCGCCCTGCTCAGGCTTCGTTGCACGATGAGGGATGCGCCGAGACCAGTGAAAGTGCCGTACTTCTTCATCGTTGTTAGCTTCGTTGTAAACCTTGCGAGTGTGGTCATGGACCTATGGAAAGCTGCGGACTTTTACGTGCTCGTCGTAATGATGGCGGTTCTTTTCGCTGGGAGCGTCGCGTACTTAGTGTTCCAGGTCTATGGATGCGCAATGCCGGGCACTTCGCGCATGTCAATGTTTCTACAGAAGCTTTTCCTTTCAGTGCCATGTCGCGACAGCTGCATCTATTGAAACGTGGGGCTCTTAATTTACTGTGAAAGTCTGGTGGCATCAAAAGCGACTGATGGATGAGTTCAAGCATTTGCCGCCACAACCGTCTTGCGTAATAGAAGATGAGCAATTGAATAAAATCCCGTTTTTTTTGTGCCTCAAAAGTGTTCGCATACTTTAGAAATTTCTCTACGAGTAGCGGGGATTGGTCGCACTACCTGTTGAGACATTTAAGGACCGCAAAGTGTTTCATTGCTATGAGAAGGATGGTATTGGTAATGAAAGCATTTAAATCGCTTCTGATTACTACATAGACAATGTTTCTTGACCACAGAATAGGAAAATTCCGCTTTAATGTGTCAAGAAGTAGATCTGCGTACTAGTCTAAGCGCCTGATAAGGACGCCTTTCTGCAACACGCCAAACCTTCGTTTTCGTGCGGAAATCCGATTTAGAATATTGTCCTCCAATTGCTAGCTCCTTCGGAAAAACCATATGTTTGATTTAGAAGAGCAGAGATGATGAAAAGGCAATAAAGCAACGCGCTCGTATAACCTCTATAATTTTCGCCCATGCCGAAGGTTCTCCATTCAAATTTTATGCTACAACGTGCAAATGAAGCTGGCACTATATTGTCTGAGCTATTCGTGTTGCGCTCGCTGCAATAGCGTTTAAGGAATAGGTGAAACAGGAATGTCGTCATTGCCCTTAATATCATCTTTAGGCGCTATATGAAATAAACATGAACGATCACATTCTGTCCGATTTGCCGAATGTCATAACGTTGCTGTTACATAGACTCGCAATTAAGGCACGCTCTATATAACTTTGGTGTCCAAAAGTGTGTCTAATTGTGTTTACGATGATGTTTCATGTTTCACGTATTTTGGGGCCAATTTATTCGTGATTATGGGTGCATGCGGGGGGGGGGGGGGGAGAGGGGACTACACATCATGTTTTGTTTTATTTTTTGGGTCTGGCCTCTATGCGTTTGTTTTTCAGTTTTGGTACGGCCTTCTCTATTGATGGCAAAATAAGCCCTCCAAATCTTGTTTTATAGGTTCGAATTCTGGGATAACTTGCTAATAACTGAGTAAAGTAGCATTGCAACTAAAAACATTGCGGCAAAGCTGCGGGCTTGTAATTTTCCAAAATTTTCTAGTACTAGTTTCTAAATCGCGCCTAAGCAGATGACTCACGGATGCGGTGGTTAGCGGCTATTACGTGAGTCCCAGCACGTCACATCCGGCATTATTTAAGGCATCCACATGTGGTGCCCAATCTCAGAGGCCACGCCAAGGTGTCGTGCTTTCTGAGTCATGCATCACTTCCGGCGAGTGGTAATGGCTTTCTTCCTTTTCTTGCGGTTTTTGTACTAAAAACTGCCCACTTTTGCGATCCTCGCAGGAAGCAGGCAGTCATTTTTCAACTGCAGAATTTTTCGCGGAGGCTCTTCTGTATCAACTATTTATGCTTCTTTCTCTTCATTAAAATCTACTCCCTCCTCCTTATGAGACCCAAAATTTAGTTGTGGTTGGCCTTTAAGTGGACGAGTTATAGCCCCTATTTGACAACGCGAATGATGAAGAGGAGGGCCAAATATAATGCGTATTTTCAGATGAAACCGTTAGTTGTAAAAAAAAAAATGTTTTATCGAAGAACTTGCGTTCCTGAGTAACCACCGGTCGCGCGAAGGATTTTGCTTTAATAAACAATGCTGGAGTTAGGGCTTAGTGCGAAATGAAGTATCCGACGAAATGTTTGTGATGCAGTTAGAGAAGAGCGTCTGCTGTTTTCATGATTAGGGCAAAAGTGCAGGGATGCGGAGAACCGGTGACCTCATCAGTGGCGTAGCTAGGTCGTCTGGCACCCGGGGCCCATAGGTCTTCTGTCACCCCCCTCCCCGGGTGTAGCCGGCGGAAGGAGGGGTGTCTTCAGATGTATATGACACCCCCCCCCCCCTTCACTGGCCCCGTGCACCCGGGGCCCACGCCCCCCCCCCCCCTGTTGCTACGCCACTGGACCTCATCCTTTAAGAAAAAAACACATAATCATTGCAGCTTGCTGCATCAGTTACTACGTGACTGTGTGTTAGGAGCGCGTTTCCTGCTTGAGGATTTGTGGCGCCTGGAAAACTCTGTGGCACCTGGGAAATCAATGTGTCTCCTCTGAGCAAAGAGCGGATGAAAAATACAGGTGCTGCGGTGGTGCGCACGCTGTGACAATGCCTGAATAATGGCGATTTTTTTTTTGAGGCATTAAGTCGGCTTGTATGTTGACCGCCGGAACTGGTAAAGTTATAGCAAACTCGGGAGGACGTCATTTCGGACGGTAGATGGCATTGCGCAGCAAAGTGGTCTGGAAGATTGTGTTCGTGCCAAGTGAAAAGGAGAAAGAAGACTATGTACTCTGCACACTTACAACTTGTTCACACCTGTGTGTTTACATGTTCCGAAGGCCTAAAAATAGTAGAAATCTATTGCTGCAATTTGAAAAACGTGGCGCTGTCGTTACACACAAATTTATGTTCGCTGTGTCTCCATAGAGAGCGGGAAAAGGTGTAGAATGTAGCAACAGTTGAAATACATTGATAAAAGTAGGGGGAAAATACCCATTATGGAACATCGTGTCTACAAAAATTTCGCATGCTGTCAACCTCGTGCAGCCACATAGTTCTTTAACATTACCGTGCGAGCGGCGAAATCTGCGAGGGTAAGCGCACGCTAATTTCTGACTCTAATGCGTTATATTCTTAAACTCACTTCAATAAATCTGACCCAACGGAAGGCGCACGATATACTCATAGCATTAAATGATTGAATCAATGTGCTCATTGCAGCGCCTCTCTAAGAAGGAAAGTATGGAGGCCCGCCTCCTTTCATGTATTTTGTTGATCTTACTTTGTACCTATCCTAAGACCTATGTCGTCCTTTCCTTATTTTTCTTCTCCAGGCGCCTTACCAAAGTTTGCCGTTTCTAGGGAACATTCATAAGCAGCGATGCTTGAAATTAATATATTCTGGTGAACTATTGCGTTGAACTATTCCGGTGAACTACAGAAAGTGGAGTGCCCGAAGAACCATCCATATAGTCCCAAGATGAGTCGGTACGGGTGACGCCACAGAAGTTTCAGAGCGTCGCCACATCTATGGTCATGGCAGCAGTGGGCCGTGCACCTGGTATGTACAGTATGATCAATCCTTATCAGGAACAGCTAAATTGCTATAAAACAAACATATCAAAGACACATGTTCAATGTTGTAAGAGAAAAGGGTCCTCCATGAAGCCTTAGCATGAAATGCCAACATAAATTGCCCGTTGTCATGTCATACTTCAGCTGAATTCTACTGCTGAGTGCCATCTTGGTGTCTCTTAACGAGAAGCAGCGTGATGCACCTTGTAGCCTCCCCGACGCCAAAGACGTGTGCAGGAACACTCCCAGCCAATCGACAATAGACAGGCAGACGGGTACAATTTTAATAAGGAAACGCGTCTCCTTTGCAATGCAGCAGTGACTATATTGGTAATTGTGCCATTTATACAGGTTTTCTGTATAAGTTTTACCGACATTTACACCGTCACGTGATCGAGACCACTCGCACGCCCAGGATCTGCGTATTCCAGAGCACACATTTCATGAACATTAAAGCATGCAGTATCATTACTAATATGGATGAGATAGTTCGAGGGGCTGAGGAGTTCTATAGAGATTTATACAGTACCAGTGGCACCCACGACGACAATGGAAGAGAGAATAGTCTAGAGAAATTCGAAATCCCACAGATAACGCTGGAAGAAGTAAAGAAAGCCTTGGGAGCTATGCAAAGGGGGAAGGCAGCTGGGGAGGATCAGGTAACAGCAGATTTGTTGAAGGATTGTGGGCAGATTGTTCTAGAGAAACTGGCCACCCTGTGTACGCAATGCCTCGTGACCTCGAGCGTACCGGAATCTTGGAAGAACGCTAACATATTCCTAATCCATAAGAAAGGGGACGTCAAAGACTTGAAAAATTATAGACCGATCAGCTTACTGTCAGTTGCCTACAAACTATTTACTAAGGTAGCCGCAAATAGAATCAGGAACACCTTAGACTTCTGTCAAACAAAGGACCAGGCAGGATTCCGTAAAGGCTACTCAACAATAGACTATATTCACACCATCGATCAGGGGATAGAGAAATGTGCGGAATATAACCAACCTTTATATATAGCTATCATTGATTACGAGAAAACGTTTGATTCTGTCGTAACCTCAGCAGTCATGGAGGCATTGCGGAATCAGGGTGTAGACGAGCCGTATGTAAGAATACTGAAAGATATCTATAGCGGCTCCACAGCCACCGTAGTCCTCCATAAAGAAAGGAACAAAATCCCAATAAAGAAAGGCGTCAGGCAGGGAGGTACGATCTCTCCCATGCTATTCACAGCGTGTTTACAGGAGGTATTCAGAGACCTGGATTGGGAAGAATTGGGGGATAAAAGTTAATGGAGAATATCTTAGTAACTTGCGATTTGCTGATGGTTTGCAATGCATGCTCACTGACCTTGAGAGGCAAAGCAGAAGAGTAGGTCTTAAAATTAATCTGCACAAAACTTAAGTAATGTTTAACAGTCTCGGAAGAGAACAGCAATTTACAATAGCTAGCGAGGCACTGGAAGTGGTAAGGGAATACATCTACTTAGGGCAGGTAGTGACGGCGGATCCGGATCATGAGACGGAAATAATCAGAAGAATAAGAATAGGCTGGGGTGCGTTTGGCAGGCATTCTCAGATCATGAACAGCAGGTTGCCATTATCCCTCAAGAGAAAAGTGTATAATAGGTGTGTCTTACCAGTTCTCGCCTACGGGGCAGGAACCTGGAGGCTTACGAAAAGGGTTTTACTTAAATTAAGGACGACTCAACGAGCTATGGAAAGAAGAATGATGGGTGTAACGTTAAGGGATAAGAAAAGAGTAGATTGGGTGAGGGAACAAACGCGAGTTAATGACATCTTAGTTGAAATCAAGAAAAAGAAATGGGCATGGGCAGGACATGTAATGGGGAAGGAAGATAAGCGATGGTCATTAAGGGTTACGGACTGGATTCCAAGGGAAGGGAAGCGTAGCAGGGGGCGGCAGAAAGTTAGGTGGGCGGATGAGATTAAGAAGTTTGCAGGGACGACATGGCCACAGTTAGTACATGACCGGGGTTGTGGGAGAAATATGGGAGAGGCCTTTTCCCTGCATTGGGCGTAACCAGGCTGATGATGATGGAGAAGAAAGCATGCGATGCAATGGGAAAGTAGGCGCCTGGTGCCCTGGCTGGCGCTTTCGACACAACTTGCTTACTTTGCCTGCAGCTGGTGTCGTGTAAAAAAAAAATAGCGATAGGAATAACAAGGTTATATGGGAACCATCTACACGGGCGAAAGTCCTACTTTACGACAATTCGAAACATGCTCGTTGGTGGCAGCTATACAGTGAACACGTCATTTTTTTTCTCCATGTCACTGTTCCTCGAAGACGATGATGCAGCTGCTAGAAGCCTATGGCATAGTACCAATAAAATCGCCTCAGTAAAGGCCGAATGTTGCCGGGCATTTCATCATATGAAATAATGAAACGGGTTCTGGTAGTGCGTACTGCATATCGTTGAAACATTCAGGCATCTTCACACTTGTGTTCGCCATTTTGATTCCTAACGCTGAATGTACAGTTACCCAAGAGTCACGTTTTGTAAGCTTTTGTTATGTTAATATATGTTCATCCCTTCTTATATAGGCTTTTTTATTTTAGAGTTAGGATATTTAAAAAATGTCTATTATATGAATTTTAGTGCTAGCTTTGTGCTATCGGCATGCTCAGGGTTTATTTGCACTGGGAAGTGTGATGTTCTTCCACTTTTTGTAGTTAAGTGGTTGGATTGTTGGAACAAAGCTAAGCTCTTCAATACATTATAAAGTGGGTACACAGACCATAAAATGCACATCCACGGGAAGTGTTCCTTAGAATGTGCAGCATTAGGAAATGCGAAAACACCTGGATGAGTAACAGCGAAAATGGCTAGTTAAAAACTCATATCCTTCTTCAATTTTTATTGGGACTACTTTTCTACGTAAACCGAACAGCAAAATTATTTTTGTTACCATGCCGTCAACTATATTGTGCAACATATTTCTCATAATTTCGTGAAATACTACGATGACGTTTTGTAATCCGATGATATGGCTCTTTATGTGTATGGTGTACTGCCTGTTTTCCCTTTTTCTCTTCTTGAAGAGTAGGCAGGCGTTGTGCCCCATCGGTGGTAGTTGCCAGCCTACTCCTTCCCTTTCCTGTCAAATGTATATATGTTTTCAAAACAAATAATAATAATAATAATAATAATAATAATATTAAAGGAGTACGAGGCTGTAGTATACAGTTGGTACAAGTGGCCTTGTCTGGAGCTAAAGTATGGTTTGCTTCTGCTTACTTTCATGAGAATTTACACCGGGGAGAAATATCTACGGAAAAAATATTTGGAACCAACTTCTAAGCGGCGATCAAGCCGAACCAGCCCAAGTGAAGTTCTTAAGCTATAAATAAGGATATCATGAGTATTTCAGAAAATTATTACAAAGTGACCGCCAAATTCTTCCGATTAAGCTGCAAAAAAAAAAGACGATGTGAGATAAAAACTGCCTATAAATGAGGAATTTAGTTATGGTGAGGTTCTATAGAATGTGAGTGCCTAAAGAATCGCATGACCATAAGTAGCGAAGACTGTCAAGCAGTAACGAGGAATGCTTGAGGTACACGGATGGAAGAGTATGCTTCACCCATAACTCCGGCTTGCCGCCTGACGGGATGGCCATTATAGCATGGCTCCTAACACCTCATTCATCCAGATAACTGTGAAGTCATAGACATACACGCGCTGAGTTTCTCTGTATTGAAAATGCTTTCTTTAGAGCGAATGTCGCTGGCCGCATGGGACGCGATCGCCTGCAGGCTTTCACCATGGCTGAATAACGGTGTTTTATTAAGGGATGAACTCAGTATCGATAGTCATATGTTGAAGCTGCCAACGCTGTACTCGGAGAGAATCTGAGATAGTACCACTGTGTTGGAAAGCTGCTTTCCTTGTTTGCGTTTGTCCTAAATAAGAAACGAAAAAAAAGAAAGCACATAACTTATCTACAGACAACACTTAATTCACATCTCTGTGTACGACTTAAAAGCCGTGGTGCTCTCGTTACATAATATTTCATTGCCTTAAGCCTCCGGCAATTGTATAGAAATGCAGAAAGAATAACACGAGCCAGGTATCACAATTCAAAATGTAAAGCGTGCAAAATGATAGAAACATTCCAGAATACGATTTATAATTTTGACTTCCGCCACATCTGGTTAAACATTCTGGCACATACCGATTGGAGCGCCGCTCTGACTACTAGAATACAATTTTCGTTGGGCGTGCAACACAAGTAAAAGTGTTATAAATGCAGGACAGCCATGTACAGAGGATCGCTCTTTCTACGTTTTTCATATTAATTGTCATCATCATCATCATCATCATCATCAGCCTATATTTATGTCCACTGGCAGGACGGAGGCCTCTCCCAGCGACCTCTAATTGCTCTTGTCTTTTCCTGGCTGACTCGAAGTTGCACCTGCAAATTGTCTAATTTCATCACCTCACCTAAATTTTCTGTCGCCCTGGAGAGCACTTGCCTACAGTTGGCACCCGCTCTGTTTCTATGCAGCGTTCTGAACACAAGATACCCATTGGACAAGGACAAAGAACAGAGAATCAGGTCTCACGTGTGCTGCACAACATGCATGTACATTACTCGTAACCTATTTCGTGCTCGGCTGGAAAAAGAATATAAATCATTTGTGTGTATAGCACCCTCGCTGTCTGGTTCTCTGTTCGTTGTCCTATTTGCGCTACAATGGCTTCAACGAATGTTAACTCGCGAAAGAACAAATTATACTCATTCTTAACACAAGCTTTATTTATTAAACCTAAGTAAAATGTGCTTCTAGGAGTATAGTTGTCGGCCACTTTTCGTGTGTTAATTTATCAATTTCGTATTCCAGAGGGGCGCATCCTTTTAACCCGTCGTTCTTCTGCGGCAGAAGTCTTTAGAAATCTCGTCACCCCCTTGGTACAGTTAGGAGCGTTGCTTAGATACGGATTATTGGGCTGATATACTTAGGCAAGTTAGCAAATAAATTATTAAGGCAAAGCCTTAGACAACTCACGGGACGAAAAGTCCTATGTCCGTCTTCATCGTCATCATTAGCCTGGTTACGCCCACTGCAAGCCTAAGGACTCTCCCATACTACTCCAACTACCCCGGCCATGTACATCCGCGCACCTAATTTTCTGCCGCCCCCTGCTACGCTTCCCTTCCCTTGGAATCCATTCCGTAACTCTTAATGACTATCGGTTATCTTCCGTCCTCAATACATGTCCTGCCCATGCCCATTGATTTTTATTGATTTAAACTAAGATATCATTAACCCGCGTTTGTTCCCTCACCCAATCTGCTCTTTTCTTATCCGTTAACGTTACGCCCATCATTCTTCTTTCCATAGCTGGTTCCATTTAAGTAGAGCCCTATTCGTAAGCCTCCAGGTTTCTGCTCCGTACGTGAGTACTGGTGAGGCACAGGTGTTATACACATTTGTCTTGAAGGATAAAGGCAACCTGCTGTTCATGATCTGAGAATGCCTGCCAAACGCGCCCTAGCCCATTGTTATTCGTCTGATTATTTCAGTCTCATGATCCGGACCCGCGGTCACTACTTGCCCTAAGTAGATGTATTTCCTTACCACTTCTAGTGCCTCGCTACCTATTGTGTAAACTGCTGTTCTCTTCTGAGACTGTTTAACATTACTTTAGTTTCCTGCAGATTAATTTTTAGACCCACCCTTCTGCTTTGCCTCTCCAGGTCAGTCAGGATGCATTGCAATTGGTCCCATGGTTACTAAGCAAGGCAATATCATCAGCGAATCTCAAGTTACTAAGGTATCTTCCTGCCTAACGCCTTTCTTTATTGGGATTTTATTGCTTTCTTTATGGAGGACTACGGTGGCTGTGGAGCCGCTAAAGATATCTTTCAGTATTTTTACATACGGCTCGTCTACACCCTGATAACGTAATGCCTCCATGACTGCTGAGGTTTCGACTTAATCAGACGCTTTCTCGTAATCAATGAAAGCTATATATGAGGGTTGGCTATATTCTGCAAATTTCTCTGTCACCGGTTTGATAGTGTGAATATGGTCTATTGTTGAGTAGCCTATACGGAATCCGGCCTGGTCCTTTGCTTGACAGAAGTCTAAGGTGTTCCTGATTCTATTTGCGATTGCCTTAGTAAATACTTTGTAGGCAACGGACAGTAAGCTGATAAGTCCATAATTTTTCAAGTACATAGTTGCATGGCATCTGCTGTCGTCACTGCTGCCTGTCATTTGGGACAGTATCTTGGAGACACGCGCAGCTTTTATGAGAAGAAAATCGAAGCACATTTAGAAGCTTCATTGGCGACGTGATGCACGGAGAGAGATCCCTATAGGGCGGAACCTAAAGGCGAATAGTGCAGCCGGCACTGCACATTTCACTCAATAAAACGACGAGGCTGGAGGGAAACAAGGACGCAGCCTGAACAGCTGCGATCACAGCTGGAGGTTCCGTTTAATGACAAGGGGCTCTAACCGCGGCCGTACCAAAAATAAGGACTGTCTGAAAAGCTGTTGAACCCTTTCGCTGCCCCAATAAAAACTAGTGCACAACGTTTTAATCTGTTTCTGTCTGCTTGATTACTCCTAAAAGGACCTCAAGCCGAGTTTGATAAGCATTCAAAGCAAAACTAGGTGACAGGAAATTTTACTGGTCTACCAAGTTTGCGAGGAGGAAGGGGAAAAACGTGCGTTTTTGTTACATTCGGCAATGTGCCGAGAGACCTGAAGACTACAAATTGCGGCATAGCCCTTTCCACGATGACTGCCGAAGTTAATGCGATTAGCACTCGAACAACGCAGCGACACGTTATATTGCTGAAGACATCTTTATTTCTAATCTGTAGTGGCAAGTGTGATATTTCCATTGCTTCGGCGATATGTGAGATCCACTGTCTCCGGGAGGGGCCCACTTTGCGATGTGACTCACTCGCCAGGGTAGGCGTTGCTCATGAGGTCACGAAGACGACGAAATGAGGAAGAAGGAACGGCGTCGATCGCGTGACGGCATGGGCATGACGACAAGGGCAGGATGACAGTGAGAGGATAATTCTGAGATGAGGAGGAAGGTATACCATATCAGCGTATAGATGATGGCATGAGGAAAATAGGATGACGATGAGTGTATGACGACGATGACATGGAGACGACTGCATTGTGACTATGGCCTGACAGCTATGGCCTGGCGAGTATGGTATTGCGACGACGGAGTGACGAAAACGGTATGCGGAGAGTTGGATGACGAAGCTAGGAAGACGGCGATGAAACGGCCACCGTGGCCTGCTAACGACGGTATAACAACGAATACAGGATGCCGGCAAGCAACAACATACTTCTTTATTTGGTTGAAGAGTGGCGTGAGCAGATGATATAGATAGATAGATAGATAGATCGATCGATCGATCGATAGATCGATAGATAGATAGATAGATAGATAGATAGATAGATAGATAGATAGATAGATAGATAGATAGATAGATAGATAGATAGATAGATAGATAGATATGGGCATTTTGTCCCTGCAAACTTCTTAATCTCATCCGCCTACCTAACTTTCTGCCACCCCCTAGAACACGTCGCTTGGAATCCAGTCTGTAACCCTTAATGACCATCGGTTATCTTCCCTCTTCATTACATGCCCTGCCCATGCCCGTTTCTTTTTCTTGATATATATATATATCTATATATATATATATATATATATATATATATATCGTTCGGCAAGGTTGAAACTCCTACATGTAAGTTTAATAATGTAAGTAAATGAGAAGAGTTCCGCCGGGCCTATTCGGAAGTCTACAGTATGAGTGATAATGTTCGCGTGTAAAAAGTTGCACGCGGAATCGTTTGTTGGTTTTCTTGCTCGTAGTTGACAGTGCTATAGGTACGTCTTACGGGTTCCTAGGACGCGGGAGGGATGGCAGACCTTGCTCTCCAGTTCGGATGAGGCAGCCCACAGAGCTGGCATACTCCAGGCGAACAGAATAGCCCGCACCAGCGGAGACTCCGCATAGCGGCCTCGACCAGCCTGAAGACCGCTCGTCATATTTCGTACAATAAAGGTTTTTTACTACTACTGGTTTCTCAGTTTCCTAATGTGCATGAAAGAGAACTTTGTTAGCGACCGAGTGCCCTCCGCAGCTGCTTTCGTAAAACAAAGCTAGTTATTGATTGCATAATTTGCTCTTGCATGTGAACCTGTAGCTATATGACCTTGCATGTCTTTTTTGTTTTACAGATTTCTCTACAAAACATGTTATTCCAGCTTGATATGTCCCTTCACTCAAAACACAATCCAGTCATTCTGAAGCCTCGAAGATTTTCTTGTGACCCAGTGCAATGATTGATCGCACAAAACTACGTCTTTCTCTATTTTTTTATTCGTGCTGCCCTTCGGTTTTTGCTCGTAACCTATCGGAAGTGAGCAATACACTGCGTTCCTATGCTGCTGTCACGACGGCAGCCAGGCCTGCGGCTCCGTTCGCATCAACCTCAGGCTTTGCGAAATAGGTGTCTGGCGTGCATCCTGTTCACCGAGTTATATTTTGAAACAATGGAATGGGCCCGACCTTAGGGGGCAAAATACCATAGTATGGTACCGATGCGTGATGTTTGTCGCAATACACACCGCACACTTTGGGATCCAAGGGACATTGTAAATTGCACGACGAGCATTTTACTGGATCGAAGTTGCTAGAGCCTGGCTTCGCAGCTCATTATACCTCAAAGCCACACTTGTTATAGTACACACACGCGGCGGATTTGTTTGCCAGACTGTAGACGTGCTGCGCCTCATCTAGTGTGTGTGATTAATCTTTACGTTTATTTCGCTCTCTCTTCCATTATTTTCTCCTTACATGTATGGTGACGAACTGGACAGAGCCTGGTTGACCTCCTTGCTTTTCATTGCTTCCTTCCCTCCAGTGGCTGACAAGGAGTCCTTTTTTGGGGGGAGGGGGCACGGGGAGGGGGCGTGGTGCGTGCACATGACTGGGGGAGTGGCGGAGGGTACACAGCTGTTGTTGCACGTCGTTTCTTGCGGTAGTGTTGTCGGCTATAGAAAAATTTCCCCATATTTAGGGATTTTTGCATTGTTTACGGAAAAAAATGAAATTTGTTCACATCGGCAGAAATTTTGTGGCAATGATGCAGACGTGCGTAGAACTTGTGGTACCATCCAGCTGCGTTAGCGGCACGGCTTCCACGCTACGATGGTATCTCCTCATTTCGCAGTCACCGCCAATTACTTTTGAGTTAGCATGGAAAATGTGACTCGTAGTAGTTCGCGTAGCTTTGCCTGTGCTGTTACGGAAAGTTGTCATCGGGTATAGGTCTTGTTTCAATTATGGCGAAGGAGTAAAAGAACAGAGCTTCGCCACGACAGCATCAAAGTTAAAAACGATGCCGGCTACTTCGCTGTCCAATCAAGACGGCGGCAAAGCTTGAAGGTTAAAACACGGCGCGAGGGTCGTCTGCACGCAAGAAAACGTAGGCACGCTTTCCTATGCGTCCAATACAAGCTATGTGGTGTCTTCAATATGTTCGCAAACGTAAAGTGCGAAACCACAGCTACGGTGTGGGCTTTTTCTTGTTGACGCTGGTTGGCCTAACGTGGCACTGACGTCTTCCAGATGGTTCCAGGCGTCTACCATTACTTCGTTTGGAAGTTGTCTTATAGAATCTGTGCAGACTGTCTCTGACGCTGGCCTGTATCGGAGCCCAGTGACAGTCGCGGGTAACTTCGCCATCAAGCAAAAACAGCGGTGGTGGAGCTCCTACACACGCAAAGTATTCCGGTCAAATTTGGCACCAGTGTTGGCTTCGGTTTTCAAGACTTCGCAAAACTCCCTTATTTTTTTTTTGAAGACACACACAGTGAACTCGACGTAAATTTCTGAAGTGATTATCGATCCCTGAATATTTAGGTAAAGAGTAATTTTCCCCTCATTTAGGCGCAGCATGTAACTGTTTTACAGAGATCTTCGCGGTAGTGTTCGTTGCGGAACAAATGCATACTTCTACAACGAGGCTGTTGAGCGGAATACCACGAAAGTTTTCGTGTGGCAGCGCGGTGGATATCGAATACTAAAGGGCCCCTCACCAGGCCTGGCCATATTGAGCTGACAAGCGCACATCATACAGTGCGCGCTAACGATCGTGTTTGCAAAGTATTACGTCGCTACGCGCCGCGAGGAGGTCTGACATTTCAATCCGAACGCAGTTTTCCCTTTCCCTCTCGGCGACAGTGCTCCAAGCCGGATGGTGACGTACTCATGTCCCTGCGCCTACAGGCTCGTGTCCGCAGTGTGACGTCAATCATCTAGGCACGTGACTTCGAGAATTATTCCAGGCAACATCTGTTATTTGTGGGATATCTGCCGCTTGAATTGACGAATTCAAGTTTAGACAGATAATAAAACACACAAACAGAATGTCCGCGTGTTCTTTGTTTTACTTGGCAATGAAGCAAGGGAGGTGTACTTCCGCCTCGTCTGCTTGTTCCCACGGTCATGCAGGCACATGCGCAGCTACCGAAACTATGTTTATTTCTACCGTGTTACAGCGCGTGATCACGCTCTGCGATCCGCTTGTGTCTGCCTCAGTATTCGCGTAGAACTGAGTTATGCCACTAGTCGTTTGGCCTCGTTCGATGCGCGCAAAATTGTGCGCTGCGCGAAACGAGACAATCACAACAGCTCACGCACGGTGCCGTGAGCAAAAGTACGCCACGCCGAAAAAGAAAAACCGGAAAGAACATTTAAGACGGGGTCCGTGACGTATGCGTCGCGCGATCCTCGGGGTCCGGTACGGGAGAACGCGGGGCAGGAATTTTGCTTGCGGAGGCAAGACGGGGCAAGCGGAGAGAGCGTCCATGTTTGCGGTGGCGCTCGCCTTCTGAAATCATGGGTTGGCGAATCTGAAATATTTCTATCTCGGCTATTAATGAGCCAACGTGAATTTTTTTTTTTTGCGACAGAACGCTTCCTAGAGAACACGTAACAACTTCCAGCGTATAACAAAAATTTGCCATGGGGCCTGGTTAGGGGCCCTTTTAAGAAGAGTACTGCAAGCAATACCTAGAACCAATCGTAGAGACGCCCGCATTTCTCTTAAAATGTTAGGAGAGAGAAAGACTGTTTACCACTGCTCTGCTCTTCCTCAAATTTCACACGAAAATCACATTTTAGGGCGCATGCCGTTCAATGTAACATTTGACCCAGTTACTTGCATAGTCCTTGAGGATAAAAATGGAAAGTTTCATTGGTTTAGAGGACAGAAAGCTGTTGCTTAGGCCAGCCAAGCAGAAGCATATGTTGTCGCTTGTCGGCAGCTGCAAAAAGCGGAGGTTCAGGGACGGTTGCCGCGTGTTCCAGAATAGAACTCGCGGCCGCCCTCCGTGTAAAGCTGCTTTCGCAACTGCCGACAGTACTTCACACAATTTCCTGGGTCTGTCTGTCTGTCTGTCTGTCTGTCTGTCTGTCTGTCTGTCTGTCTGTCTGTCTGTCTGTCTGTCTGTCTGTCTGTCTGTGTCTGTCTGTGTGTGTCTGTTTGTCTGTGTGTGTCTGTTTGTCTGTGTCTGTTTGTCTGTGTGTGTCTGTTTGTCTGTGTCTGTCTGTCTGTCTGTGTCTGCCTGTCTGTCTGTCTGTCTGTCTGTCTCTCTGTGTCTGTCTGTGTGTGTCTGTTTGTCTGTGTCTGTCTGTCCGTCTGTGTGTGTCTGTCTGTCTGTCTGTCTGTCTGTCTGTCTGTCTGTCTGTCTGTCTGTCTGTCTGTCTGTCTGTCTGTCTGTGTGTCGAAGACCCCAAAACGCTATCTTTTCGCGAAATTTGAGCAAGAACAGAGCAGCGGTAAAATCAGAATATGGCCCTTTTTTATGACAACGGCATCGGCCTCGTTCGGTGGCGTCATTACAGCCAGCGCAGCATACAGGAACCCAATGAAATCCGCAAAAGCACGCGAGAAGGTGCCACGCCACTAGTACTGCGGCACTTGTTTCTCTTTTGTTTGCTTTCCTTAACGCTTGAAAGAAAAAAAAAACATTTGTGTAGCACGTGTTGCTCAACGCAAAGACGGATCGGGAATTTTTCATGATGGTCTCCAGTTTCCGATTGACAATATTGCTCTGATTGTGAGCGTGATGACGCCATACAAAACATGACCTCCGAGATCACTGATTCAGCAAAGATACTCTGCGCTGCCTTCACGTGTAAATGAATGCGTAGCACTTTTTCTCTCTAGCTTCCTAAGTGTGAAAGACAAGTGCTACCTTCGCTTCAATCGACAACATACGAAACAGCGTCAATGAGATCGCGTCTGGCTTGCTCGACCTGACAAAGTATTAATTCATTCAAACCTCCGTACTACGGTACGGGTTCTTCTCTCTTTTCCTATCATACATATTCTCAAACTTAGTGCAATAGTTTAAGCAGGAATGTTTCACAGCCAGATTTTCTGTTGTGTTTTGATAAAATATCCAGTAAAACACGCGTCAACATCGGTATACATCCATTAACGTCGTGCTGTTTTTGGTCGGCACACTTCGTGCACACTGAAAAGCCGGTAAGTTTGGCAGTGTGCAAACCTACAGGGTGCAGAATAGTTGGCACTGCTTAGTTCCACGCTAGAGGTTTCAGTACAAATCCCCAATTTTGAGAAATGCACACCATTTCAGGCTAAAATGCATTATAGCTCACAGATGCTGACGTTGTTATTGTGATTCAAGGCCAGGGCGTAGTGGTATACAAGAGCGGAGAGCATGCGACCTTGAATAATCCGTTATTGGTTTTCAACGCGATAGCGTTAAGGAGCTCGTGTCGCAGAAAAGCCGGTACCGTCGGCGTCGGTGTCGGCGTCGTTGGCCGTGAGCGATAAATCCCAGCAGGCACTTCATGAATATTTACCTCCAGAGGTTTTATATTGTGCAGAAAACAAACTTTAATAAAGGTCCTGCAGGACGCACGTCCGCGCGCAGTGGCGTCTCCCGCGCAGGGACCGACAGGGAGTACCTGGCGGCCACTGCTCGAGCCTGCAGGACCGCCCATCGCTGGTCTTGTAGGAGCGGGCTTCGTCGGGTCTTCTCCCACTCGTCGGAGGTAGAGTCGGGCGGAGCGTTTCTGCACTCCCAGAGCACGTGTGCGAGTGTCGCCGTGACCCCGCACGAGGGGCATACATCATCGGGGTAGACGTCCGGGTAGATGACGTGTTAAGTGGCGGGGTTAGGATAGGTATTCCGAGACTCTTTATAGGCTACGCGTCCTGTACCACGAGCTTTCTTGTGCAATCCAGATCAAAAAGAAAAAGGACATAAAAATGAAGAGAGCCTTCAAACACTTACAAATTTGTAACGTTGTACAATGGAAAATAATGTTCTGAAAACAAGTTTTATATTATTGCGATACCAAATATATGAGCACTCCAGGCACATTTCTGCCATCGCCGTTGCCTTCGCCGTCGTCATCACCGGAATGTTCCATATGAAGTCCAATCATAGAGAAAGAAATTCAACAAGAAGAGACACTCGGCGAAGACTGGCAAAAGCAAACACGTCACACCTACCATTCGTCCCATCCGTTCTCTGACGCGAGCTTGAAAAAAAAAAAGAATGTGAACTAAACTTACAGTGTTTTTATCTCTTTTCTGCTAAAAGTAACAGCTTTGCGTAGAAATGAGCCTAAACTTTACGGCTTAGTTTTCTTGCGTCACCTAGCAACCAGGCTAACGGCAAGCTAGACAAGCCAGATGCATGCGTCTTGCGCCACACAGGCCCCCGAAGCGAGCCAGGGCGGCTGCGCATGTGACGGTGGCCTGTTCGGCAATCCGCGTTTTACAGCGTAAGCCTTTTACAGGCTCATTCCAATAGCCGTTTTGGTTGGGGATGGTGTCCGCCGCCTCCGCCGCCCTCTTGCCGCTGGAATTGAAACAGGGCCTGCTGCGTGCGATTCAGCTACTCTACCACCGACCCAGACCAGCGCTTGCTGGCATCTCGCAGAAAATTTCCCTGCAAACGCGTCCTAACGTGCGAGGAGACACGCGATGTGACACGCGAAACGCGTGGCGTCGATGCGTGCAGGTTTAGCATTGCAGTTGCATATCATTACAGCAGGCAGAATGCCATGCAGCAGTCGCACAGGTAGCGGTATGAGGCAGTCAAGAAGGTTTAGGGAAGAAAAACAAATATAGGATGTATAGAGCCACTTGCTTTGCGAAGTGAGATGCGCTCCGCGTGGTGTCTATAAGTGCGCCCTTTGCTTTGCAACTGCATATTATCACACCAGGAGGCACCTCATGTTGCAGTTGCATAGACAGGGGTAGAATGTAGATAGAGAAGTCTTGAGGACGGGAACTTATGGAGATGTATAAATATTTGTGTCGTGAGAAACATGTATAGCACACGTGATTAATACAAATAGGCTAGGTCGCTGTCACCGACCGGTTTCAGAGGGATGCCATTAAATCACCATCATCACCATTATTAGCATCGTATCGTGCCATTTGACACGCGATGTGGCGTGCGCGTCGCCTAGCGTCGACATGTACAAACATTGCATCGCAGTTCTGTTATATTCCACCAGGCGTCCCGCCATGCAGCAGTTGCACGCTGAGCTTTGCTGGCCCTGGTTAACTCAAGCAAGCTAGGAGGCCATTGGTGACCACCCGGTTTTGAAGGGGATGCCAGTAAAGCTTTATTACGATCGTCAACAACAGCAACATACCGTGTCACACGGAAAGGGATGTGAAATGTGCGCCACGTAGCCTGGATACCTGTGTTTACTCCTCGGTACACCTTATGGCGCCTCCTCGCAAGGTACCGACCACTGGTGAAGAAGCCAGTCGTATAGCAACGCACGAGGCCGCAACCATGGAACATCGGGCTCAGCAGACAGCTGCGTAGCTGGCTGTCGATGGCGGGCGGACAGTTCAGACCCTTCTCGTGAAAACGACGAGGAGAGACTTCGCCGCGAAGACCCCGTAGTGCGTGGTGCCGAGAATGGAGCTCCTGTGGAGGCAGTCCTGCAGCTTACGCTGTGAATGGGCTGGGTGTGGCGCGCAGGTCTGTGACATATTGCAGGGGTCTTGAACCAGTTTTTATAGAAGTCGAGAAGCGCGCTTGAGGCTAAAGCAGACTACTTTAGAAATACATTGTCGCAAAAAGTATTTCAGTGCGTTCAGCAGAAGCGAAGTTATTGGCAATCAAAGATCGCTTGTGATCCCATGGCGGTTCACTCGGTGCTTCTTCAGTGCCTTGCACTGAGAAGGCTACGGAGGTGCGGGGCGGTGCCCACAACCCTCCACCTAATGAACGTCACCGTGGCGCGCAGTTGGAACCTGATTTTGGATGTTCACATACACGCCCCCACTTCCGATTTTGGCGCCTACGCCACACCAAACTCGGAGGTTATTGCTCTGATTAAGTTTGAGTTCACGGCGTGCTACAGTGTTTTACTGTGTATTAGACGCCTACACGCCGCTATACTCGCATTTCCTTTCAATTTTGTCTCAACAATTCCCGAAGGTCGAATAAACTTCAACTTGATGTTCACTTGGGCAAGTACGTCGACAGCGCGCTCATCGGTTCAGCGAAGGATGCCGCAATCCGGATTCGCGTTGAAAGAATTCTTAACGAGTTTTCATCATGCTGGCGACTCACCTCGAGCGTGTGCAACACACACACACACACACACACACACACACACACACACACACACACACACACACACACACACACACACACACACACACACACACACACACACACGCACGCGCACGCACACACACACACACACACACACACACACACACACACACACACACGCACGCACACACACCACTCGGAGTAACACTTAGAGCGAGCCGCAGGAGCACAGTGGACATGCTCGTCCGGGCTCCCAGCTGCGGCCGAGGTAACTACGCTAAGCTGCAGATGCAGCTACATCAAGTTGTAGTGATTATGTGCACAACAGGGCTGGACTGTGCGCGTTTGCTCACGTTCTCACGTCTGGACGGGAATGTGGTGCTATGTGATGCGCACCAGCTTTGTACTACAGCAGCTCGACCAACGGAGAGTAGCCACATCCAAATCGCGCATTTTGCGCAATTGCTCGATACGAAGCGAAGTCTGCCAGGAGTGGCCAGGAGCGAGCGCGCGCTGGCAAGCGAACGTGTGGTTTGACCTTAAACCTTCGCGTGGTTAGAGGGCAGTTGAGTGCTCAAGACTAATAGAACTTAACGAAACCCGACCGCTACGACACTGACAGGCAGTGTGGCTCTTACTCACGCAGGCGCTACCGAGCGTTAGCAAATGATACTTCGGAAGTGCGTAATTCCCATCGAAATTTGATTTTCGCTTGCCTCTGCCTGTTCAATAAACTGCGACAATAAGTATACACTGTAGCAGTGAGAAGACGCTCACTGCTTCAAACAATCTTCTTGATGGACGTCATCTATTAGCGAATAGTAGTCGCGTACGGAAATTCGCTATATGGCAATATGTAGCAGCCTAAAATAAGAGTGAGGAGAAGGCTTCTGTTGAAAAGAGAGCCCGAGAAAAAGGTAACTTCGGCCTCGGCCTGCGATATTCGTGCGCTGCGCACGACTGCAAAATTTGGCTGGTGGTGGTGGTGGTGGTGATAAACTTTATTAGAAGGGGGATTGGATTGGATTGTAAAACTTTATTTGTCCAACAGATGTAGGGAAGGCTTTAAGCCTTCCCACCTAGACGACGGCCAGGAGTCCTTGGACCCTAGCGGCGGTTTCGGCCAGTTGGACGGTCTTCAGTTGAATCTCCGGATCGGAGCTGAGTAATAAGGTCTCCCATTGCTCTAAAGACTTTATCCTTCCCTCAGAGGGAGCCTGTGGGCATTCCCACAGAATGTGATTAAGATTAGCCCTGGCTTTACATAGCTTACACTGGCTGGAGTACTGACCCGGGTAGTAGAGGCTGCACGACACCGGGCTTGGAAACGAGTTGGTTTGCAGGCGACGCCAAGTGGAGGCCTGGCTCTTGTTTAAGGATGCATCAGCCGGAGGATATTTAACCCGCCCTAGTCTGTAGTGTTGTGTGATCTCTCTGTAGCACACTAAGCGGTCTCGCCCCGTGAAGCCTTCGGCTAGCCCACCAGCTCGGAATGTAAGTCCTCGAGCTAATTCGTGGGCCGCCTCGTTCCCAGCGAGGGAGGCGTGCGCAGGTGCCCAGATTATTTCAATTTTCCTGCTATCTCTGCAGGTCTGCAGGATTCTGTTCGCCTCGGGAGAAATTCTGCCTCTGGCAAAGTTCATCACCGCAACCTTAGAGTCGCTGACTATAATTTTGGCTGAAGTACTTGCAATTGCAAGTGCTATGGCAGATTCTTCTCCAATCTGAGAGCAATCCGTTGGAACTGTGCCACTGGCTATCAATCTAGTTTCAGCGCTCGCTACAGCTAGCGCCATGCGGCCGTTGCCATAGTCTGCAGCATCAACGTAGAGCACGTCCTTCGAGTTCTTGAAACGCTTCTCAAGAGCCTCCGCCCGTTTCTCTCTGCGTTCCTTGTGATGGATTGGGTGCATGTTTTGAGGTAGTGGTGGGATTATTAGTCGATTCCGCACGCTTCGCGGCAGGTCGACTTTGATGCCTTCTTGCCCCTCATAGTTTATGCCCAGCCTAGCTAGGATTTTCCTGCCCGTAGGGCTTCCCGCAAGTCTCTCATACTGCGAGATCCTCACTGCTTCAATAATCTCCTCAAGAGTGTTGTGGAGCCCTAGAGCTAAAAGCTTTTCATTTGCAGTGCGGATGGGAAGCCCCAGCGCCTGTTTTATACTTTTACGTATGATGCCCTCAATCTTCTTCTTCTCGAATGACCTAAAATTGAGGAAGGGAGCCACATAAGCTATTCTACCTATCACAAAGGCCTGGACTAGCCTAACCAGATTCGCTTCTTTCATCCCGGACCGCCTGTTGGCGATCCTGCGGATCAGCCTCATGGTCTGCAGTGCGCAGCCGTCTAGTTTCCTTATTGTTTCGCCATTAAAGCTGTTGGCCTGAATCAAAAGTCCCAGAACTCTGATTTTGTCCACTTTTGGAATGGGGATCCCCCCAGCCGTGAGAGAGATTTGCGGTTCCTCCTTACTGGCCCTGTTTTTCGGCTGGTATAGAAGCAGTTCCGATTTTTGCGGTGAACATTTAAGTCCCCTAGGTCCGACGTAACCCTCAACTGCCTGGATAGCCCTTTGGAGGGTTTCCTCTATTTGGGCATCGCTGCCCCTAGCTATCCACAACGTAATGTCATCAGCGTATATGCTGTGATTTAGTCCTTCAATAGCCTGCAGTCTTTCAGGGAGTTTGATCATGGCCACATTGAAAAGAAAGGGCGAGAGCACAGAGCCCTGTGGGGTCCCTTTGCTGCCTAATTTAATGTCATCTGATTGGCAGTCTCCAATCTGGATTTTTGCTTCTCGGTCTGACAAGAAGTCCCTAATGTAATTGTAGGTTCGTACGCCTACTCCCAAGTCCTGAAGGTTCTCAAGAATGGCTTTATGTGTGACGTTATCAAAGGCCTTCGCTAGGTCAAGCCCTAGGATTGCCTTTGCGTCCCCCGTTTCCGCATCGATGATTTGGTGTTTTAGTTGCAGCATCACGTCCTGGGTAGAGAGCCTGGGCCTAAAGCCCACCATCGAATGCGGATAGAGGTCATTATCCTCCATGTAGTTATTGAGCCGCGTTTGAATAACGTGCTCCAAAAGCTTGCCTGCACAAGAGGTTAGAGAGATAGGTCTTAAGTTCTCTATCTGGAGTTTCTTGCCTGGTTTTGGGATCATCACCACCTTAGCGGTTTTCCACTGATTCGGTAGTTTACCCTCTTCCCAGCACTTCTGCATAAAGTTAGTTAATGCAGTTATAGAGTTATCGTCTAGATTGCGAAGCATTTTATTGCTAACGCCATCCGGGCCTGAAGCTGATTTGGTTTTGAGCTTGGCGATCTCCGCCCGGACCTCCGCCTCGCTGATGGGTTCGTCTAGGCTGGAGTTGCCTACGCCTTCATAGTTAGGTAGGGGTTCCTTGCTAGTGTCCCCTATGTATCTCTCCTGTATGTCCTTCATTAGATCTACCTCCGTACCTTCGTACAAGTGAAGAATTTTTTGAAGGTTCTGTCGCTGCGCTGTTTTGCAGCCCTGTGGATCCAGCAGGTAGCGGAGTAGATTCCATGTCCTAGCTAGGCCTATATTTCCGTCCATCCTATCGCAGGTGGACTCCCAGTTCTGCCTGGTTAGTTTGAGCGCGTAATCTTCTATATCTTTATTGAGCCTAGCGATCCGTCTCCTGAGATTGCGGTTCCACCTTTGCCTCCTGAGCCGTTTTTCCATGCTGAGCTTAGCCTCCCACATATGGAGGAGGTGGCTGTCCGCTATCTCCAGTGCAGAGTCCTCCGTTATCTCTTTGGTTGCGTTTTTAACGTCCTGGCCCAGTTTCTTAGCCCATTCATCAATATCACTTATCTCACTCACTGCCGTCTCGCTTCTTATTTTGCGAAAGGCATCCCATTCAACAATTAGCTGGTTTCTGCCTTTTCTCCTGGCAGGGCCTGCGCTCACCACTGTTTCGAGAATAAAGTGATCGCTACCTAGGTTTTCCTGGGTATTAACCCAGGTTGCATCTCCCACGTTTTTGACGAATGTGAGGTCGGGTGAGGTGTCTACGCTGACACTATTACCCGTTCTAGTGGGGGTTTGGGGGTCGGTCATTAAGGTGAGCCCCTCTTGCTGTGCATCCAGCCAGAGTTCCCTTCCCTTAACTCCTTCTTTTCTGCACCCCCAGGCAGCGTGTTGGGCGTTAAAGTCTCCCACCACTACCAAAGCTTGCCCGTTGGCAATACGCAGAGTTTTTTGGAGAAGAGGCCCAAATCGGGCCTTCCTTTGTTTCGGGCTGCTATAGATATTGAGAATAAAGAGGCTGCCTTCTTTCTTTTTTGCCGGAATGAGTTCAACAAGGACGTGGTCTACGTTGATAACCTCCGTGTCGTGCTTAACGACTGCCAAATTTCTCCTGACCAAGGTGGTTACTCCGGATCTTCCATCATCTGTACTAAATGATATGTAGCCCGATAATTTTGCCATCCCTGCAGTTTCTTGCAAAGCGATTACGTCCGGATTGTCTTTGCCAAGAAGGAGCTGCTGTAGGACCGCCCTTTTGCGACGGTACCCGCGGCAATTCCACTGCCAAATTGTGTGTTTATTGTGTCTGGCCATGATTGAATTGTGAATTATCAGCCAGTGGTATTAGGGTCGCAGCCGTCTGAGAACCACCATGTACCTTCTGCTCTGTTTCCCTCTGCCAGTTATTAATGCTCACCAACGCGGCCCTGTGTTTCTGGCTTTCTTCCGATAGCGCCTGGATGGCTTGGATGACTGATGCGAACTTTGCCTCCCAGCTCGCCTGGAAGTCGTCCATTTTTTTGCACAGATCTGCCATTGTGGGTTCTTGCGGCGCGTTCGCGCCTGGTTTCCTTTTCAGAGGTGGGGAGCGGGTGTCATCTACCTGCATCGCCACAGTGCTTTCAACGGTTGGGTGGGTTACAATCGTGTTAGCTGTTTTGACTGCGTTAGCTAATTTCTTCTCCCTTTTTAGCATAGCGTTTTCCTTTTCGAGGTCATCTACTCTTTTAATGAGTTTCTCTACCGTGATTCTCATCTTGGCGAGTTCCTCGGCCTCCGTATTTTTTGGGGAGACCTTATCTACCCAGCTCACCTCCCTTTGCTTGTTGGCTTCATTCCTCGGCCTTGACGACGATCTTGCCCTGGAGCCGGAGTGGACCCCGGAGCCGGAACGATCCCTGGAGCTCGAGCGGCCCCTGGAGCTGGAACGGCCCGGGTGATCGAGGCGAGGGAAGGAGTCGGAGCGGCTCCGGAAGCCCTCCCGGCTTCTTGAGCGGCTTTTTCGCCCAGACGGGGGTGTTTTCTTCGCCTCCTCTTCTTGGAGCTTCCGCTCCCACCGGCGTTTCCTGACGATGTACGGAGTTCGGTAGATCTCACGACACTTCTTGTTGCCCAGTTCATGTCCCTTTCCACAAAGAGCACATTTGGGATCGCACACGTGTCCATCCGGTGGCTTCACCGTACCGCAGCCGCGGCACTTGACGTCGTCCGGGTCCGGACACACATCAGAGCGGTGCCCAAGATGTCCGCATGCGTTGCACACCTCAAACTTCTTTTTGTAGAGGAAGCACTTGAGGAGCCCACCTCCATAATAGATCCAAAACGGCACATTATCATTTACGAAGAGTATCAGAACTGAGGTAGATGTCTTCCCCATTCTTCTGACCCCTCTGATTTTGGGGTTCCTTGAACAATCCAGGTTGTCCAGAATCTGTGCTTCCGTGTGTTCCACCGGGATCCCATGAATAACTCCTTTGCCACTACCATCGGGGGCTGACAGGTAGGCGTTTACTTCGTATTTTGCCTGATCAACCTGAAGTATTTTTATCTTCAGGTACCGATGCATTCTTTCTTCACTCATGGTGCCCACCAAAATGGTGTTTTGCTTGGTGTTAAGTTGAATAATGTCTTCCTTAGCCTCCTTCAAATTCACGCCCGCAGCGGCTCGAACAATCTCATATATCTTCACGTCTCCACCCAAAGATAGAGCTTTCAATCCACCGCTCGGTCGGATTATCACCTTATGCAGGCCAGTAGGTAGGCGTGGTTGCTGTGACGCCACAGAGCGCAGCGCCAATTTCCTCCCCGCAATCTTGATTGATTTGGTGCTCACGTGGCCGCGGCCGCCATCTTGTCTCCTTCCTCGATCCGAGCCGACACCTTGGCTTCCTCCTTCGCGGCCGCCATCATGGCTGCCGCCTTGCTGGTTTGTGTTGATCGTGAACCAACCGACCTTTTCGGAAAATTCTTCAGGAGAAATATCCTCCCCTTGGACAACAACCTCCATTTTCGCCGAAAATATCCAGCCGTGCTAAGCCCCAGGGGTCGGCTGCGCGGCGCACCGACGCTTGGTCGGCGGGCAGTGGTCGGAGTCGACGCTAGGTCGAACGCAGCCGCCGGGACGACGCGTCAAAGGCGAAAAATATCCGAAAATTGGGTTCACTTGCCGCAATTTTGGTATCCAGGTGATCCTGGCGACTTCCGCTGATGATTCCAATCGAAATTGGCTTGAGCACAGGCATAAATCCGCCAGGAACATCGAAAAACCTAGGAGCGCACGCAAGACACGTCTGCACGCCTCCTCGTCTTCTTCTTCCTCCTCAAGGAGTGCAGAATGGTTTCTGTGACCTTTTGCATACAAGAATGCATAGACCGAGTGAGAAGCAATACAGGCTAATTCTATACAACTCTAGAAGGGGGAAGGGTAAAGAGGGACGTGGCTGAGGGTTAGGGCTCAAGTAAGGCCCTGGGCCTGCTTGGCCTTTTCCGCCCAGTCCACCAGTTCAAGTTGTCGGTTGACGTCCCCGGAACTGAGCCAGGCTGTCCAGTCAGTCTCGCTGCTGACGGGGGGATGAGAGAACTGGAGCGAGGTGCATTCCCACATTATGTGTGTTAGTGTTCCTGTTTCTGAACAGAGCCTACATTTGTCACTTTCCCTGCCCCCTGTGATTTTGTTAATGTATTTTGGGTGTGGGTATGTATTTGTCTGAAGTCGCCGAAACGCGACCGCTTGCGTTTTGTCGAGTTGCTTGGCCGGTGGTGGCAGCGCGCGACGCCTCAAGCGATACCGATGAGCTATTTCATAATAAGTCTCGCAGGGTTCCTCGTGTCTCTCCTCCTCATTCACGCCGTCCGCATCCGCGGACGAGGCTCGGCGCGCGAGATCTCGAGCCAAACTGTGAGCAGACGCGTTGCCGGGCACAGCCGCGTGAGCGGGGGTCCACACGAGGGTTTTCAAGCCGCTTAGGGGGCGTCGTGTGAGGACATGGTACGCTTGTTTGCAAATTCTACCACGGACGAAATAGCCGATGGCCTGCTTGCTGTCGCTGATGACGGTATTCGCTTCCGCATGCATGGCCATGGCAATCGCGGTTTCCTCCGCTTCCACCACTCGGCCAGCCGTGATTGTTGTATATTCTATCAGTCCTCCGTTGTGATCCGCTACCACCGCGGTCATGAGGTCGCCCCGAGGGTGTCTGGCTGCGTCTGTGTAGAGCACTCCATCTTGCGAGCCGTAGCGTCGCCAAATGGCTTCACTACGGGCCTGCCGACGGCCCTGATGGAACTCGGGGTCCATGTTGCGGGGTAGAGGTGGGGCATAAATATGCCCCCTGACCTTTCGCGGAATCGTAATGTACTCTATCCCCTCGGGAACAGCCGCGAGACTAAGCTTCCGGAGGACTGTGCGGCCAGCCGGGGTTAGCGAGAGACGACGGACTTGGGCTGTGTGGTGAGCGTCTAAGAGCTCCTCGATCGTGTTATGCATGCCTAAGGCCTCTAGCCTTGCGGTGGCCGCGTGGTCCGGAAGGCCCAAGGCTGCCTTTGTGCTTCGTCGGATCATGGTGTTTAATTTGGCTAAGTCCGTGGCTGCGAGTTTGACATATGGCTGAGATGTTAAGAGCCGCGTATGTGATCCGCGGACTGTGTTCTTTCGCCAAGCCCGAGGGATAGTTCCGGACCCTTTGAAATTTCTACGCATGGTACGTTAGACATCCTGTATTTATTTATTCACAGGGTTGCCAACCGGCACGTGCACTTGCTAACCTCCCCGTATTTCCTCCCCGTTTTGTCTCTCTCTGTATAAGGAACAGCGGAAAGTATAGAACTATGGAGCCCTGATCCAGTGAAGGTGTCATAGCGCTGCATCATTTTCACGCTGGCTTTGTCGCAGCGGCTCCTGCGCTTGAAAAGTTGTTCTTCGCCTGGAAAACTTTAGCTCCCAATGAAGGGCCTCCGAGTTTATCCTATCGACAGCCCCCACACTAAAACATTTAGCACCCTTATTCACTTTCGAGGCTGTAAAATAACTTTAAGCGCAAACTCGCGCACGCTAATCAATCGCCTCGATTGTACACGTCGACGGTTGTGCGCTCGGAATGCTTTCGCCTGGCTTTCATGGAGACGCTGCAAACACATGCTGAGTGTGATACGTGGTGCATTTGCTACTGAAGTTGCTCATAAGTGTCTCAGGAGAGGTGATGCGCAGGACAGCCGGCCACGAACACTATAAGTCGCGGGCGGAATTTAGCCTTTGAGAAACGCGCTAAATGTGCGACGGCCTCCCGTTTCAGAGAACGAGAAACGACAAACTAAAGATAACACGATATATCAGCAGTTGACTGGCGAATGTTCCGCATTGTTACGTATACGGTACGCATGTTTCGCACTGCTACACGAGCCGCAAAACCTTGGAGACCATGTCCAGCTACTGCATCCACCCTCGTAACGCCTAGTGTGCAAAGGAAAAAAAAAAAGAGAATTTGGAAAGAGCGCCCAGTTGTCACTAGCACTTTGATTCCAAACATAGTGACTCAAATCTATAGCAAATACAGGTATATGTTGACAACGACAGCACGAAGTAGTATCTATAATGTTATTACATGATGGATTAGAAGGGGGAGGCTGTCGCCTCCAAGAGGCGGCCATGTTTCCCGCACTAGCCCGTCGTGTTCTTGCAATGTGACAACAAAATGTCTTTCTCGCAGTAAACACTTACTCGAAGAGTGATGTGGCCTGCAGACTTACGGGAATAGATTGTATTTCAGTGGTATGAAAGGAAAATATTTTTTGCCTACGTGGCTTGGGAAATAAATTTTATCAATGCATTCAAACACTTTTCTTAAAGATTTTTCAGGAGTAATCGTTCATATATGTGATCCATTAGTTATCGCTCATATTCACTAACCTGCTTATATTTCAAGCTACCTGCACTGAATGCGCTTTTCATGTACATTCCTTGTCCCAGGGAATGTCGAAAGGAGGGGGTATTCCGTAAGAGTCCATCTAGTGAACTGTCCATTTGCCCCCCCCCCCCCCCTCCCTCCACATGAATTCTGTCCGCCGCAGATTCCGGATTGGAGCACTTCGGACTTTCAACGTGCATTGAACATTGGACATTTTCTTTGAATGAGCACGGTGTTGTGGTCTGTATACTCATAGTAGGTTACGGTAAAAGAGTGTTTAGGTCCGCAAATCATTGCCACGGCTATGACTGTGTGCTTCCACGGAATGAAGAGGCGGTGGAAATGCGTGAAGCCTTGGCAGTGAGCATAATTTTGCCAGGCTGTTGACGTGAATCCCTGTCAGGCGCAAAGCTTTGTTCACAGATGTGCTGCATTCTGGTCACTGGTGTCTGGGCACTTAACTCCTCTGAGTAAGTTAACGCAAATGCTCAACAAAGGGACAGCCTTCCGAACCACTAAGTGGCGACCGCGGGAACAGAACGTCATTCCGTCTATTGTTGCGGTTACTGCGTGCTGTGAAACACCCTGCTCCACGTGCTGGAATTTCACTTGCTCCGGAAGCGGGCCTCTCATGCTGACATTTTATTTGTACAGATAGCTCACGACATTATATACAGGCATAATACAATGCGCTCAACAAGGCTGATTCTTGCGCTAGTTGGTACGCTTTACTCACAATGGCAAAGCCTTTAGCGCAAATCAAAAAGATAGGGACGTGACAGAGACGCCGTCGCTGTCACGTCCCTGTAGTGCTGTCCTGTGTCTCTACCACGTCCCTGTCTTTTTGAATGCGCTAAAGGCTTTCCCATTGTGAATAACACGATGCAGACCATCACCAGTGTATGAAGTGAGCCGAGAATATTTATTTCTACAGATAGCTCGCGACATTTTATACACAAATAAAATAATGTAGACCATAACAAGTGTACCAAACGCGCCAAGCAGTTGTCTCAACGGAAACGAGGCGCCTTTTGCGGGAGCGCTCGCATTTCCCTGCACAGCTGTTTAAAGTCGGCGGAAAGGTAATGGTACAGCGAGGTGGCATGCCGCTTTTGAGATAGAAGCATCAGTGCTGCGGCCCCCGCAGAATGCTTGATCGTTGGAGTGCTTGGTACAAATGCTCTTACGCTTAAGGAGCTGTGACATCAGGATATTGTCACTAATGCCGAAACCTTAGACGCTGTCCAGAGCCGCCATGCGTTTCTCGGAACATTGAAGAGCGTGACCTTGGTCTTCGAGGATGGAGTCGCATATGTGAGAGCTTTAGATTTCTCTTATATAGAAGCTCAAGCAGGCGTCCCGCGCGGTAAGCTGAGAAAAGGTTTGCGTCCATCATTTCGAAAAATGGCTGAACAAAAAGGTAAGTGAATTTAACGCAATTGGTAGATGAAAACATGTTTTATTGCGGTTGTGGTAAAGCGTCTGACACCTGAATTTCTGCAAAAAGTTTGTCGCACTACGCGGCCATTCGTTATACATGGACAAATAAGGTGGCTGTAATATAGTGATAGCTCAGGATTTCTAAAACTCGCATTGCGTCCTTGCTAAAAAAAATTTCAGAAGGAAATATGGATCACGAAACACCAATGGTTTGCAGATGAGTTGACAGCGGGGCTAGATTTTGCAGGATTATTTATTTATTTACTTAAGTCACTGGCAGTTCGTTACATAGCAGTTTTACCGCTGAAGGAGTCTTCACAAGAAAATTTTCAGAACAATTAAGTTTTGTTGAAATTGAAATGCTAAGAAGTATAAGTTCTCAGCATAGGCTCTACGATTCGTTTTCTTGTAGAGAATATTTAACAACGACAGGCTCTCTGATATTGAGTGTGAAGTAAATAAATTATGTAAACAGCAAGGGTAAGTCACGGAAGTGAGAATGAGATCATGTCGACTACAAAGGACATTTCAATCTGCGTAGCACATTGCGCGTAGCAACCTTTGTATCACATGCTCTGATTTTATAGCATCATGTATCCGGAATATCAGGTTGCTCATGCTTCATTCATTGACCCGTTTTCGTGCGACGGTACGAAAGCAGACATAGAAGGCACCAGTCTTTTAGAAGTGAATGCATTGATTCTTTTTCAGGCTCCACTTACGGTCGCCTCAGAAGGGACATGGACCTCTTCAGTGCTGTAGCGGTGGTAGTGGGAAACTGCGTTGGTGAGCACGTGAAATAATAGACGCCTCTTCGTTCAGATATTGAACATTGGAATAAAAAATCATCGCCGCATCTATCCTTTAGCATTGATTGGCGACTTTACCGCAATGAATAATATGTTTTATGTTATGTGCCTAACTAGTGAGCGGTATGGTTCCTGTGTTACGATGAATATTCCGGTGAGTGTTGTGATGACTGTACTCATGGAAGTAACTTGACAGAGCCGTGACACGTACAGATGGAGTGGGCTGAATGGTTTGAAGAGGCACGTGGAACAACCGGGCTCCTCTATCACACTTTCCTTCTTCTTTAATTGAAGCACGGCAGCTACCCACTGGCACATATCAAGCGGCAAATTTCCGGTGGTTAAGTGGCACTAGGTCTGTGCTGGTCTTCAATGAACCTCTTTGAGGCCAACTTGGGTCCTTAGCTAGGCGCTAGTAAATGCGTGCTGCTATTTAATGAGCATCTGGGACGCCAACTAGCGTAACAAGGTATGCGCCGCTCTACAATGACGAAAAAGGTCCCTCTAATTTCTCCGATGCTGAGCCCAATCAAACGCACGTCACAAGGGTTCTAAGGACATCAACCTGACGCTATAACAGGATGTGCCAAAAGGAACACTAAAGAGGTGCCACTTTCTAATTGACATCATTGACGCCAACGCGTTACCGAGCCGCGCCATGAATGCACCGAGCACCGGGGATGTGTCGCTCTTCAGTGAATCTCTCGCCTACTTAGGTCACCGAATATCGGCCATTGAGTGTGCGGCAAGCGAGGCCGCAATTCTCAGCGTTCGCGCGCAAAGGTGCGCCCCGCTTTTTGTCTCGGAGGAAAGGCGCGGACTTCTCGGCGGCGCCACTAGACGGCGTAGCGTGTCCGGAAAGAAGCGCGAGAGAGGAGCCCGGTTTGCTAGCGACCACTCGCGCAGGATTCGCGGTGGCGGCGCTGGAAGATGGCGTCTAGTAGGGGATATGTAGTTGGGAAAGAGAGCAAGGAGTGCAAAATGGCCAGTCCGAGTTTGAACGCTGAACAAATAACAATAAAGTCACTATAGTCGAGGAAGAACTTGGCAAAAGGCCAACTAACGAGCGGGAATATAGTCAGCTTCAAAGTGTAATGACGACAGAAATAGGGAACCAGAAACAACACGTACGTTGGAAAGGAATAAAAGAAACCGGAAAGCTGGTTGCGGATGCGAGAAGCGATCGCCGAACGACAGAAAGCATCCCGAGAGCACAAGCAGGCAAAAAACGCGCAGTTGCCGCAGGATGACGTAGCCAGTAAAAGGGAAATATACCGGGAGAAAAAAATCTATGGTTCGAACACTGGTGCAAGCAAAGCTAAAATGTGAAAGGGAACGTTGGTTGTCAGAAATGCGTGAGAAAAAGAAGGCCACACCTAAAATATTTTGGAACCGCATAGAACTATTAGACCGGAAGTCATCAGCAATTCAACAACATATCCTGGGCGAAGATGGAAACAAACTGGAAGGAAACGCGGCATAAAATAACATTGGAAAAATAACAGGTAACGTTTCCACGGCAGTGACAAGGTTCTATTTGAAGAAAAAGAGAGCATGAAAGAAAACCAGCTGGAGAAAGAGCTGGTGCTCACAAATTTCAACTGAAAGAAAGCCGAAAAGTAAATTCGTAAGCGCACAGACACAGGGCTAGACGAGGTTCCCGTTAGGCTGATTTATGAACTTGGATCAAAAAGTAACAAAGCTCTGGTGAAAGCCGTGGAAAAAACTTTAAAAGATAGACGAATAGGAGACAGTTGGCGGCAAGGTAGAATGAATTTAATTTATAAAGGTAAGGGGGAGAAATATAGAATTCACTCGTATAGACCGTTCACCATTACATCGGTAATATACAGGTTAGAAATGCAGGCAATTAAATTAAAGCTGCAAGCATGGCGGTGCAATAATGGAATTTTGGGAGAATTTCAGGATGGCTTCAGAATATGTAAGCGTTCGGATGATAACTTATGTGTTCTTATTCAGTGTATTGAAATATCAAGAGCAGAAAGCAGACCGTTATACGTGACCTTTTTAGACATTACAGGAGCGCATGACAACGTAGACCGCAACATCTTGTGGGATATTCTGGAAGGGGAAGGCTTAGGTGACGATTGTCTACAGCTTTTGAGAGAGATTTACGTAGAAAATGCCGTTTGCGTAGAATGAGAAGGGATGATCAGCGAGGAGAAAGTTGATATAAACAAGGGACTGAGGCAGGGGTGCCTTTTATCCCAACTGCGATTTATGATGTGAGGATGGAAATGGCGCTAGAAGGAAGTAATATTGGGTTCAATCACTCATACAAGCAGGCGGGTACAGTAGTAGAGCAGCAGTTTCCCGGCTTTTTCTGCGGACGACATTGTGTTGCTAGCTAACAAGCAAAGTAATATGGAGCGTCCAGCTGATATCAATGGTCAATAAGGTGAGAATTTAGCTGTGAAATTCAGGTGTTATGGTATTCAATCAAAACAGTGAAAGGAAATACCTCGCGTAAAAGAACATAAATACCTTTATATATGGATAAACGAAGGGAATAGCCATATGGGAACGCTGGAAAGAAACAATAACAGAGGAGGGAAAGAGAAATGCGGCCATAATGAAAAACAGACCGTTATGGGGATACAATAAATACGAGGGGCTCCGGGGTATGTAGACAGGCGTAATATTTCCAGGACTCGCATTTTGAAACGCGGTCGTTCGCTCAAAATCAGGGGTACAATGCAGGCTGGACGGTAACCAAATGTCAGTAACGCCTCCCACTGCGCGCGCTCGGAAAAACTGCAAACGAAGTTGTGCAGGGTGGACAAGGTATGAAGTGAGGAAAGCTCACAGTGAAATTGATTATTAAGAACGACAGTTTCTTTTGGATCAAAATTGTACATAGTGTGACCAGGTTTATCGGATTCGTGAAGCTACAGCCAGAAACAGCTGCAACAACGATAGCTCAACTAGATCGGGGAACTGGCTGCGAGACACGCGATGGCGACAGCGCTGTTTAGCATGCCGATTTTCTGGCTCCGAGACAGGCAATGGGGACGGGACTTCCCAGTGCAATTTTTGTTCCTTAAAATCACCTCCTACCGCCTACCCGGCTGAAGAAGGAGCCATCCTAGTGACCTAAGGCAACGACGAAACGATGGTTTTATAAGCCTTGAGCTTGTATACACGAGAAATTTCGCGCCCCCATGCGACGGTGGTCACTTGGGGGTGTCAGTGGCTCAACGATGTAGTTGACGGACGATGTTTGGGCAAGCAGGTTATAAGAATCATCAAATTTCAGCAGTAGTTTGGAAGAGAGGGTAGGACTCGTAGGTGGGAGCCAGAGCAGTACAGTGAATTCTGTCGAGAAGGTAGGAGCACGTCGTGTGTCTTCGCATGGAAGCTTCTGGCGAGATTGGAATGCGGTAGTAAGCGAGCGACCGAGCCAAGGTATACGTAAACTGCTAGCGAAGCTTCCGTAGAAGCCCACAAGTCAAGAAAATGGGGCTCGCTGTAACCGTCATCATATAATTATCGTGGGGACAACTAACAGCAAGCAAAAAGTAAAAGAAGTGACGTCACAACCGAAAATTGCAGTGACGTCAAGATCTTACGCTGCTCGGCGCGTATGTTTAAATTTCCTTAGCGTCCGGCATTACGGCTGCTACGAGAGCAGTTATATTTTTTTGAGGCTGAGGCGAGCTTGCGAGTCGCCTCAGCTGAAACGCCAGTGTGTCCTTTACCTATGAGGTGTGAAGTATGTCTTAATTTGAACGTAATTAGGCTGTTATTGACGGCAATTGCTCCAGTAGCTCCCTTAGGAAGGTAAGCGAATAGGATGGAAATAACATGACATTGCCAAAGAGTTTTCAAAATCAACTTCGCTATTATGCGTCTTGAATAATGCGACCAATATAACTGACCAAACAAAACATGTTTCTCTGATGAAAAGAACCATGGTTAGCACACAGTCATAATGCATAGCAAGCTGTGCGAATACTTTTTACATAATCACTTGCGATTCCGTGCCACACCATGTATTTATATACCACGGTTATCAGACAGCATTGCCCCACATCATCACTTAGAAAACCTTCGACTTACTAATTTTGCTGTCCGTCGGACATTCAGAGCCTGTGTTACGGAGACTAAACGAACATGGCGCGACGTTTCTTTGCGGGGCGTTCCGCATTTATCGTCACGACGGGGCAAGCGCGTCGGATGCCACAGCGTGAACTTGCACGATAACAAAAAACCTGCACTCACACACTTCGCCGATGAATGCAGTGCGCTCGGTCACGCAAAACTTGAAGTGAGGCGCACGCCACACTTTGAAACGCGCAAGGAAACAATGATAACAATAATAAAAAAACTCGTACGAATCCACCGCGTTCAAGTGAGCAACGCCATTCCCCCCGACGTAATAGCTGGTTTGCACAGCCTTACCAAGTCTTGCGCTGGAATCACTTGTTGGTAGTGGTCGCCAAGAAAGAAATAATATGTTGTGAAGCACGAAAAAAAAATAACATTTGTTCTTTTAGTGCACGAAAAATACCTGAAACGATAAATTTGCTTGTATGTCAATATTCTGATTAAAATTTTCGAACATGTTCTTTTTCACATAGGTTTTCTGGTTTCAATGTTGGTCCCCCCTTCACCTAATCGCGCTTCCATTGTGCACTACTTACTGATATTCTTGGCGATAGTTCTTGGCACGTTTTTCGCTCCAAGCTTCGCGACCTGTTTAGATGGACCTTGGCCCAGCTGCTGACATTCCTCGTCATGCTTAGCGGCGCTGGAAACAGGAGTGCACTCAGAAATTAAATTAAATTATGGGGTTTTACGTGCCAAAACCACTTTCTGATTATGAGGCACGCCGTAGTGGAGGACTCCGGAAACTTCGACCACCTGGGGTTCTTTAACGTGCACCTAAATCTAAGTACACGGGTGTTTTCGCATTTCGCCCCCATCGAAATGCGGCCGCCGTGGCCGGGATAGTGCACTCAGAAGCATCTGAATAAAATGGAAAATTATGTCGATGGTACAGGAAAGTTCACATTCACACAGAAGGAAAAACAGAGAGCATCCGGTTGTGGCTTGTTTGGCAGTGTATGGTACGAACGGCAGAAGAAGGTGTCAGGGGCCACGTGCAAGGGCAGCATGATGCCGAAGCTACGGCTGAACCGTTCGGTCAGACCATTGTCTGGGGTTATAGGCGGTAGTGCTGCGATGTATAGTGTTGCATTTATAAAGCAGGGACTTCACTAATTCAAGATGAAGCACGCGCTCTCGTTTACTGAAGAGTTCGCGAGGAGCGTCATGGCGTAGACCGAAGTGATGGAGGATGAAGGAAGCGACGTCCTGCACTGTGGTCGGTGGGAAGGCAGTAGATTCTGCATGTCACGTCAGGTGATCGACGACAACTATGATTAAGCGGTTACCATCAGCCGTACATGAAGGAGGACCATATAAATCAATACCCACACAACCAAAGAAGCAGACTGGGCATGGGAGTGGTTGCAACGGAGCGACTAGATAAAGAGCAAATTTGTGTTGTTGGCAGTTGGAGCACGAGCAAACGTATTTGCCGACGTAATTACACATGCCCCGCGGGAGAAATCGAAATCCAAGTCGCGTGCAGGTATTGGACATGCCGCCATTGCCACACTGCAGGTCAGTGTGAATGAACCACAGATATCGCTATGGATTGGCGCAGCACCACTACAAGCTAATTACGGCCATCGCAATGGTAATTTCTGTGGTATAGAAGCCCATCTTGAATTGCGAAGTTTGATGCTTGATGGCGGAGTGCTCGAGACGCCGGTAGTTCGACAGAGTTCGACAGCATTCTTTAGAAGGTTCAGATGAATTGCTTTTTATGGGTCATTTTGCTGCTTATAAACCAAGTCGGTGATGTGCAAATGTAACTGTACGGGCGTCAGGGACGGAACGCTGTCGACTTTGGGGGTAATTAGCGAACATGATCAAGCATTGGCGTCAGAATTTTTGCTCCCTGAGCGGTAGACAACTGTGATGGGGTATTCCTGTAGACGTATAGCCCAACGAACGAGCCGGCCAGACCGGTCTTTGAGCGACAACTAGCAAAGCGCATGGTAGTCTGTGATGATGCCGAATGGTCCACCATGATGGTAAGGCCGAACATTAGCAAGATCCCACTATACGGCTAAGCATGCCTTTTCAGTCACAGAGCAGTTTGCGTCAGCTTTGGTGAGAGTTCGGACGGCGCAGGCAACGACGTACTCGCGAAAGCCAGGTTACCGTGGCGCTGGCACTTCGCCCATGCCGATGCCGCTGGCATCAGTGTGAATTTCCATTGGAGCATTCGGATCAAAGTGACGTAAAATTGGTGGCGAAGTAAGTAGACCAAGTAAGCTGGTGAATGCGACGTCATAGTCTCCCGGTCAGGTGGAAAGGTGATTAGCGCCTGAAAGCAGCGGAGTCATGGGTGCAATGATGGGAGCGAAATTTCTCACAGAACACCGAAAGTATGAGCACAGGCCTACGGAGCTGAGTAGTGCTTTAAGTTTCGTTTGCTTAAGAAATTCGGCCTCAGTGGGGAGCTTAGTGGGATAAGGAAGTACGTCATGCTTCAAAACAAGATTTTCAGTGCAGTTCATACTTTTGCACCGAAAAAGTACCTCTTTAAGTTAAGCCGCAGGTCAGCTTGCGTAAGGCAGGTCAGAACTTGTTCCGTGCCTTGAAGATGTGTCTAGAAGTTGGGCGCAAACACCACAACGTCGACTAAGTAACAGAGACACATTTGCCACTTTCGGTGCCGTCAAATAGTGTTCATCATCTGCTCAAATGTGGCCAACGCATTAGAAAGGCCGAAAGGCATGACATTAAATTCATACAAGCCGTCCGGTGTGACACATGAGGTCTTATAGCGATCAGTCTCGGGCATGGGCATCTTCCAGTATCCAGCCCTAAGATATAAGGACACAAGAAAACTCGGTTCCTTGTAGGCAATCAAGTGCCTCGTCTAAGCGCGGTAAAGGATAGACATCCTTTCCCGTGATCTTATTCGAACGACGATAATCGACGCGAAGTCAGATATCACCATCTTTCTTTTTAGCAAGAACGATTGGGGATGCCAATTGACTGCTTGATGGCGGAATAACACCTCGAGCGACCGTGTTGGCCACCTGCTCATCAGTAACCCGCCTCTCTGTGGCCCAAAATCGGTAAGGTGGCTGCTGCAGAGGAGCATGAGAACCAGTGTTGATGGATTGAGAGGTACCTGTCGCTCGGCCTAAAGAAGCTGTGAGGCAATCAAACGAAAAGCTGAATTTATGAAGAAGACGGAGAAGCTCGTCGCGCTTCGTTGGAGTGAGGTTATGGTCGATTCATTTGGTAAGAGGTGAAGAAGTCGATGGTACAAAGTCTACAGCGGCAATGTAAGGGGCAGGTGGGTCTGCGAGCATGTTGAAAAGTGAGTGTACCACCTCAGCGCGACCGAGGCACTCTCGGCGGAGCAAATAAAGCGGGAACGACGTTGGGTTACGAACGCACATGGAAGTGTCACTAGCACGGAAATCAAGCAGAGTGAATGGCAGAATAAACCATTCGGCGACGGAAAGAGGTCTGACGGTCTAAAAAGCACACTACTGTCACAGGACAAGGGGATGGTCAGAGGCCACCACAGGGGTATGTCGACGTCTTCTGTGACCACAAGTTTGGCAGGAGGCTGCTCTTAAATGGAATGCCACAAAGAAGGAGCAGAACCTCCGCGTGGGCGCAGCCAATGACGGCATGATGGTTTGAAAGAAAATCTTATCCTAACATGACGATCTGCGTCTACATGCGCTAATGTCCGTACTCCTTCCACGATCACATCAATGACGTTACCAGGGGAAATTATAGGCCCCGAAAATTTCACAGGGCACGTAGTTCTCGCATCCCGAACTGCAGTGACTAGTTTTCCTGGGGACCAGTGGCAGGATGACGCATCATGGGCGAAATGTAGCGGCGGCGAGCGAAAGGCGGACGACGACTGGCGAAAGCGGATTCGTCCGACGAACTCATGGAATTGAAAAGCGGATCCGGTGAAGCACATCTTTGAAAATCTCTTGGCGGGTACTCGAAAGGCGGTTGCAAGAAACGAGCAGTAGGTGGCATCCGGCACCGACAGAAATGCGCCCCATGGCCAAAAATTCCGCAGGGGTAACAAACCACCTGGTTGTCTGGTGTGCGCCATGGCTTTTGCACGATGGGACACTGCGGCATTAAGTTTGCGGGAGACAGTGATGTCTACGTTAGTGCACGAAACGGGGCACGGATCAGCGTCGCGGTGACCTCCTGTGCATAGCTAATTGGCGCAGCAACATGATTGTTATGGAAGGCAGGGGGATGAATTCTGCTACTTCATCCGGGATGACGTACTGCAGCATGGGCGTCAACAAAGAGCCGGTCGCCTCTGGTGTCAGAGGCACCAGTGAAAGTCGGTGGACCACCTCATCGCGAACAACCTGTTTAATTGGCACCATAAGCGAAGCCTCCTTGTCGGCAACCGTCAAGCCAGAGAAAGACTACCAATGAATGGCGCGTGGCGAGCCACAGCTTGCGCAACTCATCATATCTCTGGCTGACGGTCCCTACTTCGGACAGAGCGCTGAAGTTCTTTGCCAACAGCATCTGAAAAGCATCATCATCAATCCACTTCAAAATATGCCTGATCTTATCGTTTCCCGCCACTGGCCCATCGACACGCTCGCAGAGATCTACGAAACCTTCGATGTAAATAGTTAATGTCTCACCCCTCTGCTGCGCTCGTTCTCGCGAGCATTGCTGTGCGCGAAGCGTGCAGAGTGCAGGCCGACCAAACACCTTCGAGAAGTTACTCTTGGACGCCACCAAATAGATAGGTCGGGTTCGTGGTTGCGGCACCACAAGTTCGCAACGTCGCTGAGATAGAATATGGTGCTGTTCAGTTCCTTCGCATTGTCCCATTTGTGATTGCTCCCGCTTTCATAGTGGTCGAGCCAATCCTGCACGCCATGGTCTCCGATATCATTGAAGGTGGCAGAGTTGCCCTGACGTAATGCGCTCGAGGAGGCCACGGCAGGCATCGTGGCCGTTGGACGCGGTGACAGGTCTTCCGCCATGACAGGAATGGATGACAGAGTCCTGCTTAGAAGTTCCAGGTTTCAAGCCGTACCCCGCACCTCCACCAAACGTGACGAGGTTTATTGGGCTCGTCAAGTGGCAGCCTGAAACACAGTGGCAGGGAGGATAGCTCAGCTAGTTCTGCAAACTGGCAGCGTGACAAGTGATAGCCACAGAGCTTTCCAGCGTGCCAATCTCCTCCTGACTGCGAGACACGCGATGGTGACGGTACCTTCATTTGCCATTCTTGTTGGTGGCAGGGTAGAATTTCTAAGTGCCTGCGGGATATGCTGAGTGCGTCCTGCGGCGTAAATTTTTGTAACGACAGTTAAAGAAACATAATCAAGGGAACGCTAGCACAACGCCCACACACTCCTTAGGCACATTTTCCTGTCTAATGGCTCAGAGGTGCGTTAACCTGGTAGTACATTTGTAACCTGGTAAGACACTTGAAATGACTGTTATCTAAATGTGTGTACGTAACTAACGCTACGTATAAATAAAAACTATCGGTAGGTTATCACATGCTCGAGAATACTGCTTTCTCCAATAAAAAAAACTGCAGGAGCTGGAATCTTCATCACACCGAGCATTGTGTATCAAGAGGCGGGATCTGTGGGCGTCGACCTTCTCATTTGGGTAGCTGCAGGGGTGGGCTCTCTCATTCGTAAGTACGTTTATTGATACTGTGGAAGCTGTGTCGTTTTGAGGTGCTTGCGTTTTATTATGTGCATTTGCGGCATACATTATCCTGTGGTTCATTTGGCGCACATCTTGAAGTGTTCGCATTAATAATTACTTTGTTTAGCGCAAAACAACCGACACAAGAAAGACAGGACAAGGCGCTACTCTCAAGTGACATCATTTTATTGCGTCACTCATTTATTGACAGCAGAAACTAGAGGAACGTGCGTAATGAGCCCCATGTGCAGGAACCACCAACATCCGATCACAAGAGAGCACTCATGCAACAGAACCGAAGAAACCATATTCAGCACTTTACAAGGTTAAAGAAGGCACACTAATGCACTGTGACCCCAATGACTGTATGAAGAATGCTTCCGATAACTCTCGGGCGGGGGTATCCCGGCTCTTTTTCAAAATCGTAGTATCCCGAAACATGGCTTTGCACTTGCATATTTTACAATGTTGAGCCAAATGGGAACCTGTGCCTCTTGGTATGGATCGCCCATGTTCTCTAAGGCGCTCGTTAACACAGCGGCCCGACAGCTCTACATACACTTTGCCATATGACAACGGAATCTTATATACCACACCGACGCATCAATCTACAAACTTCGCGTGGTTCTTTTCACAATCAGGTTTTTACTTGTTTTAGAAATACGGCTGCACAACATTGACAGTTTCTGAGGAGCAGAAAACACTACCGGAATTTGGTATCTAGATTGTGAAAGATGTAAAACAATGTAAGGTGCTTGCTCTAGAGGTGTTTTTCAGTGCAAGAACGCACAAACCGGATGCGCCTTTCTGTACAATAGTCATTGAAAACAAATGTTGGCAGGTCTTGGTTAGCCGCGTTTTGCAAGAACAGTTGAAGCAGTGAACTATTGATGATCCTTATTGCGTAAATAATTCTTTGGATGTTGTTTTCTTTCTGGAAGACAACCATTCAGTAGCCGACGTTTTTTCTGTTCACGTCGACGATCTTTATTATTCAATACCCCACGATGAGCTATATCGTATGTGATGACGTGCATCGAAGAAAGTGGCGAAGTTGATTTTCGCGATGCGACCGGGTTGTCCTCGGAAAATTTCCTGTCCCTTCTTGACTTTTACCTAGTGCAACTTTTACCTGGTTCGAAAATATGCTTTTTATTCAGAAAAATGGTGTGTGTATTGGTTCATGTGTGGCGCCTGCTCTTCGTAATATTTTTTATCGTTTGTCGACCGTGCTCATAAGAGTGCTTGAATCAATGACTCGGTTCATATTTTTATGACTATTTTCTTGTTGTGATAAAACAGACTAACAACGAAAGCTCCGTTACGGTAGCTGACATGTTAACTGTGTTCAGTGATAATGGCGAAGGTTTAACTTTAACACATGAGCTATCTAGGGACGGTGAACTACAGTTTTCAGATTAGCAGCTATCCTTAGAAACAGGTCACGCCTGCTGGATGTACTCGCCACGTGCACGTAAAAAACCTTTACCTGATGCGTTTGTGCACTCAAAGATTGTGAAACGCACCGTTGCTTTGATGTGTCTAGAATCTTCGTTAATGAAATCTTGTCATCACCCTGCGAACCAGAGTTTCATTGTACAGGTAAATAGGCTGCAGGCTGCGGGTCACCGAACTGTGATGGTGACGTCAGTCTCAGAGGTATTGCTTCAGAAACTGAAAGGAAAGCGGCACAAAAGTAACTGTATTACACAAAAGCAGAGGCCTGAAGTTGTGTCGTATTGCCTTATAGAGTGGCTCACAATCTAAAGAAAGTCGCCACTAGATACCAAATTCCGGTTGTGTTTTCTGCTCCTTAGAAACTGTCAATGGTTTGCCGACGTATTTCAAGAACAAATGAAAAACCATATTGTGAAAAGAACCACGAAGTTTGTAGATTGCAGCGTCGGTGTGGTATATAATATTCCGTTGTCATGTGGCAAAATGTATGTAGGGCAGTCAGACCGCTGCGTTAACGAGCGCCTTAGAGAATATGAGCGATCCATACCAAGAGGCACAGGTTCCCATTTGGCTTAACATTGTAAAATGTGCAAGTGCAAAGCCATGTTTCGGGATACTACAATTTTGAAAAAGAGCCGTGATACCACCACCCGAGAGTTATCGGAAGCATTCTTCATACAGTCATTGGGGTCACAGTGCATTAGTGTGCCTTCTTTAACTTTGTACAGTGCTGAATGTGGTTTCTTTGATTCTGTAGCATGAGTGCGCTCTTGTGATGTGATGTTGGTGGTTCCTGCACATGGTGCTCACTGCGCATGTTCCTCTATTTTCTGCTGTCTATAAAGGAGGGACGCAATAAAGTGATGTCAGTAGAGAGTAGCCCCTTGTCCTGTCGTCGTTCTTGGGTCACTTTTTCGCTAAACAAAGTAATTATTGATTCTCACCAACTAGCCCGCCAACGCATTGTGCTGAACTATGTTCGGATTAGAATTTGATGGAAGAAGTCCTTCTGCAGTGACCATAAACAGGCTGATGATGATGAAAACAATATTTTTGATCATTCCGAAAAATGGAAGCTTAATACAGTAAGTACTATTCGAAAGCTGCCTATAAAGAACAACAACTAGAAGATTTTGTGTGAATAATACTGGTAATATACATAGTTGAAGCGAGCTTTTATTCGCGGTCGCGCTCATTCTAGCAGTAGCTTCAACGTCTATTCTGTTATTGTATAGTATACTGTTCTTTTCTTTATTGCCACGTTCTTGCTCTTAGGGTCACTTATATATAGGTTTGTGTCCAAGTCTATGCCCCAGATGTGCCTCCCTTCAAGTAATAAATACCAATCTCGAAGGCTATGCTTTTGCGGACTGCACCCACCGGAAGCGGCCGCGTAGCCGGGAACATGTGAACGCCGTGTATCGGACACCATCTATTCAGCTTTGTGTCGTCATCTTCTTAACTGCCCCCTCTGTTGATTTCTATTTCATTAATTTATTACCGTGCCCACGTGGTCTACTTCCTCCTGCAAAACACAAGCGCGGACGCGTACAATGTGCACAAACTTCCGCATCTCGTTGTTCGTACGCTTTGAACTTCCAGACGGACTTTGCATTGCCGAGATGGGCACAATGCTGCCATCTGCTGGTGGCACCTACGAGTACCTGAAGGTTGCCGTCGAGTCCCTAGGAAAAACAGGAGACGTGATTTGTTTCCTCTACTGCTGGTGCTTCGTTGTGGCTGACCCCATGGGGGCGGCGCTCCATGCGCTGACCTTCACAAGTTACTTTCTCGCGCTCGTCTATGGAACCTGCACACCACCGCATTTGGCGACCGCATTGGTTACTATTGCGGTAATCGGTGAGTGAGTCGCAAGATGCTTATTGATCCTGGTGTTAAAAGTGCAAAGCGTAGACGGGACACGAGGCGAGAAGGCGACACCACAAGCGCTGCGTTTCCGTCTTCTCGTCTCATGTCGCGTCTACGTTTTGCGCTGTTAACACCAGCATGGAAAGCGAATAAGCCCAAGCTGCTATTCTATGCCTATTCAGCAGCTCTCTGCCAAAAGCTGCTTGAAGTCTGCCGATCGTAGAATGCGCATTAGGTGTCCAAAACTGGTGCACATTATGACCTTCCGTCTTATCAATAAGTAAACATCAATGTCATGCGAGCCTATCAAATCATGCGACACACTGAAATCTTGTCTCGCCCAGTATCCGCAGCAAGCATTCCTTCAAACGCCCATCATTAGTAGCCACGAACAATATTTGAATGCCACTGTTTCCGCTGGCAATTTAATAAATAATGCGCACATTGCTGAATTTCTCGCATGTGTTGTTCAAACATTCTCTAACCGTTTCGAATACGAGCCTCAATAAATTGTGGGATTTTACGTGCCAAAAAGCACGATTTGATTATGACGCATGCCGTAGTGGGGGACAGCGGATTACGTTTGACCCCCAGGCGATGTTTAACGTGCCCCCAATGCGTGGGATGCGGGCGTATTTGCATTTCGCTCCCATCGAAATTGCGTCCGCTGCGGCAGGGATTCGATCACGCGACCTTGTGCTTAGCAGCGCAACACCACAGCCCCTAAGCCACCGCGGCAGGTCTATACTACATTCATGTCTATTAATAGCCGGCCACGAATGGCAACCAGGTCTAATTATGTCGAAGAAACATTTCCTGCTGGAATTGATACCCTAACTACGAAATTGGCGAGGAGGTAAAAGGAGAGAAGGCAAAGGAAAGTGGTAGTGGTAGCCAGTGGTAGCCAAACCCACCACCTTTTGCGACGTGTGTGATTTAGGTCAGAACCTGGGCTAAGATAGTAAGGCTGCGTTCGCACGAATGGCGCACACCTCTATTAGACAGTAATATATCCGTATGTTAGTCGTGGTTTGCCATATAAGCTACGAAAGCCGGACGGAATGATTAATTGAATATAAATCGATAAAAGTAATTTACTTTTAATTTAAGACTAGTTGCATGAATTTTTTTTTTGTGGCAAACTTGGTTGAACAATACCTATGACGTGATTACTGCGCTAGAAAAGGAAATGTTATAATATTCGGGAGGTACACGGAGTTAGAAAAATTAAAGCCTTCCTTTCCCTCAAAATTTCGCACCTTCATCAGGCACTGAAGCTTTACTTTATGCAATAAGCTTTGACCCTGAAAGGGGTCCAGAGGACTTATTCTAAACATTAAAATAAACGAAATAATTTCATTAATTGCTATTGTTTTTAACTGAGCCGTGTTTTTTATACAGAATGTCTTTCTTAGTAAGTTGCCCCCGCCCCCCCTCCCGCCCCGCCCACTTTTCCATATGGGATAGTTTTCTAGGCACTTTCGTGGGCTGATCGGCGAGATGGCAGAGTCTAAGAATGTGCGCCGTGGACGAAGATAGATCTGGCACCTAGGTTACCCCAGTGCGGTGCCAGTGTATGGAACAGGTAGTATCGGCACCAGTGGTACCGATGGTATAGGGAGCATTCTCACATTTCTCCTTCGTGAAAGCTCACGTTTCCAGATGCTTTCGTTGAGACACTGCGCCTTTTGCCGAAGAGCGCAGGCGCTGCGGTACTTTCAGAATATATTATATGGTTCTTAGACCCCATGTTCACCCTCAACTCATGCATGAAGACATTGTTTTTCATTGACGTCAAGGAGAGGTTGAATCATCTTCCACCATTTATTTTTTCTCTTCGTACATCTACCTCTGTACGTCTTGATAGCAGGCGCAAGAGGCGGTAACTTGTGCTTTCTGGCTTGAAAAATTGATGGGATTTCGAACACAGGTAATTGTGTTCCTGTGGCTTTTATAGACCACAATAGATTGTGACCCATTAACAGCGGCAACATACATTTTCCTGCTTACAATGAAAGCAAAAGCGACGGAACAAGTGATATCTACGATAGTGATTACGCAACATTCTCGTAGCATTACGGCCCAATATGTCCGACACAAGAGATGTTCTTTATGAGGAGCGCGAATTTTCGGATGGCAATGTGTGACCCTTACTGACACCGATCCCTGGACGTTTGATTAAAGTCAGTAGGGTATGTCTAGGGGCGTTTACACCGAGTGGTCCTACTAATGTAACAAAAGCTTATCAGCATTAAGTCTCAAGAATAGTATTTGTGGCTTGGGCCAGAAGCCATGAAATTAAAGTCGGCAAATATATATTCTTTTTCAGAACTGGCAGCCGTAGTCAACGTCTTTTCGCTACGGACGTCGATGAAATTGCAGAACTATATGTTTATTGTGAAGCTTGGAGTACTGATTGCCATCGTTTTAACGGGCATCGTGTGGGCCTTTCAAGGTAAGCACGCAACTGCTATGCTAATGTGTGGTTACTATTTCAAGGGGCATATGTTCAAGCAGTTATACCAATAAGACTTAAAGCGACAATAACGGAGAAAATATTTTGACGTATATCAGGAAACAAACGTTCTGGAGAGGCTCAGTAAGCCAGAAAAAGACGCAGAAGCGAAAGACGGATGGTGACGCCCCCATGAAGTTCTCGCGCTAGCATTCCGTGACGTGAAAGATATTGACGTCACGAGCTAAGTCCATGACGTCAAAGTCCGGGCTAGATTGTTCGAGATTAGCTAAATGTTTATAAGGAATGATAGATTGTATAGTGCTTTAAGAGAGCCCAAGGTAGAACGTATGAAGTTTCACGAACGTTTAGGGCACAACAACAGCCCAGACACGAAAAATGGCACGAAATTTTAAAACTGGTGTTGGCTCTAGGGTTCTGGCTCAAAACTTAACAAAGCGCAAGTTGGGCCTTAATTTTTTCCTCTAGAAATCAAGCTCCTATGGCTCAATTAGCGAAATAGATTATATAGATATAATAATTTATGTGTCGAAAGTCGTGCAATGTTTAGCTAACGTTCTTTTAAGGTCTTGTCAAGAAAATTCCCAAACCTAAATTTCATAAATACATGTAAGACAACAAAAATTATGAAAGTAGTCTCCGCTGGCATAATTTTGTCTTTCAAGAGATACGCTCCATACAATAAGCATGTCTCTTGCCCCTCCCCACGCAATAAAATGTACTTCTTCTTGAGCATCTCGGCGAGTTGGCAGCTACTTGAGCCTGTATATAATATTAAAAGAAAGAACACTACGGGCATGTCCCACAAGCACAAGGATACTTAGCAGCAGTATTAAACCTTCGTCAGGAATGTTATTATGTCATGTGTCGTCCTAGAAGGTAGGGAAGGATTTGTGCGTACTGAACTGAATATCGTGTTTTAAAATCTTAAATGTGACAATTACAGTAGTTCTCATTGTATGCATTAAACTGTTGCAAGAATACTGGCACTGGCTGCAGGCTAGTGCAAGTCATTGGTGAACGCTATTTCTGTGCAGTGCCGCTTCTGCTAGAGAAGTTCTCATTCAGCGGACGAACGACACCGAGGGGAGTCGTGGAAGCCTTCGCTGTGGCAATGTTCAACGGTGCCGGAAGGTAATGGTAACGCGCACAAAATTTTCTGCCTGACAAAAAAAATGAATTGATTTTCAGAAATTCGTAGATGTATACGAATCCGAGCAGGTCATAGATCAAAGACAGCAGAGCTCCATAAAGAGAGCTCGCACAACCTTTGGAAGTCCTAGAGGTTCGGCTTTGCGCACTGCCCGAAATATATCGAACCACCGCGGTAGCTTAGTGGCTGTGGCGTTGCGCCGCTGAATGCAAAAAATTAAAATAAAAGAAAAGAAGAAACTGTCGTGCACTTAGATTTAGGTGCACGTTAAAGAATGCCAAGTCATCTCCGTGATGATTTCCGTGATACATAAATCACCGGCAATCATTAACTCCTCCTCTGACGCCCAGCCACACACTGCGATAGAGACTACGAAGGACAAGATCGGCGGGAAGACCACATCTGCCGAAGTTTAGCCGGCTCTATGAAAATGACAGCAATCACCAACCGAATAAAGCGTTTCATGGACAACCCCCAGCGTCTACTGTCGGTGATTTATTCGACCAGGACAGGCAAGTGGCTGCAATGCGACAATCGCTAGTTAAGACGATCTGAATGATACTGAACAAGCTGCAAACACCAGCCGCTCGATGTGCTCTGTAAATACTGGATGCCATAAATTCAGTGCTTGCTAAAATCGTATCAGCAACATGGTTCGGCCAATAGTCTCCTCCTGCCCTGAAGTTAAATGTGTCTCGAACCTAAAATGGAATGCCAGAAGTCACAGGACATGTATGCCAGACTACCGCCAATTGGTTCGCACAAATTGTTTCCCCATACTGGTCATTTGCGAGCCCAATACATCGACCTCACTCAGACTTTGTGGAAACCAATCTTTCGTCTCGTCCACATGCGGGGCGTGCAGCAAAGTTATCCTTTACATCCGCATGAAAATTACGTATGTCGCCCACGTGGTTGAGCCTCACAATTACAATCAAGATATCTGCCTGTACGTAAAAAAAAAAAGACCGTGCCATTCAAACTTATTGGAGCCAGCATATCCCCAGGGGATCCCTTTGACGGCAAAAGCCTGAAGCAAGTGCTGCTAATGACCAATGGACCTGGATTATCACAGGTGACTTCCACACGCATCACCAACTATGCGGAAGCACCAAGTTTGGTTCCACAGGCAGGAGTCTTGCCTCTTTGGCTGCCGAACATATGTGCAATGTGAATGATGGCAACCATACGTATCTGCGGGGGTGCCACCTACAATGGCTGCTTGGACTTGACTTTAGTGTCATGACATTTCACCTCGAGCATCCAACGGATTAGGGACATGGAGACCCACGGAATCGGCAATAGTCCGACACACATCAAGACAAGTGGAGTTGAGTATGATTGGCCTTCATCTCTGTTCCTCCCGCAGCCTCAAGTGAACCTTGTTATTCCCAGAATTACAAAGAAGGCGACTCATCCATTCCCGGCTCTGAAGCAACTGACGCAAAGGACATATCATGACCGCGCACATATGTACATATAGGCGATTGATTCGACCTCATCTACCAGCATAGTTGCCGATTTCGCCATTCTAGAAAAGCGGCGGTAGAACTCAGAGCCCTCCGTGTCGCTATAAAATACGTCATCAATGAGCCGGCCCAAAAATGGGGCATATTTTGTGACACTAAGGCAGCTCTCACTGTATCAATCCGCCCTAGATTACGGAACATAGGAGGAGATGATATTCGGCATTAGGAAATATGTCACCATGCTCTGGAAACAGGGCACAACGTAATCTTTCAGTAGATTCCTGCTCGCTGTGGTCAGCAAAGCCGGTGACGACTTTGCTGACCGGGCTGCCCGGTCGGCCCACGAAGACATCCATACGCGTCCAATACATTTGGTGAAGGCGGACGCTGCCAGGGAATTTCGTGAGCTTACACTCAAGAAGACACAAGCTTTGTGGAGTTAAGGTGCCTTCCATTTCTGACTGGGTAATCTGGACCCCTTGCTACAGCTATAATCGCCATCTAGCCTGTCCCACGGCCAAGCAATCTAGCTATACTGCTCGTGACCGGGAGTGGTGTTCAGAAAAGCTTACTACTGTGGGAATGGCTCATAGCCCGACGTGCGACGCATTTAGGTGCGAGGAAACCATCCAGCACCTATTGTGTACCTGTTCCCTCTATGACGTAAAACACCTCTTAATCTGGACAAATTTGAACCAGCTGGGCTTGAGACCGTTCTCTGAGTCAAAGATACTCGGGCTGTGGCGACATCTGTCGCTGGCACAAAAAACGATTCGTGCATTAGTACAGTACTTGAAATGCACAGGTTTGAGAGACCATTTATAGTGCTTCTCTGCATCCTCCCACGTGCACTTAGTGATCGCTCTCTTCGTCTTTTTTCTGTTTACATTACCCCTTTCCATACCCCGCGTGTAGGTTACCAAAGTGGTCGCTCGCCTGGTGGACCTCCCTGCCTTTCCTCTTCTCGCATTCTTTCTCTCAGGAAGTGCTCCACATCTTTACACATGTTTAGAACACAATCATCAGTTATAGAGAACCATTCTAAAGTCCCCTCTACCTAATTTCGGCCCTGACCACTCCCGCTTTTCAGCATTTTTGTTCTGTTTCGGGCGTCACTCTGGCGGCTCCATATGCTGTTCAAGAGAACAGACTGGTGGGGTAGTTGGTACTGCATTACTTGAGGCAAAGCGCAAAATAGCACGTAGGACAACCGAAGGGAACAAGCACACAGCGCTGCTAACAAATGAATTTTATTGCACATGGTTACTCCATATATACCACAGTACAACAGGAAGAAAAAAAGCCACCATCGCAATGGCTGCTCGCTCTGCTCGGATTTTACTGGCTTCTTGATTATATAAGTCGCGATCATCAGGTGGCACGCCCATCGCAACACTCACATTTGTAACGAAACGCAAACAAACTCTACAGTATAGTGTTGTATAGCCGGCGTCAAGGCTTTATGAACTAGGGGATTACAGAAAATGCATTTCCGAGTAATTTGGGGCCGCAGTCAGTTAAACCATGCAACTCTATGTTGTTCGCAAATATCAGCGCATACTTTGATATTCGGATACCAAGATGCTTGCAGAAACTGCCGAAATAAACAGGGTCATTTTTATCTAGCGGTCAGGAATATATGAAGGCCCACTGTACTTAGCGCATGCAGCACCACTGTGAAATGGAGCTGATATTATTGGTTATCAGAACATTGACTCAAACAAGAAATTACGGTAAAGATACCGGACTATAAATAGCGTTACAGAACGTTATTTCTCTCTGAGGGTCTTTTTGCTTCAGTCACTTTCCTGGTTATAGAAATCATACGGCAACTAGCCCAGCCAAAATTATTCTTAACGTATGATATTACCATTACAGGACACGCTACCGCCAAAAAAAAAAGAAAGAAAGATGTGAACCGCTGGCCATATGACATGAAATATTTTATTTTGAGTTCTGAAGGTAGAAATCCTGGCAAGGTTTTAAAAATTTGTATTGATTACATTGTAGTTAGTTGTAAACACAAAAAGAGTGGGACAAAGGGAAAACTCCATCCTCGGTCCTGCTCTGCTGTGTATACGCTCTTGCTGCGTTGTATGCTAAGGAACTGCACGTTCTATTTTTACAAACTTTTACAAACTTGTGCAGTACGCCGATCTGCTGCATGGCCGAGGAGATGTCGGACCCCTGCCGAACAATCCCGAGGGCACTTTTGGGTGGTCTTTTCCTCGTTACTGCTGTGCACGTGTTTACCAATATGGCCTACTTCGTGGTCCTGGATCCGGGGAGCCTGACCGCAACTGAAGCGACTGCCGCAACATTTACACGACTGACGTGGGGAACCGCAGGACAATTCCTTGTGCCAATCGTCGTTTGCGTCTGTACGTTCGGGACGATGAGTTGCAGCTGCTTGACCAACGTTCGTCTCCTCATGGCATCCGCACGGAACAAGCATATGCCCGAAGTTTTCTCTCTCATATCAATGAAGACCTCACTTCCAGTGGTTTCCATATTCAGCAGGACGTGTATCGCGGTGGCATTCACCTTGACGGGCTCGGTGGGATTCCTTGCCAAAGGCTTTATGGCTATTGTTTCTGTCATGAATATCATGTCAATTTTAGCCATGCTCAAGCTACGCAGGACCCTCAAGGAAACATCGAGAGGCATCAGAGTTCCAACGTTCATCATACTTATAAACCTTGCCATCTTGTTGACCCTTGTGACCGCACCATTGCTGGGAAGAAGTCATGTCACGGAGTATATCGTGACATTTGGAACCATGCTGCTCGGATTTCCTGCGTACTTCTCTTTCTGCGCATTGAGTCAAACGAATGCAGCAACGGCTCTCTTCCACTTTGTTCAGAAACTTTTTCAGTGTGTACCGTGCGTTCCCTACAGGAGATAATGTGTGGCACCAATAAATGCAGCCGCATTTTCTTACTAGTAGTGCTGATTGGTGCGCCGTGCACTCGCCAGAGCCATGCTATCTGTCCCGACCGTCGAAGTAGAACCCGAAACTAAGTTGTCAAGGAACTTTCGAGCAATGCGATTCGAATGGAGCTTCAAGCAACTAAGGGCTGAGAGGACGAAATGCAGGGTGTTGCAAATGAGAGAAATATAAAACGTTTCGTTAGCCTCTTGATTTTCAGCGGACGTATTTGAAAACAAAATTGGGCACATATCCAAAAGTGTTTATGTTGAGTGTGTTTGTATATTCCTTCCTCCACCATTATGCAGATTCCTGCACATTTCTGCGTCGTGGTCACAATTTTTTTCTTTTTTGCTATGTCTCGGTTTATACGAGGCTTTTCCATTGAGGAAAAAGTCAGTCAATTCGTCTAGAATTGCTTAGCTAGCACCGACCGCGTGAAACTCTCTAGATATGTTAACCTTGCCTCTACTTGTTCTGAATGAGATTTTGTTTATACAATATGATTTATCCCCACAAAAAAGAACAGACCGCTTTTATGACCAACTCTTGCTGGGTTCAGCTCTTCAGATGTCAACCAATCAGCAGATGTTACAACGAACATTTACGACTGGACAATAAGGTAAATCACTTGTTCTGAATTTTAATCACTCTTTGCTTATGTAACTTTTCTTATAACGTCCTTTTTCCTAAAAGAAAAAGAATCAAAATACTGTTTTTTTTTCTGCAGCAGGTGAACATTCTTCTTCAGGTGAGATGTTGTTTACAAATAACAACTTTGATAAATTTGTTAACTCCTCACCACCAGGTTGAATGAGCAAAGTGTGTATTAGTAGAAACGCATGCATTCTTCAGATACACAAATATTTCCGAAAAAAGAATAGCTTCCTTTCTTTAACCTGCACGTCGAAACTGTATTATAGTTCTTATTAAACTTTTGCGCGCACAAAGACAGGAGGTCGAACAAAGAAGGGAGACACACCACCGAAACGTAACGCTTTTGAACTATTTTATAGTTAAGCGCAGCTATCATAGTTAGTTGCATTCAGTTTTTATGTCAATGCTACAAAGAATGCTACACCACGCAGCATACATGTATAAATATTTTTTTTTTTTCATGTAGAAGTGTCGAAAAACTCCTTCGAATGCAACGGTGGGAATAATTTCAAAACTTCCAACCGGCATCTTTAACACGTTGGGGCTAGATATTTCTGTCTCGCAACAAGTTGCATCTCTCGCGTTGATATGGCTTTCAGACATATCGCCGATTATACTTGCAACTGCAGTGCCCACGCACGGCCTTTAACCCGTGATTCCGGCGTTCTGAGGCCGCTGTCTATTCTCGTTGCGCCATATCGCGCTTCGATAGAAAAGTTCCGGAAACCAACATGGCGCTGACTTGCAATGAAGGCATGCGCAGTCACGTGGAGAGGAGGATTACTTTTGTTTGCATAGAATTGCTTCATTGCTCCCCTGCCTGACATGATTCTATGCTTGAGACAGGCAAAATAAATAAGCAAGACAACACAAATCTCAAACGAAGTTGGATCGACTTAAAGCAGAAATCTTTATTGCTATTTATATGACACGCCGATCTCCCTGACGAGAAACATCGGCCGCGGAGGCGGCGGGGGCGCGCCGATGTCTCGGCGCGCACGCCTGTTCGCTTGCCGGCGCGTGCCGAACTGCACCGACGCATGCCAGTGGTCGGGCCTTTACACTCGATGAGCGCGGACACTCGCTGTCAAAACGATAGTGTGAGCAATGCGGCAGCAGCAGCGAGCGAAGTGACCTTCGTGCGCTCTACCGACTGAACGCAAGAGCGGCGAGCACCCAGCGCACACAAAGGTAAGAGCCGTCTGCATATAGATTGGAAGATAGCGGGCGCGTGGCCGTGCGATGTATGTACGCACATGTTGGCGGGGTCGAAGCCGCCTGTCGCGCTGCGCCGGCTCCGGAGCATGGCTCCACATATGGCGCGCGACATTGAGCCGCGATCATCACTTCCCCGTACGCCCGGTCGCGAAATGCGCAGTTGCTGCCGCGGCGTCACTACGCCCATCCCTCCCTCCCATCCCCAACGGCCTTTCGCGTGACGGAAAACGGCGCGTCTGCACTCCGCTTTCAAAGCGAAGCTTTCCATGTCTCACTGATTCGTCCGTGCGTGCTGGAAACGCACAGCGGGAAAGCTGACACATCTGCGTAGAACACTACAGTTTGTATTCGCAGTAGCGCGCCAGCGCCGACTAGACGGCCGGTCAGCGCCTGATAACGGCGCGAAGCCGCTTAAGTGACGAAATCAGCAAGAGTTAGCGCATGCGCACAAAGCTCACTGGAAGTGCAAGTTGCGTCTGCTAGGCATGACACCACCCCTGTCGCGATTAACTGAACTTCCCTACTTATCGGAGACAGCAAGTACGCGTGAATACGGGCTGGTTTTAGGATCTGGGAAAAAGATATCAAAGCCCCTTTCTTACATAAAGATGGCTGGACGCCACGCTACCCAGACGAACTGTACATATCTGCATTGCATTACGCGCGTCACGCAATGCATTTCCGGCCGTCACCATGGATAGGCCGCCGCGGGTGCAGCGTACGGCAGAAGAAGAGGCTGCCAGACCCGCACGTAAGCGCGATCGCGATCGTGCCCGTGAGACCGATCCCGTGCATTGACAGCGGCATGCAGAAGCCATGTGGGAGACGCTTGTGCAGTCGAGAGGCCTACTGGTCTTGTGATCTTCAGCGTGTAGACCAGACCGAACACGTCTCGTTGTGACTCGGAAATGTTCCTGGCAAAAAAACGATGAAAACCTCAAAGCACAATAGTACGCCAGAACTCGTGTGCGGTGACATTAACATCGATGTGGCGGAAGAGCACGGCAAATGAATCGAGAGTTTCATGCTAGATTGCTACTCGCTGAAACTGAAGACGCTACAGAGGCCCACGACGCAACACTGTTCCTGCATTGATCTCATGTTTGCGAGCAGCCTGTGTCACGTTACGATGGCAGAGCCTCTAACCGTCTACCACAGTGATCCCAAGGCGACACTGTGAAAGTGTGGACTCGTCCCTGAAAATGTGAGTGCGTTTAATCAACAGCAACCTGATCTAAATTGAAGGCTATGCAACTTAACGGGATATGTCTTCATTCAACTTCAACGTTCAGAAAGTACAATCCTAAACAAGCAATCAAATGACATATGCATAGCATTGGGTCGCTCCGAATTTCTTGGGTTCGTTGTGCGGTGGTTTTCTTTGGACTTTGATTCATTTTGCATTTGGCGAAAGCTTCGCGTCAGCCGTCTTTTTTAAGAAAGGGGCTTTGATTTTCTTCGTTCGCGCACGCCAGATTGAGCCACAATCGTTGGCTTCGCTCGCGTGCTTTCACTCGCACATACAACCTATGGCGCACGGCGGCAGTGTTATCGCCCTTGGACCATAGAGAAATTCTAGAAGAGTGTACACTCGGCGAAAACTGGCAACAGAAACTACGTCACGGTAGTGCTAATGTCAACCGTTTGCTGCCGCGAGCATCGAAAAGAAAAAAGACGAAATGAAGTTAACATTGTTTTATTTTTCCTCATTCGTTCCCGGCAAAACTAAAAATATCTGCGTATAACTAAAGTTATACTTTGCGACTTAGTTGTGTTACGTAGCGGCAGGCCAGTGACACGCCAGGTGCATGCGTCAGACACGCCGCCGAAGCGAGCGTAGCCGGCCGCGCATGTGGGCGTTCGCTATATATTCGGTGACCCGTCTGCCTGTTTTTCTTCTCTTGGATATAACATAGTTTGATGGGATGCCTGCGCATTCTTGCGTTTCTTCTGCACTTCGACACGGCACCACTGCACTATTGGAATACGGCAAGGTGAGAAATTTTGTTTGACCATGTGCAACGCATTTCAACCAATTAGGCTTATGACAGGAACTTGGACTTGTGGCGCAGTTAGCTAAAAACAGCTCAGCCGTCCTGGCGCAGTTAAATTGACTCGTACTAGGAGATGTTTGCAACGCTTTCTGAGAGTCTCGCAATACTGTGATTTCGGTAGTTTTTGAGCGCACTTCCCGCGCCTGGTGTTGTGTCGCAGTTAGCGAAAAAGTGGTTCGGCCGTGTGACGCTGTTTGTTTCGCGTGTTACAGAACCTTACTAGGACACGTTCGTGACGCTTTCTCTGACCCCGAGCATTACTGTAAGTAATTTTGTTACATTTTGGGATAACTTTCGGGCACGCCCGCCGCGCCTGTCGTGACGCGCTGAAAAGCAGCTCGGCCGTGGTGACAAAGTTACCTTGGCGTGTGCTGAATCTTATGCCATCTTCGGCTCGTCGTTTCTGAGTGCTCTGGAGCGCTCTCGCGAGCGGCGTTGTCTTCGGCTGGTTGAAAAAGGGTTCGCGCCCTGCGTTCGGCGGCTTCTTCTCGATTGTTCTCCTCCATCTTCGTGCGCTCTGAGGCGCTCCGAACCAAAGCCACCTTTTTTCTAGGTGGCTTTGTCCGAACCCTCTCGTCGGAGCAGTCATCGAGACTGAAACGTCATCGCAGCACCGCGTCGCGTCTGTTGGCGGCGGCCCACCGTAACCTAGGCACCCTAGACCACCGCATGCTGGCGTCTCGACGAACGCTCGTCCCGCCGGCGCGTCCGCCGGTTTTCTTGGCAGCGCCGGCAGCTTTGGGTAGGCGAAACATCGGACGTTGGCAGCAGTCACATGGTTATGCGTCTGCCATTTCCTCCTCCGAGAGCAAGTCGCACGTTCGGCTTGCGTGCTTGTCCTCTACCTGACAGCTCGGGGAACGCCGGATTTGGCCGACTCTGCTTCGGGTGATGGAGGCGACCAGTCAAAGATACCATTAGTGGGACAGGTTTGTGACTCTTTTTATGGCCCCGCAACATCATCTACGTTCTTTCGGTCCTCGCGCTTGTCGAAAACGCGACGAGCGATTGCCAAGAGTGATAACCCGGGAGTGTGTTGCTTGCGGCGGATGAAGCGCGAATGATAACGCCAAGTAGCTCAAACACCAGGAACTAGTAACTCGAAAATTCTGTCTTCTGAACGGCTGTAAACAGGCTTTGCACCCACAAATTCGTCATGAATGCGAGTAGAAGGAATTCTGCGATCGTCTAGCACGGTCGGGTTAAGAGCCCTTCTTGTGGGCACTTCTGTGCATCCGTAGCATACTATCGCGTCGGTTGAAGGCGAGTTCTTCTGGAAACGCGCCTTCGCCCGCGTTTTTCTGCTCTTAAAGTGCAGGAATAAGGCCCGCGAGTGCAGGTATACTTGGATGTTTTGTGATATATATATACTGATATATGCATATGACTCTGCTGTAAAATCTTGGAACATATTATCTTAAAATCCGTTACACAGTTCATTGAGGCAAACAATGTCCTCCATCCATGCCAACATGGCTTCAGGACTGGTCTGTCTACCGTTACCCAACTCGTTGAGATATTACACGATTTCGCCAAAGCAATTAACGACCAGAAACAAATAGACGTTATTTACCTAGACTTCTCAAAGGCCTTTGATCGTGTCTGCCATGCTAAACTACTCCTAAAGCCTAAACATATACTAGGAGATGGGCCAATTTTTCGTTGGTATAGCAATTACTTACCAGACCGCCGCCAGTTTGTTCAGTTAGGCTCCCACGCTTCTGGAACTGTACCAGTACTTTCTGGTGTCCCCAGGGTTCCGTTTTGGCCCCTATCCTGTTTCTTCTGTTCATAAATGACATAACTAATCAGATTAAATCCAAAATTAGGTTATTTGCAGACGATTGCGTCCTGTATAGAGAAGTACTAAACCGGCAAGACCAAATTAGTCTTAACAAGGATTTTTCTTTGATAGTCCAATGGTGTGAAGACTGGCAAATGGCCATCAACTTCGATAAAACGGTTTCAATGTCAGTAACAAAAAAGAAATCCAAGCTTACTTTTTCATACGGCTGTGATAATACTATACTTAACACTGTCACTCAGTACAAGTACTTGGGCGTTATCATATCATCAGACTTAGGCTGGTCGGCTCATGTAGAGCACGTAGCAAGCAAAGCGATGCGAAAGCTTATGTTCTTAAAACGGGCCCTGCGATACTCTACGAAGGAGACCAAGCTCTTGGCCTATGTTACAATCATACGTCCTATCTTAGAATATGCGAACGTGGCGTGGTTTCCCTTTGCCCGAAATCAAATCACCACTCTTGAGGCTGTCCAGCGAAAAGCCGCGCGGTTTATCTGTAACCGATTTCGGCGCACCGACTCGCCTACTCAGATGCTATCCGAGATCGGCCTTCACACACTAAGCAGTCGTGCGATGCTGCACAGACTCAAATTTTTGTATCTCATCCTGCATAATAAGGTACATGTGGATTCTAACACCTATATTTCCTATAACACATCCAGAGAAACCCGTCACAAGCATCACCTAACACTCCAAGAATATTCTTGCACTAACAATACATTCGCCTTTTCGTTCTTCCCGCGAGCAGTTCGCGATTGGAATGCTTTAGCCCAGACGGTAGTCGCTCAGCCCACTGTTGACAAATTTGTTGAAATCGTTGGCGCAGCAGTACTGTCAACCACTACTAAATGATGTTATCAACATTGTCTTTATGATTGTATTAATTACCAAATGTTTTTGGAAATGTGTGATGTGAAATGATGTATGATGCTATCAATTGTATAACCATATGCATATCCTTCTTCCTTTTTGTCTCTTTGCAAAACATTATATGTAATTGAAATAAGCTCTTTGTGCGGCATGTTTTTGCCATACTTATTGCTGTTAACATAGCTCCATGAAACTCTACTCTTGCCAAGTGCCCTTTTGTATTCTTATGTAAATGCCTGTACTACTATGTCTACAGACCTTTCTAACCCACTCCTGTAAAAATCCCTGATGGGATTGACAGTATCACAAAATAAATAAATAAATAAAATATGCGGTATGTTTTGGAATGAGTCTGGTACCTTCTGCGCCATGTATGTAAAAGCGAATTGCCTTTGTTTCTAATGCCGCCCATTCACCACTTTCGCAGGTTTCGCCTCTAAGCGCATTATTACTATGAGGTGTTAATACCAAAATGACACATGCTTGTAATTTAATTTTTTCAGCGGACGTCGTCCGGTGGAGCTTCGTACTGGAACCGCTGCTGCTGCTTATCTGGTGCCGCAACATTCGGTGAAAGCACAAAAAGCCTGGAAGAGAGAGAGAAATAAACTTTATTGTGAGACCAGGCTTCTTGAGCCCAAAGGTGGGTGGCTTCCTCTGTCAAGGAGCATTTATACAGAGGAAATTAATAATTTCCTCACTTTACCAGGTGTCTTGCGTCTTTATGAAATTGCGCACGTGGCACATATTCGATGGAGGCTTGTAAATATCGTTCGCAATCATTTTTACTCAGCAATAAATCGATTCCGTGCCAAGATCGCACGCAGTTGAGCAGAAGAAGCGAAAAGAAAAAAAAAAATGCCGATTTCAGCTAGCCTTAAAAACGCGCGCGCTCAATACCGAAACCGGGTGGGTGGTTCCGGTATTAATGTCGGCGGCTTGGAGCGCTACAATCCGTCCGGGCGCTGGGCTGTAAAGGAGTGTCGACTCTTGTTGAATTTCTTTCTCAGCACTTGGACTCAATACGACGACGTCAAAAAGGCGCTGATTGTTTTTCCCCGTCCCGTTTCAAAGGGGATGCGACTTCATCGTCATTATCATTTCCATCGTATCGTGCCCTTTGACACTATTTGTTACACGCGCACTGCCTAGCATTGATGTGTACAAACTTTGCATTGCGGTTCCCTTGTACGCAATCCAGGAGTCCCAACATGTAGCGGTGGCTACAGCTACTGTATAAGGCCTCCCGCAGGGAGCCACATACAGCAGCTCCCCGCGGCAGCCATTTACAGTGATTCTGGCGGTTGCATATTGGGGCCAGGATTTAGGGAGTCGCCATCGGTCGGAAGCGCCTCGCTTGCGTATTATGAGGGATAACGCGGCGCGCTCCCCATAGGTTTCGCTTTCCGGCACTCAATAAAAAAACACCACGGGGAGCCCTCCTGGACATCTCTGGAAGTACTCTCGAAATGGCAGAAGTTTTTTTTTTTTTTACTGTGAAAATAATAATCATGGGCAAACAGAAAGCACAGAATGGTTCAGACACTATCTCTTTACCAAATACGTACAGTTATCGACCACTGCGATGGTCGCCGCGATGGAGTCACCCGAAGCGGCTTCTTGAGTGAAAGCTCGACAGTTGTTCAGAGCGAGCTGTGTGAAATATGTTACTATACAGGGGTCTGTCATCATCATCAGCCTTGTTATGCCCACTGCAGGGCAAAGGCCTCTCCCATACTTCTGTCAGTATACTTCTGTTCCCATACTTCTGTCAGTGGTCTGTCAGTATAACCTAAGGGCGTGACAGAATGAAGCTTCAATGCAGCGGTCGCGTGGGTTCGCGGTGACAAACTGCGCGTCTGCATGCATGTCGGCGCACAATGTTTCACGTTCGCCGCGAGCGAGTTTTCGCACCGTGCCGTGAGCGTTAGGCCTTAGCATATGAGCATTTGACAGTACACAATAAGGTATAACCGTACCTAATTGTGTGCTGTCAAATGCTCATATGGACACTATCAGAGCTGTTCAAAAATACTCTCGTTATAATCAGGGACTTCGACGCCTACGACGGCGACTTGTGATGTGCCGTCGCGACGATTCAATTTTTTTTTTTCTGCTATTCCAAGGACTTCGACGTTTCAATAGCATTATTTCTCAAGTCGCGTCGCGCAGTATGTTTATCGATCTCCTCGGAGAGCAATTACCCGCTACTTCATTTCCTAATCCAGTGACTTTCCATGATTTGGTGCTACACGAGCGTGAGCACATGCCATGCCTTTTTTAATGTGCTTTTTACCGTTCCATTTCTATCTAGCATCAACAAGTTCGTAGACGCCGTTGTTACGTTTCGCCTACAACGCGCGGTAATGCCGGCGCGGATGCAACGGACGCCGGGGCTTCGTTCAAAGCGGCGGACATTTTGGCCCGTGCGACGCCGCCGCAACGCTTCCCCGCCAAGCGTGTCCAGGCGTGTTTCAGTGCCACGTGTCTTCGTGTGTGCGTGTGTGTGTGTGTGCCCTCGCTTGTCAAAGCGCGGCAGCCGGGGAGCGGAGTTCCCCGAATGAGGAGCCTGGAGGTCTCTCGGCTCGACCGTGCGCGCCGTCGTGGGCTCATGCTCCGCCGTCCCGTGACCTTCATCCCGTGACCTTCATCCCGTGACCTTCCCTTTTGGACCGCGACGCCGAGAGTATAAGAGCAGCTGCCCCCGGACGCCAGGAGAGAGGCTCCGATTTGTACTGTTGAGTTACGTGCTCTCCCGTCTCTCCACTTCGGTCGACCTGACCGGCCGCTCTTTTGCTATGTTAGAATAAACAAGTTGTTCTGTTACCAGTCTTCTCTTGCTTTGCCGGGACCTTCGGATGCTTCCAGTGCCCCAGGCCGCCAGGCCAACGCTACCCTTGGGGCTTGCGACCCATTGGCAATATCGGGCGTCAGCACCGAGACCCCAACAACTCGTGCCAGCGGTGCGATTACAACATCTGGTTGCCAGCGGTGAGATCGCGACAACGGAGGCCAGCAGCGAAGAGATGCGGTTGACTGTATGCTGAGCAGCACAACGACCATCCGGGAGCAGCGCAACGAGCCCTGTGTGATGACTGGTTGCCTGCAGCGGAACGACTGCGCTGAATTCTTGGCTGCAAGGTTTGGTGAGTGCGGGACTTTCTTCTTCTGAGTTTTGCCAGGCTTTTGTTAGTGTTAGAAACAGAGCTGGTAATTGTGGTTGTCGTTGCTACCGGGTTAGTTTGCGGCAAGACAATAGTAGGCAGTAGAGAAAGCAGCATTCAGAGCAGCCATGGATTTGAAGTCGTTGCGCAAACCGAAATTGCTGGAGCTTGCAAGAGAGTTGGGTCTGGATGTCTCAGACAAACTCAGAAAACCAGAACTGCTAAGGGCTATTCTTGAGTTAGAAGCTGAGGATGACGAGCTGTCGGAATGCCTTGAGACCATTGAGGAGAGGGAGACGGCAAAAAGACAGGAGCGCGAACTTAAAGAACAAAAAGAGAAACAGGAGCGCGAACTAAAAGAACAAAAAGAGAAAGAAAAAGAAGAGCGCGACCGTCAACACGCATTGGAAATGAAGCGTCTCGAGTTAGAGATGGAACGCGCTCGTAATGGAAGTCAGGCACACGGTGCAGGAGAACGAGTATTGTTCAAAATGACTGACCTGATGCGGCCGTTTAAGCTTGGAGAGGACATTGGTTTGTTCCTGGTTAACTTTGAGCGAACGTGCGAGAAGCAGGGGTTCTCTCGGGAAACGTGGCCACAGCGCTTGCTCACTTTGCTACCCGGCGAGGCGGCCGACGTAGTCGCTCGCTTGGAGAGAGAGGAGGCAGAGGATTTCGACAAAGTGAAATCGAGTCTGCTAAAAAAGTACCGGCTGTCAGCGGAGGCGTTCCGTCGGAAGTTTCGGGAAAATGAGAAAGGCAGAAGTGAGTCATATACAGAGTTTGCGTACAGGCTTATGTCAAACATGCAGGAGTGGCTCAAAGAAGAGAAAGCGTTTGGTGACCACGAGAAAGTTCTGCAGTGTTTCGGGCTAGAACAGTTTTATAGTCGGTTACCTGAGAACGTGCGGTACTGGGTCTTGGATAGGCCAGACGTTAGTACGGTGGCTAGAGCCGCTGAGTTAGCCGAGGAGTTTGTGACGCGTCGGGCTCGTGGAGCTAAGGACGGTCAAAAGGGTGAATTTGGCTCCAAGTTTGAGAGGCCAAAGTTCACGCCCATGAGAGCAAAGGGGGACACACGTAGTTCGGATGCGAGTGAAAGCAGTCCGACCGAACGTAAGGAGACGGCGGCAACCGAAGCCGAACGCAGAAAGCGGTTCGAGATGAGGCAAGCGCGCGTTTGTTATACGTGCCAGAAGCCGGGTCACTTTTCGGCGCAGTGTCCGACCGAACGTAAGGAGACGGCGGCAGCCGAAGCCGAACGCAGAAAGCGGTTCGAGGCGAGGCAAGCGCGCCTGTGTTATACGTGCCAGAAGCCGGGTCACTTTTCGGCGCAGTGTCCAGAAACAAAACCAAAAGTCGTGTTTTTGTCATTATGCAGCACTGACGAGAACATCAAGCTTCTCGAGCCTTACATGCGAGACCTCCTCGTGAACGGGAAAGAGTGCCGAGTGCTTCGCGATACCGCAGCTACAATGGATGTAGTTCACCCCTCTTACGTAGAACCCGATATGTTCACGGGCGAGTGCGCATGGATCAAGCAAGCAGTGGAAGCTCACAGCGTGTGTCTGCCGGTAGCAAAAGTGCTTATTGAAGGACCTTTCGGAGCACTTGAGACGGAGGCCGCAGTGTCATCTATGCTGCCCCCCCAGTACCCGTACCTATTTTCGAACAGGTCCGATCACCTCCTGCGCGAGAAGGGGCTTTTGTTTGGTGAGGCTAGCGTTCAGGCCTTAACCAGATCGAAGGTTCGGGAGCTCGCTGCAAAGGCGGTAGTTGCGGGGCCGACGTTGTTGAACGGTGAGAAAGGGTCAGAGGCGCAGCAAGCTGGTATTCAGGGCACGCCCGAACGGGATAAAATTGAGCCTGTAGCGTTAAAGGCACCAGATACTGGAGAGGAAATTCCCGATGCGGGAAAGTTAGAAGAGCTTCCGGTCGAGCTTCCGGGACTAGGCTCAGTGACGAACAGGAAAGACACCGATCAAGTCATTAGTGACTTAATAAGTAAAGCATCGCTGTCACCTGAGCAGAAAACCGAACTACACCAGCTCTTACAAGAGTTTCAAGGTCTGTTCTCTGAGAGGCCTGGTAGGACTTCTGTCCTTACTCATGACATAGAACTTACCTCCCCAGAGCCAGTACGATCCAAGGCGTACCGGGTGTCACCCCGCCAGAGCGATATTATGGAGGCTGAGGTAAAGAAAATGCTACAGCTCGGTGTTATTGAAGCGGGGGAGAGTGATTATACCTCCCCTTTGATTTTAGTTGAGGTACCGGGCAAGGAACCTCGTCCTTGCGTCGACTACCGCAGGCTTAATTCCATCACTAAGGATCAAATTTATCCGATCCCTAACATCGAGGAGCGCCTTGAGAGAGTGAGTAGCGCTCAGTTTATTTCCACCCTAGATCTTGTCAGGGCTTATTGGCAGGTTCCACTTACAGAAGAGGCTAGTAGGTATGCGGCGTTCATTTCACCAATGGGGACATTGCGTCCTAAAGTTTTGAGTTTTGGTTTGAAGAACGCGCCATACTGCTTTTCAAGCCTCATGGATAAAGTGTTGCGGGGACAGCAAGAATTCGCTTTACCGTATCTAGACGACGTAGCGATATTCTGCGCATCCTGGCCTGAGCATATGGCGCACTTGCGGGCAGTGCTAACCCGCCTGCGCGATGCGGGCTTGACAGTCAAGGCTCCCAAGTGCCAGTTAGCACAGGCCGAGGTTGTCTACCTCGGACACGTGATTGGTCGGGGTCGTCGCCGCCCCTCTGAAATAAAGGTGGCCGCTGTGCGAGACTTCCCGCAACCGCGCACGAAGACCGATATTCGGTCGTTCTTAGGTGTCGCCGGCTACTATCAGAGGTACATCCCCAGGTACTCTGATATCGCGTCTCCCCTAACGGATGCTCTAAGAAAGACAGAGCCGCAAACAGTCGTCTGGGACGAGGCAAAGGAAAGAGCTTTTAGCGCCCTAAAGAGCGCCCTAACAAGCCAGCCTGTGCTACGATCGCCCGACTACACAAAAGGGTTCGTTGTTCAGTGTGATGCTAGTGAGCGAGGCATGGGCGTTGTACTGTGCCAACGGGAAAATGGAGAAGTAGAACACCCCGTCCTGTATGCTAGTCGTAAGCTGACCAGTCGTGAGCAGGCGTATAGCGCCACCGAGAAAGAGTGTGCGTGTATCGTGTGGGCCGTTCAGAAATTGTCATGTTACCTAGCCGGCTCGAGGTTTATCATTGAAACGGATCACTGCCCTCTCCAATGGCTGCAGACCATCTCTCCCAAAAATGGCCGCCTCCTGCGCTGGAGCCTCGCTTTGCAACAATATTCCTTTGAGGTACGTTACAAAAAGGGGAGTCTCAACGGTAACGCCGATGGCTTAAGTCGAAGCCCCTAACGTGGGAATCAGCCTCAAAATTGCTTGTTACTGATGTTTTTCTTCCTGAGGCAGGATTTTTTTTAACTTATTGCTTTTGTGTAGTGTTTCAAAGTGATGATGTGCTTTTTAGTGCAATTTTTCCGATTTGTGGACGCGTTCTGAGTGCTGCTAAACTACTGTAAGGAACTAGGCAGCAGTATAAAAGGGGAAAGAGCCTGGCAGGGCTTAGTGAGGGTTGTGCCGTGCTTGCTGACTGAGCGGTTGACTTTCGGCGTAGTTCTAACGCTTGCCGGAAACGAGAACAAAAATGTCAACTCTCCCGAAGTCACTTTGCAGTGTCCTGTGTGCACCTGAACGTGAGAACGAGGCCTTCTCTGTGCGCTGCGCTCAAGAAACGCCAAAGGACGCCCGACTTCGGTTATGAGCATCATCGAGCGACATCCCTCCGGACAGCGGATGCAGTCCCCTGACCATCGGGATCTCCTTCCCCCGGCGGGGCGGTCTGTTACGTTTCGCCTACAACGCGCGGTAATGCCGGCGCGGATGCAACGGACGCCGGGGCTTCGTTCAAAGCGGCGGACATTTTGGCCCGTGCGACGCCGCCGCAACGCTTCCCCGCCAAGCGTGTCCAGGCGTGTTTCAGTGCCACGTGTCTTCGTGTGTGCGTGTGTGTGTGTGTGCCCTCGCTTGTCAAAGCGCGGCAGCCGGGGAGCGGAGTTCCCCGAATGAGGAGCCTGGAGGTCTCTCGGCTCGACCGTGCGCGCCGTCGTGGGCTCATGCTCCGCCGTCCCGTGACCTTCATCCCGTGACCTTTATCCCGTGACCTTCCCTTTTGGACCGCGACGCCGAGAGTATAAGAGCAGCTGCCCCCGGACGCCAGGAGAGAGGCTCCGATTTGTACTGTTGAGTTACGTGCTCTCCCGTCTCTCCACTTCGGTCGACCTGACCGGCCGCTCTTTTGCTATGTTAGAATAAACAAGTTGTTCTGTTACCAGTCTTCTCTTGCTTTGCCGGGACCTTCGGATGCTTCCAGTGCCCCAGGCCGCCAGGCCAACGCTACCCTTGGGGCTTGCGACCCATTGGCAATATCGGGCGTCAGCACCGAGACCCCAACAACTCGTGCCAGCGGTGCGATTCCTACACCGTCTACATGTGGCGCATTAACTGTCTCGAGAACCTAGCGCCACATGGCGTCGCACGATGGAAGTGCAGCCCGCTTCTGCTTCGGGCGCTGCGGTCTCGCATCTGCACCAGGGCGGCGGTCCCGCAGCTAATTCCTAACGCGAAAATCTTGAGTTGGTTCCTTGTTCTAAGGATCCTGCGTTTACATTCTCCGCGAGAGTCTACTTGTGCCCGTAAATCTACTCTCGCCTGGCACATTAAAGCGATGCGCCTTCCTAGCGCATTACCGCTGTTTGCATGAATGTGATGCGCTAGAAATGCAATGCGACGCTGTCGCATTCATGTTAACGGGACAATATACCAAAGCTTTATGACAACCGGGCAGCGCGTGCGGGCGACCGTTACAGTGCGCGCTTTCTACTACTCGCCGAACGTCGCAGACCCGACGTCGTATCAGAAATCTTCGTCGCAGAAGTGCTTGCTGCACACCCGAGCTGTAGTCGATGATTGCTTACCGGTTCTAAGTTTCCGGATCCAAGCTTCACGCAGCTTCCTGTCCAGCGGGTACGTGCGAAGGATGACACCGGGCTCCATTGCGTACGTCCGGCACTGCGGCACCAAGCAGTAGCCTAACGAGTCGGACGCCTTCAAAGGCAGCCACTACCTAGTATAGGGCTTTCAAGTGTTGTCAAGCGCACACCCGAAGTGGGAAAACCTACCCACTTAATCAGAACCGCAGCACAGATTGAACTGCTTCGGCTCTTCCCGAAGCAGCCGACACGGCCGCTGTGTCCACGTGATTCCTCATACCACCAGCTTTTTTAGTGGTGGAACTCGCTCCCAGTATCGGTTTCATGCTGCGCTTAGCTGTACCTGGTGAACTCAACCAGGCTAGGTGGTTAATTTTCACCACTCCGTTTTGAAGGGGACGCCAATAAACTGTTAGTTTCACCGTCATCAACAGCAACGTATTGCGCCACGCGTAAAGGCATGTGACATGTGCACCACGTAGTCTGGGTACTTTTGTTTGCTCTTCGGTACACGCTATGGCACTTGCTCCCAAGGTACGAAGAACTGCTGAAGAAGGCAATCGTAGAGCTACGCGCGCTGTTGCAACTAGGCAGCATCGGGCTCAGCAGACCGCTGTGTTGAGAGCAGGACAAGCCGCAGCGCAAGTCGCTGCTTGCCGTCGAGACGCTGGGCGGACAGTTCAGATGCTTCTCGTGAATACGACGCGAAGGCTCCGTAGTGCGTCATGCCTAAAATGGAGCTTATGCGGCGACTGTGGTACGTGTACTGCGCAGGCCTGTGACATTTACAGTGAAGCTGTTAAGGGCTAGTTCCCCCAGGATCGTGTCCGTGTGTCGGCACAAAGCTCGAGCCTCCTCCTCCGGCGTTTGCGTCAGACGCCACCTGCGTTCGTGCCGTCGAGTACGCGCCGTGATTAACGCGCCGCCGTTCATCGTTATTCATTTTTTTCATTAAGTCACTTGTGTGTTTTAGATACGCCTATCAGCCGACATTGTGTGCAGAGGCTTTAGGTTGTGATTTTGATTTATTTGACGATCGCGCAGAATACAGGTGTGCTCACTGTCGTTGATTTGTCGGCCGCGATTCAGGACTGCAAAACGTAGGTTCGGTGAGAAACGTTACCTATGTGCTCACACCAAAATACCCGAATGCTAGAAAATATCTTTCCTTAAAGGGACACTACAGGGAAACAACAAATCAGTTTAGACTAATGAACGATTGTTTGAGAACCCCGCAGGCAGTCATTTCAAAAAAATAGTTTGATTATTAGATGAGAAAATTATGGTCCAAGTATCAGTATTTGAATTTCGCGCCGAAACCCCCGCGCCGGTACGTCAGGGTGACGTCAGGGATACCAAAGTATGTTTTACTATTTGGGCCCCGTTGGCTGGGTAAAGGTTCCCGAAACTTGCCATGTTTATTATTTGGTTCCTTTAGAACACAATGTAGTCAATCTGTACCGCTATATATATTTAGTGGGCCCTAGAAAATGCCATGAAATTCTAGGACGTCACAGCCACCAGGTGCGGGTACTTAGGTAGGCGTCGCCACCCGTATTTCGTTCTTGCGCTTTTTCTGGCTTACCAAACGTCTTATCGTTGTAAGCGCGGTGTTTTTGGTGTTGTAGAAAGGTAATTTACTTTCCTTCTAAAAAAAAGTGGTACTTTTTTTTCTTACCAGTGATTCTCTGGAAGCTGCAGAAAGCAGCGGAATGGTCGTGCAGATGCAACAGCAAAACAGACTCGAATGTACCACGTGCCGGTCACACCCTCCCCCCCCCCCCCTCAATCCTAAAAGCAATAAGTGCATTTTCTTTCCCTCCACGACCGTGCGATACACCGCAGCAAGACATTCGGCACAACAAGGAACTCGCCACCGACGTTTTAGAGCGCAGCACTGAATAGCCCGTTCTTGCGGCGAGCGGCATCGGCGTAACCGAGTAAACGAGCGCCGCAATGAATAAAAGCGAACGTGGAGCGCACCGGTAGATGAAAGGAAGGTCATAGCGAAGAGAGGAGGAAGAAAGCGCAGGAGGAGGGTGCAGCGCCATGAAGGCTAAACCCCACGAGCGCGATTTTGTGCGCGACAGCGGCGAGCGACAGCTTCGCGCGACGGATCGGGCCGTCGCTCGAACAGATCGCTCGGTCTTGTCGCGCAATCGCTCGGTTCTGCAAATCTAGAATTCGTCGCTCGTCGCCCGGAAGTGCTATGAGCGACTAGCCAATGGTAAGCAGCCGGAACGGCATGTACATTAGTGACGTACTACCGGTTTGCGCACGTGCGCGCTTCTCGGTATACAAACGGAACGGGCAAACTACCAAATTTTGATATGTAAACAAAATAAACCTATTGCAAGGCCTTCAGAAACACTTTATGTTGCTTTGTACAGCCAAACAAATCAACTTAAATAATTAGAGCAAGTGTCACGCCAGGTTTGGCGCTAACTCGATCCCCTTATACCGGCAACACTGAAGAGCTGCCGCGCGAAGCGGTCGCTCGCTTGGAGTTTGACTTCTGGGCGACGAGCGAACGTGACAGCCATCTCCATCGCGTTGCTTGTCGCTGTCGCGCAAGAAATCGCCTGCATGGGGTTTATACTTGAGGCGGAAAGCGGAGTAGGCGCACAGGGGGACGGCCTGCACATAATTTGACTTTCCGGCGGCCACAGCATCCATGCACAGCCGTGCGGGCGATCTCGCCTGCGCTTACGAGAGGGTCCAGGGTGCCGTGAGGTGGGGAAAGCTACGCTCGTCCAGGGTGTCTGCTGCTGAGGTCAGTCCGCGGTACCAGCAAGTGTGACGGGGATCACTGCTTCTTCAAGGGGCGATGGCGAGCGGCTAAGAGTAAGGCTCGATGTGACGTTCTCTTGGGTGTTTTCGCCGCTGACGCTGTCGCCAAGACTTGCCCGCGACGAAGGGCCACTCTCGTCGTCGGTGGAATGAAAGCGTGAGAAGAGAAGCGTAGTGCCATGCAAGAGGGGCTCTGCGGCGACGATGGCTACGATATGGCTCTAAAGTAGCGTGCATCGTCTGTATGGAAACAAAGCGCTGCTTGAGCGGAAGTCTGTCTGTGGCGGCTGTTGTGAATTGTGCCGAACGCGTCACCCACGTGCTGCCTCTCGCGATCTCCCGATTAGCGAGGCAGACGCGCCATACCTTGCTTCGTTTGGAACGCGCGCACGAGAAAGATTTTCCGCCCCAACCAACATATTGCGAAATGAAAGCACCTATAGAGCTGCGCTCATATTTTGCATTAGGGAGCATCATAATTGTCGGTGAATTTTTAATAAAGGGAAAATCAGACATCCACCCGTTCGTAGCAATTGCTACAAAGGTTTTTTTTGCTACGTTATGTGCTCAATTCCTATGGAAAATAATTCTCACGTGGTAGCGACAGCGAAGAACGACACAGTGTAAAAATTTTTCCTTACAAACGTAAATCTTTATCGGGGCGAACTTGTACCCAGCAATACAAGTAACCTTTAAGCAAAAGGATAGCAGCGAGCAAAGTCAGCGATCATTGAAAATCTGCTCAGCGGGTCAAGCGCATCAACTTTTGCATCTGATTCGTCGAAGGTTCCAGAGTAATGGCTGGCACCTGCGTGTCTTCCAGAAAGTTCTACAGTATTTGTGTCGTACATACACTCTGATTACACAAGGTTCGGTAACAGACAACGGATAGAACAATTGATAACGTCCGAAAAAACTTGCGATACGTGCAGGCGCGTCTTGCGCTGAGCGATAACGTTTAACCTTTGTTAGCCGGTGATAAGTGGTCACCCGATAAATATAAACGATAGACGGCTAATATGGCCATCCTACATGACTACGGAAAGACTAGGTACTGCTCTTACTCTTCACTACGGAAATTACGTCCAACCGCTGGTTTGCCTTTGTGTGACTTGAGCTATGTGCCTGAGCGAGTTGAGCATGCACTTGTTGCTATATAACAATATCACTGTGAACGACGCTCATTCACCTGCTCGTTAGCTTCCATCAGGAGACAGTTGTGCGAAGATGTGGTGCTATACTAGCGGACAAATTTCTGTCGCTATGAAGGGAAAACGATGGGCGCATGGCTGCTGCACATGTGTTACCACGCCGAGTAGACAGTGCTTTTGGTTGCTCGGAACAGACGTTGAATTGACGCAGCTTTCACTTGCGGCGGTCTCTCGTTTCGCCAGACGCAGAAGGGAAAAGCCGTAAAGTAAGTAAACCAATACACTCAGTGGTGTGTTCTGTTTTATTTGACTGTTGCTACTGAGGTGTTTGTGTTTTGTCGTCCCCAGCCTAAACAAGCGTGGTATAAAACGCGGGACTTTTTTCAGAAGCACTCTCACTCGCACGTGCTTTGCTTCTGTAGCTTTCTCTTCATAGCCAAAGAAAGTTGTGCGCGAGTATAGGTAGAATGCTGCAAATATCCACAAAGTGAACCATGAAGGCTTTTTAAAAGTTCTTTGTATAAACACAAGCTTATATTCATGGTTGGTAATGCGCTTACCATCATCGGAGCTCCTCATACCCATATTTTTTTCATCTTCACCTTCCCTATGACAAGAGTAGTAGATGAGTATACTTTAAGCTCAGACCGACCTCACTAGGTCTTTAAAAAAAAATTCCCTTCTCTATCTCCCTCTTTTGGAGATTCCCACAATACATCGCCACAAATAAATGGTTTCTTCGCCTTTTTGATCCCACTCCTATAACAACATTGCGCCACGTTGCCTATCACCGCCGATAGTGATCGGCCATTCCTAACAGAGCATTGTATATGTATATCTCTTTGATGTGGCTATTTCACTATGGTAAAACAGCGCATACAACCAGGTGGATGAAACAAAGAGGACATTGCGCTGTTCCGTCTGTTTCACCCATCCCCTCATCTGCCCTGTTTCATTGTAATGAACGTAGACTAACAAGCCCTGCTCATTGTCCTTGCGCATGTCTTATTTTTGTTTACACTTGTCACTAACAGCCATAGTTTCGCCCGAACGGGGAAGCATCGATTGCGATAGCAAATTATTATACAGCTATACGAAGTGAGGATAGTAGTCTTATCGGCCGCATGAAGTCGTAAATACTCGCTCATTAACTAAATGAACAAGCACGGTGTCATGCGCATGGTGTCACTCGATGACCGCGGACACTCGCTTTCAAAACGTTGCGTTGGGGAAGAGCGGCAGCACTAGCGAGCGAAAAGACCTTCGTGCTGCCTCTCACTTCAGTGTGAATTACGCGACGAGAACACAGCTCACACGAAGCTATCAGCCCTCGGTGCACCTAGACTCTGTACTCATCGGAGATCGCTCTCAAGATAGGGCCTTCGCGGCCGGGCTCAGATGCGGCATAAGCCGCCGGAGTAGAACGGTTCCTGCCACCTTGGGATAGGCGTAAGACGGCGGGCTTCTTCCCTGCCTTCCCTCCCGTCGCACGCGCGCGAGTTCGAGCCGCCGTCCTCTGCACACCCTCGCACGTTTTCACTTGCACCCAAAGGACACGGCACGCGGCCACGACGTTACGAAACTTGGACTTTATGTGGAACATCACGTGAATAGCGATAGGGACGATGATGGCGGAAATGCGCCTGAAGTGTTGATATAATAGCTATCGCAACAATAAATGCACTTGATGAAAGTTAATCGTTTTTATTTCTGAAACATTTAGGTTATAGCTCTCTTTTTAAACTTCTAAGACCATTACTTAGCGTCTATTTTGTCTAAATATTTTCGTTAAGCATCGGACCAAAGTGAGATAATTTTCACTCTGAGAAGCATCTCACTTTAGTTTCACGCAATCAGCACATGGGACACTTAGAAACAACTTCTGAGCTGCCTTGTGTAATTTCTCTCCGGCGTACCGGCGCTGTACAGTCTTAACAAGGATGTAAACTGGCAAACCCACGAATAGGCACCCTATACTGAATGCATATCGCACGGTTTCAGCCGTTGAAAAGAGCGGGAAAAGAATAACGGTCAGAGAGACGCCAATGTTGACAAAAACGAGCCAAGTCGGCACTCTTACGGGCCTTGCGGCGTCTTTCATAGTGACACGGAGCCTGAGCATAGCTACCATCACCACTACAACATTGAAGCAGTAGAAAGTCATGGAGCTCTTAGCAAGAAAAGTCACTGATCCAGTCAGAGCAAATGGTAGGGCAATGCACGTCTTGAGCGCAATCGCAACGACAGGGAGCGACGACTTGACACTGATCAAGTTGATGAAAGATGGCAGGTGCCCTTGGCGAGCAGCGGCCATAAAGAGTCGGCTGTTGGTGAAGAATATGGCACTCAACGTTCCAAATGAGCAAATGCAGACTATGGCGGGCACAATAATCTCGCCCGCCGTGCCCCACGCCTCCCGGGAAAAAGTTGAGGCCGTCGCTTCAGAGGCTGCGATGCTCCCGGGATCCAGGACGACAAAGTAAGCCGCGTTGGTCAGCACTACCAGCCCGGTTACCAAGACAGTTCCGCCCACGACAGACTTCGGGATAATGCGCGATGGATCAGACATTTCTTCGGCCATGAAGACGATCGATGCGCTGCAAACAAGCGGCGAGAATTTTGAATCCTGGCATGTTCTCAGAAGTCCTGCAGGTTACAAAGCAATAGCACGTACAAAAAGTATGAACCACGGGTTAATTGAACATGGTTGTGTTCCTCGCTTCGTAGGTGTGACAGTTGTAATGTGATAGGTGCACTAGCGTGTCCGCTTTTTTACCATCAGAGCGAGCATTTCACTAGAAGACTGCATTTCTAGACAGCGAGGTAACTGTCTTCTTTCATGGCAGCATGCTTATTTTGCCAAAATGTGTGCAGACAAATTACCCTACCGCAATAAAGAGCGATCGATGCTCCTGATTCTTACCTTCCTGCTCCTGGGAACAGAGCTATTGAAAATGCTGCGACCAAATTTCCTGGGGTAGTGTGACCGTTCAAGGAGAGCCTGTTTAGCAAGAACGGTGCTGAAAATAAAGCAAGATCTGAGGCACTCGTGCAGTCTCTCCACTCAGCATTTGAACTCGCCGAGCGTGATGGCGCCAGACAAAGCATGACCTCTGAGATCACAGGTTCAGCAAACACACTCTGCGCTGCTTTTATGTGTAAATGAATGCGTAGCACTGCTTAGTTTCACGCTAGAGGCTGCAATACAAATCACCAATTTTCCGAAGTCGACACCATGTGAGGCTAAAATGCATTATAGCGCGCAGATACAGACGCTGTTATTGTTACTCAAGACGCTCTTATTGTTACTCAATGATGCTCTGAAGACCAGTTTTACATTATTCTGCTAGCAATTATATGGACACTCCAGGTGCATTTCTGCCGTCGCCGCCATCGTCACTGTGATATTCCGTATAAAGTTCAAGGGCGATAACTTCGTCCTCGCGCGCAGTATGGTGTATGGGCCAATGAAAGCATGCGAGGGTGAGCCGACGATGACGGCTCAATGTCGCTGCGCGCAAGGCCGGAAAGCGGGGAGTGGAGTAAGCGTGCCGTCTTCCGTCGCGCGCAAGGCACTTGGGGAAAGGGAGAGAGAGGGGTGGGGGCATTCGACTGTGGCAGCTGTTACATATGCTACACGTGGGCCTTATACTGAAAGCGATCTACGATTAATACAGGGTCTAGGTTTTCCGCTCGTAGCTTCGTGTGCGCTGTGTTCTCATGCTTGGTTTGTGTTCAAGTGAGAGGCAGCACGAAGGTCAATTGGCTCGCTGCTGCTGCCGCCATTGTTCACGCCACCGTATTGACAGCGAACGTCCGCGACCAACGAGGCCATGAAAACAATGAGGGTAGATGCGCTCATGTTGGCCTGTGTGCGCGTGACACCGTATTTGTTGAGTTGACAAGCGAATGTTGAAGAGTTTATGTGGCCGATAAAGGTAACGCTCTTGGTTTTCAGGGTTCGTCTAGAAGACATAGATCGATCTCACCCCTGATTAAGAAGATGCGAATATGCTCAATAAGCTGAAATGCATATCCATGACTGGTTCATTGAATGACACGCTTGCTTATTTCGGCCAATCAATGTGGGATTCAGTGAGGTAGCCGATATTACTTGTAATGTGTGAAAATATGAGCTTACCTCGAACGCACCATACGGTGCCAGTGATGATGATTCCCAGAAGTACAGCAAGCTTGAGCGCGAAAAAGATGTTTTGAGTTTTCATGGAGGCCTTCAAAGAAAACACGTTCACCACAGCTGCGAGTTCTGAAAATACAAAATGGAAAGCAATCCAATAACTAACACAACTTATTCAATTCTATACTCATAGAATAACTTGATGATTATATTACGGTAGCTTGTTGGCTACAGAGTTGGTCGGCTAAGGTCGAGAAGATGGGTTCAACCACGGCTGCGGAGGCTGCAATTCGATGGGAGCAAAATGCAAAAACGTTCATATCTTTAACGCCCACCTAAATGTAGGTCCACGTTCAAGAACAAGGTGGTAAAAATGAATTCGGAGTCCCCCGCTACAACGTGCTTTAATCTCAGATCGTGGTCTTGGTGCTAAATACCCATAATTTAGGTGTGATCGTGACCGCTAATATGTTTGTCCACAAATTATCCCACACAGCCAAAAATGTGGTAGAAGCTTCCACCAGCATGTCCACAGGAATTTTGCACATTGCCTCTTTAGCACATTGTCTAACTTTACGGCAAAACACTAGCGTAACTGAATTGACACTAGTTTAAAGAAGTTATACATCAAAATATCGGCCAAGTTTCAACAAGCTTCAACCAACAGCGCTAAGGAGGTACTCCCTTCTTGCTACGCCTGTATTTACGGCACCTAGTCGTAACTATCGTATATCGTATCAGTCGCATTGCGACGACTGGACGATCAACCGTTGTCTGTGCAGGTGCTACTTCAAATGTTGGGTGGACCAACTCCAATTCAGGGGTGGCCCAAGTTGAAATTTGAGGATAGCTCAACTTAACTTTTGGAGTGGACCGACCTAAAGTTGGTAGTGGGCCAGTGTGAATTTGGGCGTAGGCCATGTTGGAATTTCGGAGTGTGTAGGTCAAATTTGGGAGTAGGTCAACCTAAATTTGGGGGTGGACAAACTTAAAATCTGGGGGTGGGCCGAGTTAAGTTGGGGGGTGGACCAACTTGAAATTTGGATGTGTGCCAACTTGAGATTTTTGGGTGGCCCAGTGTCCAACTGAACGCTGCTACGCGTCCTTAGGGCTATAAACACCTCGCGCGCTAGCGAGCGCGTTTTTATTGGACCTTACCAAGAGGATCTTCTCGGAGCTACCACCGGATGTGGACGTGAGGTTTGGAGCTCTCGCGTCAACGGCAGACGATATAGCGTCTCACACACTTGTTCTCGACCTATTCCGACTTCGACAATAGACGCTTCTCGCGACCTTCCTCGGCGACCTCAAAATCACCACCTATGCAGCAGGGACGCTCGATGCACCCACGAGCCACCTTGCTCGAGCTAAGCCTCAGCGTGGTCAGGCTTGGCTTCCAGCTACTGCTGATCTTGTCCAACACCGCGAACATCCATTGACCGCCATCATGTAGGTGCAAGCCACCAACCGTAGGGATCCAGCAACAAAACGACATCCAGAAGACCCGCGGATGGACCATGGCCCACCACCCGTGGTCTACGGGGCCACCGCACTGACGCTCAGTTTGACTCAGCTGCCCGCAGCCAAGAGACACATCGTTTGAAACTAATTGTACCACGACAAGCCCACGGCCCCCACCTCTGACCATTGATAATTTCAGTCATCCTGAGCCCAAGAAATGGTCTCACGTTTGGTGAGTGGCCTCGCCACTCTTTGACTTGCGTCGTTGGCCTCGAGGCAACCCTGAAGGGGCAAGAGGTCGACGAATTTCACCTACGTGTTCAACCCGCTCAAAGCATCGCACTCATCAGCACGCCAAGCGATTGAATAGCGACCATACTCAACAACATGGCATCGCTTATGCTTGGCCCGCATCGCTTCCCCACTCAGCATGCCTCACCTCTCCCGATCCCGATAATTCCTGCCAAAGATTTATCACAGGTCCCGACGCAGGGACTACACAAACTGAACTTTTAGATCACCTGCTGGCACCTGGGGTGGGAATCTTCCGTGCTTGCATGGTGGGGCGATCGGCCATGGCCATCACTACATTTGCTGGTCTCAAGGTACCGCATTACGTGAGGTGTTATGGGGCCGAGTAGAGATGCTACATACACATCCCCAGGGTCCAAGTCTGGAATCTGCCTTACATTGGGCCATCGGTCGGACGTCTGCCCAACGCCAAGCATCAAACGCTGCACCACATGTGGGACTGAAAACGCATCCAACACCGAGCCTCACCAGTGCCAGCCCCTGCCGAAGGAAATCTCGGGAAACACACCACCATCGAGAAACACATCGACGCTCACAGAATGACACAACTCGAGCCGTTAAGCCGGACTCCCATAGGCCGACATTTACTCTCACCGCTAGGCTACCCACAGCACTCACGCTCTACGAGAACAAGTTCCCGTCCCTCAAACATCTGAACCATAGTCACCATAGCAATATACTTGCAGAGCATTATAATGGTGGCCGCCATGCACATGCTAGGTACCTTTAGAAATTCCTGACTGCCCAGCTGGAAGGCATCATGTATTACACCGACGCTACCCTCAACGATATTGCGATTTGGAATAAAGAAACACAAGTGTCAGTGGTGCTGAAAGATCAGAGTAATGTCTCTTCGTGTAGGGTCTAAAGCGGGGCTATGCTCACGGGGGAGCCGTTGTCCATAGCACTTGCGATCAGCCACATCGTCACCGACAGGACCAGATCCCGTAAACACGTCCACATCATCATTACAGACTGCCACGGCGCATCTCGAGCCTACCTCGGGGTTCATGATACTCCAGGAAGCTGATCGCGCCCTAGCCAGCGCACGAAAGCTCCCCACAGCTCTAGATCCTCAATATCACACATCAGGCTGATTTCAACAACTGGTCATGCCTCACTGTCGGGCAATGACTGCGCTCACGCGCTTGCCCGAATACTAACCTACGGGCCACTGGCAGTAGTGCGACCAACCCGGATCGAGCCTTCCAGAGATTGCCCAACGTATACCCTGACACTCTAGACTTTTACAAACTAGGGCACTTGGGATATAACTCCCAAATCCTTCTCACGGAAAGAAACCGTCTCCCGAAGACGGCTTCAAACCAACTCTCATCCCAGCCTTCTCCTTCTAAACAAGTTTTTCTCATCCTGATACCCCACCACCTGCCAAGGCTGCGGTGCAGCACCGACGACGTTCCTCGTCATGGTTGAGTGCCAAAGACTACCAATCAGTGTTGCGAAGTTACCCACCCGGAATTTGAAGGACTCCGGAATCTTTACCTGTTCTCTCGATCCCGGAATGACATGTGAATAAAATGGTGACAGCGCTTGGAGTAATGGAATGGGAATGTGAGTGAGCGCCATTTGCCCGGAATGGAATGGGAATGGATTTATGTATTTTTCCGAAAATAGGGCTTTCTTTCGTCTACGCGCAGTTGTTTTTTGTCAAAATATGCCGAAGAACCAACCAACCCACGTTTAAACATTAGTAAGTCAGAGCCTCAAATTTAACAATAAAGAAGTATTTTTAAAATAGCTTGGCTGATTATAAGCAACGCGCTTACTACAATTCTGTCCTTATAGACTGAGTTTGCGTAACCACGGCTCTACGCCGTTTTTATCCGTCGTGCGTAACTACGGCGGTGGCATACTCCTCGTCCGCCCCCCTTACGCCTTTCGATTTTTTTTTTACCTCGGCGGCGCCTTCGCCCCAACCGCCTGTTGCCTCCCCACCTTACACTTCTTTGTTTTTGCCTTTCTCGCCGTCGGCGACACGGACGTGTATTCGAAAAAGCGCTTCTCTAAGTTGTGATGCCTGTTGATGCTGGCGCGATGTTTGTGTTCACTGCAAGCTTTCGCATACCAGCTTGTGCGCCGTTTCACTTCGTACTCATCTCCCCCTCCTCCAATCCTTCCGCAATACTGTCCTCCCTGTCTAGACACACGGATGCCTTTGCCCGAAACTCGGGCGACGAAGGTCTGCTGGTTAGCACAGCACACAGTCGTACACAATGAACTGTGCGCCCTCTCCCTCCATACATGGCGAGAGAGAAAGAATTCACTTTTGAAAGCAATGCTTCACGAAGCCAGCCGAACCAGGGGAGTCCACTAACTGCGGCCACGGCGGTGCCTCCCCTAGCCCCGACGCGACGATTCCAACCAAAGAAAATCCACGTTCGCTCTGTTCCAGGGAGCTCTGTTCTATTGCAAATAAAAAGCGCTTCCGTAACGCACTACCACACTGGCTCCTGCGCTCAGTGGCTCACGCGCGCAGTAAGTCCGCCATCTTGGCACATTGGAAACAATTGTTTTGAGATTACCCGCGAAGAAAACAAACAAGCTGCACGCTGCAAGCTTTGCTCCGTAGCTATACATGCGGCAGCCAGAGTTTCATCTAGTTTGATTCGGTGCCTGAAAAGAAAATCCGAACATGAGTACACGCAACTAGAGAAAGGGCTGGCAAGCCAGTCGAAGATAAAATCGGCTTTCACCGCTGAGCTTTGTCCCTGTTGATCGAAAGGCTGCTCTTGACGACGCCATAATCAACATCATTTACGATGGCATGGAGCCCTTTCGTGTTGTCGGGAGGGAGGGACTCAAACAATTCGTAATGGTAAGTTTGACAATATCATAAGCTGCCTTTCATCAAAGTAACTGATTTGTATTCGTTCACATTCAGATCGCCGTCCAGGGCTACAAGCATCCATCGCGGGATGACCTGCCCGGGAAAGTATGAGCGCTGCAAACCAAGATATCATCGTCTCTGCCGCGAGCGAAGTACGTCTGTATCGCACTAGACGTGTGGACATCGCGGTCTACGGAGGGCTTCCTGGCTGCCGAAGCAACATTCATGGACAGCGACTTCATGGCTCACATATACCTTCTCAGTGTCACTCGCATAACGGGGAGTCACACAGCTGCTCGGATGCGCTACGAGTTTGACGCAGCTTTGCTGCAATGAAACATCGCTGACAAGGTGAAATATGTGTCTTCGTACAATTTCGCCTCCGTTAACTGTTTTTATTTCATTTTCCAGCTCCTTCGCGTGGTGACAGAAAACGCTTTGTCAATGATAAAGGCATTTGCATTTACCGGGTGGGTGACTGAAAAGGACGATGATAATGAAAATTTTGACGACGCTCCGTAATGATTAACCAAAGAGTGTTTAAGCGAGTTCCATCAGTTAGAGGAATTTCCATTTGGCTGCGCCGCCCACAGCCTGCAGCTTGCCGAAAAAGACGCCATTCGGCAGTTATGCGCTATTAAATAACATTTGTTTCACCTTATGTTCATTGATACGCCGTTCATTTATTACTATTTTCATGAGCAATTGTTTCGGCCAAGCTTTGTCAAATAATTTGCCATGACTGCATTGACAAAGAATGTATGAATGTAATAATTGCAGTTTGAAAAGAAAGGGCAGACAACTGTGCTTATTACAGTTCCGGTGCTTCAGAGCTTTATTATGCAACCAGCCCCAGCTTATGTTTAGTCGAATTTGCGAGCATTTTTCGCTTTTTCATATCGCGGTGCATTTGCTGCCATGGCCGAGGTAGCGAACTCTGCTTCCCTTCAATATGTGGCTGCGGATCATTTTTCTGCCGCAGTCCGGGCACCAAGCTTACATGACCTTGAGGTCGGCTCTCACCGCATCAATCAGCTGTTCTGAAATACCTCTAAAGATAAAAACAATACTGGGTCATCGTGTAACGAACGCCCACGGTGCAGCGAAGTTACGTTTTAAAAGGTTTGCATTTATTTGATTCCTTGTGCAAGCTATTTTGTTTGTCTTATTGTGTTTGGTGCTCCTTGCTTTTTTTTTTCTCCTTTCGTGGTCTCCTTCTCATTATGAGAAAAAAGGTGAGGCGCGCAGACAGCACACAAGAGAAGTGGACAACACATGCGATGTCCACTTCTGTTTTGTCCTTTCTGTACACCTCACCCTTTTTATATAATGAATACTGATCAACTAGCTCAGCTGTCTGTCGTTCTAAGTCTCCTTCTCCATTTTCTTGATTACACCCTCCTCCCTTCCCGCCTGGGAAAATGAAATCCTGCGTGCGTCACTGTTTGTAGTACAAATCGCTCTGCCTATAAACACACTTTCCCGGCATATAAGACCAGTGAGTGAGACGGCAGTCTGCTGCTAGTAGGTTTATTTGAATTACACAGCCAATTTCATTAAGATAATGCCAGCAGTAGTGCCGTGGCCATGGTACGACTTGCACGACATTTATTCCTGATGAACCGGAAGATGCAGCCTATGCATTAATGTGCACTCAATTTATCGTAGGGCTGGAGAAAACTGCTGTGTCTGTCGCCACTTTATTTTGTCTAATGCAGTCTTGAAGAGTGTCAGATTGTCGTCGAGTGTAATTCCATCATTCTCTTTATGAAACCCTATTGCATTGCATGTGTGCCGTTTGCGCTACTTGTGCTTGCAGTGGCGATATTCACTAATTATCTTCCTCGATTTCCTTTAGGACCCAAATGCCGAGTAAGTCGTACAAAAATGCGGTGCCATCGTTGCATCTATATGCAAGAGCACCACCGACACGGAAGAAGTGTTGAATGTGGCTGGTCTCCATTTAGAATCTCAGAATGCCACGAGGTGGAACTCGCAGCTGCGAATGATGAGAACACTCATTACCACGTTTTCGAGTCATTCGGGCCTGACAAAAGCTCTGTACGCGTGCATGAAGGCTAAACTGTCTAAATATGAACTGAGGCTGGCGATGTACTTGATTGAGCTTCTACCCCGGTAGAGGAAGCCACGGAGTTGCTGCAGAAAAGGCACGAGACAGCCGGGCTCTTGCTTAGCACGTTGCGAAGTATCGAAGTTTCCCTTGCGGAAATCTTAAGCAAAGTCGCACTTTGCAAAGAGGCGCCTAAAGGCCTACAGCTTAGCCTGGAGAAGCGGTTCGCAAGCACGTGGACCTGCTCTGTGTTTTTTTATGGGTGCCCTCTTAGGCCCACCATTTAAGCCTTTTGTGTTCAGCTGCAACAGCCGAGCAGATGCATTCTGCTGTGCTGGTGGGGGAGGGGGGGGGGGGAGGGCTCTTTTGTTAGGGTAGGACAGCGCCAGCGCCGTCGCCGTTGCAGACTATGAAGCAGGGCCAAGCAGACTGATGTTTAAAAACATCTGGCAAAATGAAAATGCCACCAAGTCAATATGCCTGGATCTACTGCAGGGTAAATTTCTCTTTACCTTACAGGGGAACCTTGCGTAGACACGGTTGAGCCCCTGACCTATTGGAAGGCGAACGGTAGCCGCTTTCTCTTGCTTTGCCGCCTCGCAAGGGCAGTTTTCACTGTGAATGTGACGTCAGCTGACGTGGAACGCGTGTTTTCTGCGGCATCATTGATAATGACAGCAAAGCGAAATCGGCTGTCAAGCACCTCTTTCGATCAGCTCATGTTTGTTAAGGGCAACACATAGTTAGGTAGACGGCAATTGTTTTATCTCACATTTTTCTTTTAGAACTAACCGCTGAAGCAAACATCATTTGCACTTCGGGCTTTCAAGAGTAAACGGCGAAGCGCCCATTCAGCTCATGACATTTTGTTTCCATATTTCGAGGAATAAAACCAAAATGCAGCTTCTTTTTGTACCTTGCACTGCTTGCGACCTTTACTACAGTATTTAAATATCACGACGACATCTAAGCGAAAATACGCTATGTCGTCGTTCTAGCATTACCACATTTAAGCTTAAACAATATTAAAACATCACAAGCCGTTAAAACATGCTGACTATGTAAATACTATAGGTAGTGCGAGAACTGCCCCTATGGGAATTAGTAGTGTGGTTGTACTGTAAGAGATATGTCACCAAGCTCCTATCCCTTGGCCATAGTAACATGTTTTGCGTATTTTTTCATTTCTTAACGCGTCTGATGACATCAGGTTAATGGTAGGTTCATCGGTAACTCGATAAAACTACCAAGGTGCCTTTCCTACGTCGAGGAATTACAGTAGTGGAATTGAGCTGCGCGGCCATTCCCGGAGTGAGGAATGGCCGGACGGTCTTTTTCATTCCGAAGAATTCAAAGGAATGGAATTGCTGTAAGTTCTCATTCCTCGTACTGGAACTGGAATGGAATGCGGGCGCCCACAACGCGACACTGGTACCAACGACGCATATCTGTGTTCTGAAGTTCCTCCAGCAAACATATGCGTAGTGGGACTCCGTCGCTCCGAGCCTCAGGTCTGGCTGGCCCTGATACCCCGCCAACAAGTGCGTACGTTGTACGGCAGGGGTGGTCGTGTGCACCGCATCTTGAGAAGAATTTGCAGAGGGCTAGACATCAAGGGATAGACATCAAGGTCGATCCGAATAGGTCGCCAAGCTTCGGGTGAAAAGCGAGTCAGAACGAACTGTCCCCGAGATCAGCAAGGGTGGTTACGGGAGCAGTGATTGAAGGTTACAATGTTTGCAGGCGAGAGAGATTGGGAAAGAACACTTCTTTTTAAATGAATCGAAACACTGATTCATTCAGTGAAAGGAAATTTTGTTAAATTTTTTTATGTGCGTGACATCAAAGAAAAGACAACTCTATTTTATTTCATTGTTGTCGATAAATACATTTTTTTCAGCGGCCAGCGTAAGAGGGGGCGGCGCGTTGACGCCGCTATCACTTTCAATGCAATGCAGCTGTTGAGTGCAGAAAGGCGTGCTCGTAAAGCTGACCTGTTATAATACGCCCCCCTGCCACGTTGTGCTGGTTTGCTTGTTGATAATGGCTTGCGTTGGACAATGATGTCCCTAAGTGTACTGCCAGATTCACTGCCAATATTTTGACTTTTCAGCAGTGCTACGGTAACAATTTAGTTTAACCTTAAACGAGCAACATCGCGTGCTTAATAAGAGAAAGTACGCTAATTGTGAGCCGCATTATATGTGGTCGAAGACTGTAGTGGGGAAAGCGTACTCGAAATAAAAAAAAGTTATTTTTTTCTGATCGAGAATTTGTACAATAAAGGGCGCGCCGTTTATGATATGGTGCGTATTAATCACCAGACCCTGCATTGTTGAAGAATCGATATCAATTTATTTCATTTCTTCTTCTTCATTATCTACAAAGTCCAAGCTGTAAAAGCTGCAGAGGTTCAGGAAATGAAATCAGGAGACTTCGCCGACAAATGCACAGGCACTGCTCCTGAAATAAATTAAGCGCACATAAACAGATCGTGCTGCGTAACAAACAGTTGCGTAAATGCTTAGCGCGCAGACAATCGAACGTTCACGTGCAACCATATGGCTCACCTATCACGCACACTGTCACCAAAGCTGTTGCTCCATGCGGCGGCGGGCAAGTACCGTAGACCAAGCTGAAGGCGTATCTCGTAAACGTAAGCCCGTTCAGGGAGACGGCCACAGGGTCCGTCAGCAAGAAGGTCCACAGATAGAAGAAAACCAGTAGTTCGCCTGCTCTTCCCATGGATTTAGCGGCCGCGTTAACGTACTCGTAGGGCCCGCCGGCGGATGGTAGTAACGTCCCGAGTTCGGCTATGCAGAGCGCATCTGTAAATTCGGCAATAGAGGTCATGTTACAATGGGATGCCGAGCGCATATATGTTTGCGACAGCATTTCGAAGGAAGGCTCAAGTAGGAATTCACCTGTGCAAGCTTTGCCCTGCAACTTACGCCTGTGTTAAACGCGCAGGACTGTATCTTTTACGAGCTCTGGATAGTGGCTGCTTGCTTTAAAAAAATGGCGCTCGTGGAGTTCCTTGATGTGACTTCGTACATACCTGAAGGTTGCCCGTACATGTATCAGGCTAAGCTCGTGGTCGGGGCACCTGCAGTAGTAGACTGTAAGCCAGTTTCCACATATACGGGTTTTTCTGTGCCTGTGAAGGATACCCTCATATCCCTCAACATGTGCGTTTCGCATTCACAAGCGCCTTTTATCGAGTTTGGAATTCACAATACTCCACCCTCAGTAAAGGTGGATGTTCACGGATCCAGTTACGAAATTTTGTCCTTCAGGCAGGAATAAATATGTGATTGAATTAAGCTATACTTAAACCCTGTCAGTAAAACCGACCTTTCGACAGCATATTTACTGAATAAACGAAGTTAAAAAATTTTTTTCTGACCTAATATACATTTGGTTGCAAACTCACCATAATAAGTGAAAACATTTAATACGACAACCACGTTATTAGCGCATGAAATAATAGCGCACGCATAATCTAAGACAGATAACAAGTAGCAGCCCTCTTCGCGATACTAATCGACAACATCCTTCGGCTCCTCCTCCTCTCAAGACCAGAAAGCAGATGATGACGACAAGCTGCAGCCCACATCTCCATGTTTATTTATTGCCTGACACATAAATGACAGAACTCACTTCGTGTGAACGCACGCTAATAAAGCACACGTAGAGTTTATGCCAAATAATAGAAGTGTGGAGATTTGACAAATTTAGCTACATCGCTAGCGTTGCCTAGGCTGTCACCATGTTTAAAGCTGATTTAACGCTGTCGGGAATTTGACACTTTCAGCGTATTATGGGCTTGCACAAAATCGCTTATACTTTCTCTCAAGCACTGCCCCTCGAGTCATAGCAAGAGCTGCCCAATCTGTGTATATAGCCGTACGTTAGAGAGCATTAATGTGAAGCGCCGTCTGCGCACATTCGCGAAAGCTGTTATTGTGCGGACGTTTCTGTGTCAGTGACCTATTTATAATTGTGTATTAAACAGTATCGCAAAACTGAGGTTCGCAGACATAATTTTGAGTTGGCACCATCGGGTCTACCACACTGCCTAAATAAAACACTCTTACACCGGACAATCACAGACTTATAAGGAGTAAGCTGCGAAATATTTCCTACACACTCACTAAATTGCCTTAAACATTCAGTATAGATGTTCTTGCTAAAGTTACGCATTACTTTAAATACCTAAAGTTCGCGCACAAAATGCTTGACGCAAGTTCGTGTGTAGGTACTTCCAATTTCTCAATTTCTTGATACAAGATAATTCACTGTACATTTACGTTATTATGCATTATTGCTAGAAATGATGTTCTGTATCTTTATTTTATTATTTTTATGCTCTTCTATGCACTAATGACCTGCCGCTAAGACCATTCAGCTGTTGGCAGGAGCCCAAACAAACAATAAACAATGAGGGTGTGTCAAGGGAGTCTTGTACAGCATTCTACCTTTAAGGGTTGTCTGGGAAAAAGAAAACATGTCGCATTTTGTTTTATTGGCAGCATATCTCACGGCCACTTTTTGATTCTGCCAATAAAGCTATCCCATGAGTGCGTTTTTTTGCGAGCTATGCGGGCTTGCGACCATGCAGATCTAGATCGCGCTTCAAGTCCGGCTCCTCGTCTGAATCCTACCACCGTAAAGGAAGGCCTAATTCACAAGGTTTCTTTTCACAGGCCATGCAAAACTATATGGAAGTTGGTTGATCTGGTATTATTTCCTACGTGCTATTTTGCTATTGAGAACGAAGGTAGTACAAATCAACAAGACAAGGAAAAGAGACACAGCAGTAACCCTGAAACGGAAGATCAACACCTTGGCCTTTTGTGCCCCATCCTTCCCTGGTACAATATTGCCGCGTGCAAAATGTGCCTCCCGTTTAAAGTCAGCGCTGTTCCTTACTCTCTTGCTTGTTACGTTCGCGCGGTTTTCTTCCTAAAAAATCGCACTTGTCCCTGAACCTCACAGTAGATCGTTGACAATTCTGGCCGCAAGTGGGCTAGAAGCAATCGTATCGCAACATTTGGTTTTCCAGTTGTCGCTCCCTGAAGCCCGTGTCTTTCTGACAGTATAAGCGAGCCACCTCTTCTCTGTCGGCTCTGTTGGGACCGCTTGACCACCGCGCTTCTGCAGCTCGCGCGACTGTGTCAACGAAATGTCTGCCCATGTGAGAGGTAGAAACACTAATTGAGTTTCCGCCCTCTGCGCTATGCTACTGGGTGTTGAGTTGGGTGTCCAATTTAAATGCTTGGAATTGAGGACGCGGGATTACCTGAAGTTTTCCCATACTTACGAGCTAGAGATGCTAGTCCTCCTGTCATCCAGACCAGAAGATCGGCGCCGCCGGAACCGGCATCCTTGTAGACAATACTTGGTGCGATGAAAATCATAGAGCCTGTAACATTGGGCAGCATAACGAAGATGCCAGGTATGAAACCCTTGCCTAGTAGAGGTTCCAGGATAGTGTACTGCACAAGAGAGTGACGTTCGTGTAGTTATTGCATATCTGCCATTTCTGTTGTTGCATTTCTGCATTTCAAGGTAAAGTTAGTGCATTTTTGTCACTATACCCCTCCGCAAATGACCGAAAATGGTTTGTGCCATGCCGACTTTGCCTGCTTGTTACGCGACGCCATGAAAAGCACCACACCTCCACATATGGTACAGTGTGTTCACACTGACTATGCATAATTTAGTCGAAAGAACGCCAAACTTTTCTTTTTCTGATTTTACGCCTATTTACGCAAACAAATTCTTCTCTCTGTATACTCCGATCAGACAGTGCCAGAACGATGAGCGGTAAGGCATCTCATATTCTTTTCGATATAGGAGTCTCCAGCTCCCCCCCCCCCTTCCCAAAAAAAAATCTAGTATTGTGTGGCACATTAATCATCTTCAATGCGCACACGTCACGTTTACGTGGTTTTTTCGAGGTTTTGTCACGTCGCCCGACAGACAGGCGAAATAGGCGCAGCACGGAAAAAGTTTTACCAACAGCGGCGGGCTAAGGGCGAAAGAGGCGTATAATTGGAAAGGATTATATTTCTTCTTTTCGGTCCACCTATCCACTCAGGATGTTATGTTACTCCTAAAGAGACAGATCTTCGACGTTAAAACAAGAGACGTTCGAGGCATCCTTGCCCTCGATCTCACGAAAGCATTCGATACCGTCTCCCGCCGCTTCGTACTGGAGTCTGTTGCAGGCCTCGGCCTCGGCCAGAGATTTCAGGAGTACGTACGCTCCTTCCTGAAAGACAGAGAAGCCCGACTGCGAGTCTTAGAACTTAAGTCGGACCCTTACACGCTGGGCTCCGTCGGAACACCTCAAGGCTCAGTCATCTCTCCATTACTATTTAATATAGTGATGAAGGGACTCGCAGACAAACTACGAGACATCCCGAACGTAAACTGCGCTTTATACGCAGATGACATCACCATTTGGACCCCGGGAGGCTCCTTGGCTGACATGGAGCAGGCATTACAGTCTGCCCTAGATACCACGGAAGACTACCTACTAGACACAGGCATGAAACTATCCTCCAAGAAATCGGAACTCTCACTATTTCGCAAGTCTTGCCATGGAGTCCGCTACCTAACTCCTCTAGACGAACTGCCGATCGCACTACACACAAGAGACGGACAACAGATTCCGCGAGTCGACCACATACGCATTCTTGGGCTCCTAATCGAAGCCACCGGATGCCACGGACACACTATCAAACATTTAACCACCAAAACCGAAAACATGATCAGACTCATCCACAGAGTCTCGGGGCGCAGAAAAGGTCTCTGCGAAGATAACCTTTCGCGCGTATACCACGCATTCCTTATGAGCCACATTAATTACGTCGCCTCTGCGCACAACTGGACGAAAATAGAAAAAACGAAACTAAACACACTCATTCGCAAGAGCATCAAACAGGTCTTGGGCATTCCACAAAGAGCAAGTACATCAAAGGTTGAACAACATCGACGAAGTGATCGAAGCTCAGACTATGGCGCAAATACTACGCCTATCCTCGTCCAAAGCCGGTAGACTAATCCTAAACGAAGCTAATATATCCCCATATCTCTATTTCGAGCATGCGATTACCCTACCGAGCGAAATTAGAGACAACTACAAGGTCTCACCATTTCCTAGAAACGTCCACCCACAACACATGGGCAGGCGCCGGGCCCGCGCCCGCGCGATTCTCGATCGCACCGACGCGGATCGCGAAGCCACCGCATTTGTGGACGCGGCCCAGTACGGCAACACATCCACTACACATCCAACACATCCAGTACAGCAGTCGTGGACGGTAACCGAACCTTACGATCATCCGCATCGGTTAAAACGACCACCAGCGCTAAAGCAGAACAGATAGCCGTAGCCATCGCCATGGCAGACCCCACATTTACTCATGTCCTCACGGACTCGCGTGCCGCAATTCGGGCCTACGAAAGCGGCAACGTATGTAAAGGAGTGGCGCACATACTAGTAGCGAGCTCAAAGGAGAGCAAACGACGCCTCTCCTGGTTCCCCGCTCACATGGGGAAAGACATTCACCCGCGGAAACGAAACCTCAATGAGACGGCCCACGACCGTGCGCGAGAACTTGCCCGCCGCGACGGTCCCACGGCCTCCGAGGGGCTGGACATTCAGTTTAATGACCCGCTACTCACTTGTCACGAAATCACCTTATACTATCGAAAAGGCAGAATGAAATATCCGCTCCCGCACTCCAAACTCGAACGCGCGCAGGCGGCCGCGTTTCGAATGCTACAAACGGACTCGTATCCGTCACGAGGCCTACTGAGTCACTATAACTCAGACATCCCGGCAAATTGTCCAGACTGCCAAGAACTTTATTGCTCACTCTCGCACATGCTATGGCAATGTACCGCGTTACCAAAGGGCCCTCTCTCTAGTGAGCCCGAATGGGAAGAAGCCCTCAAAAGCCCGGACCTCAAACTCCAGCTAAAGGCCGTCCAGAGGGCCCAAGAACTGGCGGAGCGTCACCACGTTCCCGTCCCGACTTGGGCGTCGCCTACGGTTTCGGCCCGAGGAGCTCCCCGTATGGGATCTCTAACGGCTTAAAACTCCTCAGGACCTCACCGAAGTTCTTGACTGACTGACTGACTTTTCGGTCAACTCATGCATAATCAAAGTGTACATGTCATGCCAGCTGGGTAATACCGTGGTTTTCATGATGTCGTGTGACAGACAGGCAAAGTGAGTGCAGCCACAAAATCGTTTGAGCAGTCTGAGAGGGCTGATTGCCTAAACGGCACAGAAAAGTTTGGAATAGCTTTATCTTATAGCGCCCCGGAATGGAATGGTCTTACGTTATACGGCCGTTGACGTTACAGCGCCCCCAAGCAGTTCTATTAGATATTTTTGCCGCAGGACGTTCTATCCTTCGATCCATATTTGTATGACCCAATTTATATATATGTAGACTTGCAACTTGAAACTTGAGTACCGGCTCCATATGTAATGTAAGCTGTAATAATCCGCAGCTAAACCAGCGCTTGTGACGGCGCCAAAGTTGCCCTTTTGACCATAAACAGCGTGTTTGTCAGCGGGCGTAAAGAACATTCGATCTCAGCCTCTGTACGGGTGGCAAAAATTGTGCTTTGTGTTTTTCTGAAAGGGGTGAATAAAAACAATCAATGCCAACAAGAAAAAGCTAAATTTCAAAATCACCATTAAAGCTAAGAGAACAGTAATGATTGCTCTGTTAAGGCTTACGTACTGTCGGGAGCTTTATGAAAACGAACCCGTGAGTGCGCAGCACATAACCTCGCACGGTGCCGATAAGAGCGGTCGAAATCGGTCGATATACGGTCGAAATCGAAAACAAAAGTACAGAGAAGGGAAGCCTTCCAGTCTCCAAGCAACCATCCTCGGGAAAACGTCTGCCGACTAAGTTTCTTTGGCAAATTCGTTTTCTTGAGAAAATTCAGGGAGAATGATGCCCTATGCACGAGCCTTTGTGCTGACAATCAGTGCTGCATTTTGCTTCGTCATGCCGCTGTTCCCGACATGCAAGATTTTTGAGGTGAAGTCTGCTCATTGTGCTATGAAGTTAGCATGTGCGAAAGGGCAGCTGTCCCAGTTTGTTCCTTGTGTCGCAGACTTTGCTTATGGTATCCCTTCGACAGGTGGAAAAGCTTATGTCTACCAAACACGCTGATAATTAAACGAGAGGTTTCGCGAACACCTCTACAGCGTGTCAAATTGAGTGAGAGCCCATCTGGGTGTTGATTGTAAGCAGCGGGATTGCCGGCCTGAGTTTGATAAGTATGAATTATTAGCAAGAAAGAGCAACAAGATAACATGGGAAATAATGGAAACCCACAAAAGATCACTACTGAAGGAGAAATGTTCCGCTGCAACATATATTTTGCTATACGAATAGGAATTTACTTACTCGTCTGAAAACTCATTGCCGGGCAAGGTTACTATTCGCGCCCTTCATGCTTTACAGGTGACTCCTTTATTGTGTCATTTCTCATGTTCGTTTAAAGCTTTTGTTTTTCACCTTTGACGATGCGTTTCAGGGTATTAACGTTTGTCTGTCGCAATAATAATGCACATGTTAGACTGCGCGACTTCTACATTGTTTTGTCCCGTTACCTTCGTCTGTTTTCCTAGCCTTCTGACAGATCGAATTTGAGGTGAAGAATTCGTTTTGCTTCTAGTAATAGCACCAGTAGTAGTAGTAGTAGAAGCGGTAGTAGTAGTAGTAGTAGTAGTAGTAGTATAAATGAAAAGGATGATGATATTAGAAACAACGTTACACTACACAGTCTTCGGTTAATGAAGGCGGAACTTTGAGCCACTTGGGTCCGATATGTTTGAAGAAGGAAAGATTTTCAGCCACTCGTACAGAAGTCATGCCTGGTGCCAGCATTACGCTTACAAGATTTTGTCAATCCTCTTCCAGTGCCCAGTTGAAGAGCGAAAGCCCCGAAGGCCTTTGCGATGTGCGGTGGGCAAACACGAACACGTAGAAAGTAGCCATAAGTTTTTGCTCGGCACGTAGTTGAAGCGATTAGGCTAGCGCAGAAGCCACATTTGCTGCTTGATGGGTAGTAACGTAAAAAAGAGCTCAGTGTAGGAGAAATCAGGTTCAAGAGGGGGGAGCTTTGAGCCAGTTGTTCCAACATGTTCTGAAGTCCACTCCTTCATGTTACGGCCCGTCTGAAGTCGCGGTTCTTTTCCTCTTTAAACATCTTCGGTTAATGTTATTTAGTCATTCAGGAGGGCGTCGTATTTTGGAAGCATGTTTTGCAGCATGTCATAGTGTAAAGGGTGAGAGTTGCAGCTTAGCGCACGCGTGGAGTAAGAACATTGCCCAAAAAAAGTAAGTGCATTGCAACTTCAAAAAAGGAAACACTCCTTCGGATAATCAAGCTCTAGTTGCGTCAACAGATCAAATTTTCATGTGGTTTAACATTGCAGAAACAATCTAATGGTGTGTGGTCAATTCACGTCGAGCTAAAGTATTTTGTGCAAGTGTCAATCGGGAATACTTAGTTGCACAAAGATATACTCTTTGTATTGTCAGAGATAACCACGGACGCTTCAACGTGAGAGCTGATTCCGCAAGGAATGTATTCAACCGATAGAGTCATTGTTCGAAGAGGTACTCTGGTATTCAGTACAATTGAGATTTTATACAAGACTCCGAATCAAGTCTTTGCAAAAGAAATATCCGCGTCCTAAAAATAATCTCAGAATACAAAAATAACGTTTCTTTTAGGCAATGGTCATGTGTTCCCTCCCGGTTTTGATCAGATCATTGATTAGAAAAAAATGGCCAGGCTTAGCTTGGTTAAGCCAAGAATGCGTTGCATATTGCGCGGTCTTTTTTTTTTTTTCACGCGCCGGCGCAGCGCCCCTAGCGGGAGGAGCGGGAGTCAGGTGGTGGCTGCGGCCGCGCGCGACCGCACGAGTTGGGGCCCAGCTTTTCCTCCGGCTGTCGTGACGTCACGTCACGTGGTTGCGCTAAAGGTCAATGGTGGCTGCCCGGCCGCGCCCAAGGGCTGGAGTGAGTGATTGCAATATGCAACGCATAAAATGTGAGGTAGTTTTCAAATGGCGATCTGGAACGGTAGTCCAAATACTACACACCGTTATATTGCGCACCTGCTTATGTACAGTTGTTTGACTGCGTTAAAGCCGGAGGAGGACCAATTGAACAAAACGAAGACACTTCAAAGAGAAAGACCTGTTGCTGGCAACGCAACCTGCTTATCGAAATAGTGGGGTGTTATTAATCTGTAATTCTTGCAATATGAAATCAGCAGATATAACCGGTTTCGAAGAATAAGTCACCTCTTCGTTATCTTCTACACTCCTTAAAGACTCTCAGTTATGTGGACCCACGAATGTTCAATCACAGCCACTTTAGATGTTTAATAGTCCAACCTCGTTATAACAAAACGGGACATACCAAGGTATGCGAAATTCTCCTTGAAATGCCCACGAAAACCCATGTATTGATAAGCTCGTTTTAACGAATTAAAATTATCCTGCCAATGGATATAACGAACTAGATTTGTTTTAGAAATCAAGAAACAGCGGGCCATTGCACGCCGAATACGTCGCTTTTCACGTGGTTTGCCCCACATTCCGTGCGGAAGTCCAAAATTCCCGCGTCCGCGCGTTCAATACGCTGTCGAGCAGCACGGGTCCTTCTCGTAACTGCGCGTGCGGCGCGTAAGATGCGCCTCATTATCGCCATCGAATTTCTCACATTTGGCGCGCTGTGTTCTATGCCACGTGTTGCTCGAACACGACCCTCTTTGTTGGCGTCACAGCGTGGAAGCTGTTTATTTTTGAACCGCGTCGCCGCCTCTCTGGTTCCACGACGCTGTCGACGAGCCAAGCGCGAAGCGAAAACGAAAGGCCGTCACATTGTAACAGAAGGCGGCTATCGCAAACGCAGTCGCGTCTGGTAAAAAGAAGTGGTACGTTGCGCACGCTGAAGATTCTTTTGCTTTGTTGTTGAAATGTCATTGCACACTTGGCATGTATCGGTTCAGTTGGCGTGAAAGCCGTCTTCGTTGCAAGTTTGAAGTTGTGCACCGCCATTAGGCAATAGTGGACAAAACGAAGTAGCAGATTGACGAAGTAACTTCGGCGGCCCCTTCAACTTCCTTATAACCAGATCTCTCCTAGTAATATTTTTCTGCAGCTGTACACGGGCAATCAGTCGTGGAATCATGAACACTCGGAGATGAAATTACAGGGGTTAAGTCAAGGGCGCTGGAAGGGAAATGACCTGTCTGTTTTTGAGGGGGACAGGCGCATGCCGCTGAAAAACAACCGTTGCACTGGTTTTCAACCCATGTCGTTGGAGCTTAACGTATGCCTGTGTTCAATACACTCCTCCACAGGTGCGCTACATTGACTCTACTAACAACGTTCAAGCCTGTTATCACTCAACGACCCCGTCTAGGTGCTCTATATACGGATCACGGCGGGCTCAGGGGTAACGGACGCCACAGCAGTGGCCTTGCTGCACGCCGTCTGCTATTTCCGGTGGTAGAAGCTAGAAGAGACAACACATAGCACTGATATAAACCCATCATAAGAAGCCAACAAACACTGACACCAAGGACAACATAGGCGAAATTACTCGTGCTTAGTAAATTGAAATCAACGATAATTTAATGGAAATGAAAGTGGTTGTAAAAAACTTGCCGCCGGTGGGGAACGATCCCACAACATTCGCAATGCTGACACGGATAATGTAAAATTTCAAGTTCAATTCTATACCCTTTCGCGCTTTATGAGTAATTCTCCATGCATTATCAATGAAACAGTCGATCTTGAATAGTGGGTGAAAAAAAAAACGAATGTTATTGAGCAATGTTAAGACTGAAAATGCGCTTCATTTCTTTCCCTTCTTTTTACCCTTCGTCTTTGGTTCGGAGGGTCACCCAGCAGTGGTTATCTATGGTATCAGCCACTCAGAACCGCCCCAAGAGAAATGCAATATGGAACAAATCCTTATAAAATACGGGCCCAGACATTCTACGGACCCATATATATGAACTGAATAGCTGCACTGCCGGTCCAGTGATTGACACAGCAGCAGGCTCATTACGTCGCTACAATGGACACAGTTTTGCCTCAGAGCTGATATATAGCGTAGTAGAATAATTACATTCTTTTAGAACACTTACCTATACTGTTGCCCACGATCAATGCCACTGCACTGAAGAGACCCATGTCCCTCCTGAGACGAATGGGTGCGGAGCCTGCGGGAGTTTTAGTATTTATTTATTTTGCGATCGACGAGCTACGGCCTTCAGAGAAAAATCTTTAACACCTTCGCCTGTCTAGCTTCATCACTTTCGGGCCACCTGTGCTATGTGCACGTATACGCTTGTGAAGATCTATTTGACGTTCATGCGCTAGAGGAAAGCAGACGAGTTATTTTAAATGATCTTCACCGAAAGACGTATCGAAGCCTTACTGAAGAGAAGACGCACGGATGACCAAAACAAGAGTAGGGTGTATCGGCATCGTGCACGTACTGGTTAAAGGCCGGAGGATGCGTAGTGAAATTGTAAGGCTCGTTCAATATTTCTCGATGAGCAATGAACATTGATAGTCCTAGATCTACAGCGCAAGTAATACGCAGACAAGAAAAAAATGGATACATTGTTAGCTATGTGCCGTGCCTACTCTACCTCGTCGATGTTCATCGCGTTTCAGCCTTACACTAATATCCAAAAATGTAGCGAATATCCGGCATACACTTATATAACATCTTTTCATCGTAAAAAATAGGAATTTTGACAGTAACATCAGCGTCATCTTCAGGTAAACTTGAGCAATCTCAACCTCTATTGGAGGTGTTGAATCTCCAGCTGATACATCTAATGTACCTCCAGGCAATATTCGTGGGTTTATGGAGCTACTACATCAGAAACGCATTCGAGCTCCCTCTAGACACTGTCGTTATTTCGTTCTCACTTAAAGCATTCCTCCATATACCTTGACTGCAGTTTTGTATATACCCTATTTTATTATCTACTTGAATTTGATATCATAAATTTTACTGCAATACTACTCATTTGAATTTAGTGCTGTATCCGTGTCATTTGATTGCGTGCATTTAACAGCTCTATTGCGGTGACACATCGATGTCCTAAATAGTCCCTGAAGTTCAATATAATTCTTATGTTAAATATGCTGTCCTGCCAATTACGCATGATCTTTGACTGGTTGGAGCAATTGCGCTTAGATGCTAATTCGCATACCTCAGAGATGGTGGCCAATTTGCGTCGTCGCCGTATGTAGATAAACACATCAAAACGCTTGCCTCGGTGATGTATCTGTATTCGTATGTTCTGTGCGCGTTCCACTTGTAACGCATTATTTGGTAGGCACGGATGATGGGAGTCGATATAGAATAAATTTATCCAGGTATGAAAAATCTGGTCCATACTTCCCCCAGGAGCGGTTGCTGACAACGTGAAGCGTGAAAAAATTGGGCGACATGCATTCCATTGTAGTGGTTTAGCACTGTCTGTTCCTGGCTCTACCGTGTGTGCTGATAAGCGTTGAATACTTTTAGCCGTCTTTGGGAACTTCCCCAAGGTTGAGATATGTCTATGTATCTCTACGTAGCTGCGTATATTGGGTCACTGGATAGGTGTTGCGCGATAACGACCCTATTTCGAGCAAACTTGGGTCACTGATTATGTGGCCACTGCGTATGTGTCACTCTTCAACCAGGCTTTGATGCCAACTTGGATGACGTGGCACTTGTCACAGGCTATGCGGAGCCCTTCAGTGATCTCTTTCGCAGTAACTCAGGTCCCTGGGTGTGTGCCCCGTGCTGTGTGCCGCTTTTCAGTCAGCCTCTTTCGCGCCAGCTTGGGCAACTCTACATGTGCGGAGTACTCTAACACTTGTGATACTTTCTTGCTGGCCAAGAAACTTCTCCGTAACGCTATGGGTGAGCTTCACTCGCTGCCACCAGTTACCGTGCGGTGGCGCCACTGGTTCGGAGGGGCACGTGACACGCGGCGCAGCAGCTGGCCGGTGTGTTGGTGTGGTGCCCTGTCGCGGCTTTACGCGGTATTTCTGCCTTTTACCATGCGCACAGAAACTCGAATTGTAGTCGGGAGCGTGAACAACGATGCCGAAGACTCGTTGTGTGCCGCAACGTTGTCTACATTGGGAACGGACGAAACGGTATGCCAATTTTGTGAAACCAATCACCGATAACAGCGAAAAAGAACACCGTGTCGACGACGCGATGGCCATATCACTTGTGCTTCTTGTGTGGAAATAGGCGAATGCCAACCCTTGCCAGGAAATTCACTTTCAAGGTGCGTCGATTTGGGTCGGTGGATCTTACACCTAGCTCCGCCGACGACTTCGCGAGCCGTCTGCCGGCGGACCTGAACAAAAGTACAAGCAATCGGGACGAAACAAACTGATCCCTTAGTTCAGTTCTGACCAAAGCGATTTGGCATGTTTCATGCTACATACACACAACAAGTGAGAAGCGGTGAGAAGGCGCAGTACCGACACCGGCACGTAACCGTTTTCCACCGAAGGCTGCCGGTTGCACTCGCCGAGTGTGACCACATGTAGGGGCAGCTCTTTGTGTACTGTTTAGGACATGCAGAGGAGGTCCTGGTGTTCTTATGCTAACACAGTTGCTGGCCTATTATGCTGAACGGGAGACAAGGGACATCTTGATTTGATTTTTTTTAGCGCGAATGAGACTTGACACAAGAAGACACACAGGACACAAACGATGTTTTGTGTCCTGTGTATCGTCATGTGCGTCCTTTACGCCTTCTTCCGTCCAGTCTATATCACGCAGAAAAGAAAAAAACGAAAAAAAAAACCCAGATCACGATGCCGTACCAACAAGTGACAGGCCTACAATACTGCAGCGCGCCTCACTCAATGGTGATGCGAGTATGCAGCAGGCATCGAGGTTTCCGAGAAAAATCGACGCGCTCTTTTGATGAGCGCTCGCGCGCAGAGCGTGCATCATGAAGTGTAGGAAGCGAGAAACACCTATCAAATACAGCCCTCCAAAGGCGCCGGCCGCTCCTGTCAAGCAGCTTCAGCCGAGCTAGTCTGATGCGACACTACTCGTATGCGTCAACCTGCACGGTTGGAATTTCAGGTAATATTGTCAGCGCTGAGCAATTAACACGGTGCATGAGCGAATAATCAACAGTGGTTGTACGTGCCGGCGTAAACAATTTCACCGCCCGGTTAAATCGGTATTCAGTCGCGAAAAGGTGGGCTCTAACAATTCTCGATACCACCAATATGCGACATGTTATTTTTTTTTTGGGGGGGGGGGATAAGTAAAGCAGGAAAAACGAAAGCAGAAAAGAAAGAAGTCGCCAGCACGGATGTAAAAATCAGCTATATAAATTTTGTGACCTCAGCGTTGGAGCGGGAGGCCGTTGTGTCTTTGCAGTATGACAATAAAACGATCTCATTTGTCTGTCCACGATTCCACTTCTGACGACAGGGACGTCGGCCCGACACACCTGTTGCAGAAGCTCGGCACGCCAAAATCGCCCGCCGTGTAGGCCTAGTGAGACCGCGCCTAAACCCGTCTAAGCTGTTCGCAAGCGCCGATGCAAGACGACGACACCAGCGATTATAATGTGATAATGATGATAATAATAATCATTTATTGGCGTCCCCTTTGAAACAGGGCGATGACATATAATCATCTAGCCTGCTTAAGATAATTACGTATGCCGCAAATGCGGTTTGTTCTAGCGTTTTTGTATACACTTCCCTAATCTGTTTCTCTCTCTCTCAAAACTTCCCTATCTTCCTTGTACCGCTACCTCTACCTGTAACGGATCCGGTGGTGTCAGTTTCTTCCCGGCTTTAATTCCCACCAATACTCCAAACAATCTGTGACTTTTCTTGGCTGCTGACCAGTTGATGCCTTCCGTCCGCTTTAAATCCAAGCGCTCCTGGAAGGCACACGCTGCCTACGGGTCTCACTGGGTGAATCCCTTCGCATTCCAATAGAATATGGTGAGTGGTGTCCAGATTTTCGCTGCAGCATACGCATGCTAGATCTTGTAGCGAATATTTAGTCCCGTAAGCTTTGTTTTTAGGCAATAAGCTAGAGCGTCAGCTAGCATGGCACTGCCCTTTGTGTTATTGTACAGATTCTAATTTCTTTGGTCCATTTTTGTAAATCTCCATGAACTTTCTTTTTCTGTTCTTTGCATCGAATTCACTGTCTCTGTCTGTATCACCTTTACGGTTGTCTCTTTACAGTTTCACTTACCCTGTACTTGATTTCGAACTTTCTTGACCTCTTCCTCCATTCTGTGTCCACGCTTAGCAAGTAGAGATACTTGTGCATTTTGCCCGCCCAAGTATTTTGATCCATCTTGCCGAGTATTTCTTCAAAAAAAAAAAAAATTTGCTCTGCGCTTCTCCGACTTGGAAAGAGGCCCAGCCTATGTCACCCTGCACTGCTAGTGACACCCGTAGTGGCCTCTTCTGTCCCTATAACAAACTTTGGCATGAAGTTTGGTGACCAGTAGAAAAGTATTAAAAGGATTATGGTAATGGGAAGAGGCGGTGTCGCTTGGTAGCTGCCGCTCTTCAATAATCTTTTTTGACGCCAATTTAACACCCATGGTTTGTGTCGCACTTCAAAGAGAAAATTATTATGAAAGTTTCTCCGGTGCAGGGTGAAATAGAACCCGCGTCATAAGATATGCAGACAATATTTTCTGTGGATATATTCATACATGTGCGTACTTCGTGGCAGTGTCCATAGATGGCACAGCGTGTCAAGAGTGAAGTTCGAGGGTGAAACCTTGCTGCATACCTGCCTCATACTTCTCTCAGCCGCCTGCAGCAAGGTGTTTCCCTTCATTGCTTCAGTGCTGACAGCATTTACGTCGACGTTCATCGTGAGATGAGCTCTGCCGAAATTTCTTTTCATTACCACATAACGTGACCCTCTCTCATTGCGGGACGCAGTTGTTATCGTTGAAGAGACAGACGAAACTCAATCGGTGCTGCAAAAGCTGTTGTGTACTCATTAAGCTGATGGCACGAAATGAATATCTATAGGACAGCTACACCAATTGCACCACCTGGAATCTCGCGTAAAAGAAGTAAGCAGCTTTCTTCGATCACTTCTGACTGTTAGGACAAGATCCAAATCACAGTGTAAAGAACAATTATGTTCATCAACTATTTGCTAATCCATTAGATGTTTCGGTGGAGCCTTATATTTGCTAATATGAGGCTCCACCTAAACATTTAATGGATTTCCTAGAAGAGACATACACTGAATCTGTGGAGCTTGAAATAATTTCACCATAGGTGAGGGAGAAGAAGTGAAGAGAAAGTTGTTAGACATGTTCCCACGGCATTCAAGATAAGTGCTATGCGCAACATGCAAAAAACGACAATACCGCGCGAACGTTGTGTATTTAAGTACACGTTATGCTTTCTTAGCGAACAACAAGCTTGAAGCTTTCCACTATTACGAAAATTGTTACAATAAGCCATCTACACACCTTTGTGGTCGCTCATAGTGCTCTTCCGTTGGAGATTTTTTGAAAAGCTGTGAGCCTAGGCTGCGAGATCCAGAGATGCACACATCGTCTCCGTACTATCGGCCACCGGGACGCAGTTTTGATGCAGTCGACAAGAAATTACGGGCCGTAATGCAAGGAGAATAAGAATAACGAAGAATTTGAAAGCTAGACACTAAAACAAAAATATCATATGAACTAGACGACAGTCGTTTACACATTTGCCACCTCCATCCGATAGCGAGCATCAGCTTTCCGACCGAAAAACGAACATGCCTGTGAAACGTTCAATAACTCTCGAACCTGCCCTGCGAGGTTTTTCAAATGTGGGAATATTACATAGTGGGCGCACAGTCGTACATTCTTTCCAGCTGTTCAGATCGGTATTGCTACGTGTTTCAGGCGATAAAAAAAAGGTAGCATGGCTCACGGTGCACGCAGTGCTTTCACTCAGGGACAGCAGCTGCAGAGAGAGCAGGATGTGGAAAATAAAGGAAATCAGCATTTGGCGAGTAAGTGCTTAACCGTGTGTACTAGGGGAGAGGAAACAAGAGGATATCTAGGAGCTGAGCGCTCGTTTCTCAGCCCGTGAAGAATTGAAAACAGGAAAAGCTGCGTTCATTTCGTATGTGCAGGCGGTCATGGGTAATTAAGCCTAACGAGTTTTCACCATTTTTCTTAAAAGGATCGATGGTTTGCGTTAAGCCGTCAGCTTGATGCACACGGGTATGCGATAGATATATGTATGTGATAAGCGATTATGTTAAATTCCTATTTCATGATGTTCTCAGAGTTGCTTCTGCTATTCTGCACTTTCTCGTTGATTCATCCAATAAAAGAAAGAGCAACTATTCTTTCTCACCCTCTTTTCTTATCATTTCTTGTTCTTGTGCTTATTATCATCGTTATCTGCTTATAAACGTACTTAAAGAATTGTCAGGAATTAAGAGCAGAAGAAAACAAGGCAAGAATTGTCGCCTGAAGTACCTCCGCTCCTGTTTATCCAAGAAAGAGAAAGCGTTCAAATAGAGCGAAGAAGAGAAAAGAGCATAGACGAAGTGCACAAAATAGAGGGCTGGACGAAGAGAACGTTAAATTCCATCGAGCGGAAAGCAGTGAGCAACGAAACGCATGCAGAAATAGATGGAGCTTATCCGCGCGTCGTAAGACATAGCATGCGCGCAATTGCCATGTTTCTTTTCTTCGTTCTCTCGTTCTTCCTTTGTCTTTGTTGCAATTGCAATTATCCGGACGCTCTAGGCGCATTCGTGCCGTCGGTGCCGCCGCCGCCGTAGTGTCTCAGCATTGTGAACCGACTAGCCCAGCAACATGTACTTCTGTCTCAGCGTTGACGGTGCAAGCACGATTCCGACGTGGGGGTATTAGAAGGTCGCACGAGACGCACGGGATTCGCAGTGCGTTGGCCTGCAAGCCTCCACTATTTGCATAAGCGGTGCGTGCGAGTGGCGTAGCCAGGGCAGGGGGCCGCTTGCCGGGCTTCAGCTGCCCTACCCTGGAAGAGTTTCGGGCCGACGCCCTGTTCCCTTTTACGCTTGGTACGTCGCCTATGAATACGCATATCCTTCGAACGCCCGCCCCCTGTTAAGTGCAGGATGGTGCAACCAGGCCCCGCCCAATCTCAAGTTACAGGGATCGCGACAGAGGGCGAAAAATAAACCGCGGTGCGTTCCAGCATGAAGCGCGCAAGTGGAGCTACTGTAATTTGATCGCAAACTTTAATTTCGGCTTTTTCTACTGGGGGCGCTCAACGCGGCTGAACATTTGACCTATAAATGTGCATATTATAACCGACAAACATAGTGAACATGTCATTTTGTTACAAAATAAGTACACACTTATTTTTAGTGGACTTCTGTAGTTAAACTCGGGGATTTATTACTCGAACAAAGGCTTTGAGACATCACTAACGTCTGATTTGCAGCAGTCCACGGGTGTCGATTGCAGTACGTGCCGATTCAAAATGCACAGCGGCAATGTTTACGAACGGGGTGATCGTTTTCTTTGAGCAGCATCACGCAAGTTTGTTTTAATTAGATAATAATATCTCAGTCAGTTTATGCGTCAAACATTCGATAGCAGCCACCAAGCAAACGTGTTTAAAGACGGTGAATTTTATCAGCTGCGGCGTTTCATTGCTATAACGGCTGCATACACGGCTTCCGTCGTTAGTCATCTGCTACGTGTGGCCGCGTAACGACGTGTTGGTTTTAAAAAAATTAGCTAGCTAGCGTGAAAATTCGCCGCTGGAATCGAACATGGTTCGTTTGGAAACTACCCACGAAAATAGATTAACCTTGCAGCCTCTGGGTGTGTGCACCGGTGAGCAAAAAAGCATTGCCTCGGATTTTCAACTTTGAATTTCTTTGACTGTGAGGCGGGTAAAACACATTCCTGTAGCCATTCTTAAAAGTGGAAAATAATAATTATCAAGATATTGCTCTTCAAAGGGAATTCAAACAAAGCTCTTGTTATTTTGTCACGTTGCTAGAATTCCCAGCAGGGAGTAAATCAGAAATAATAAATAGTTTTGGCTTTTTCTACATAAGTGATACGCTGCGATAATTTCACTTCGCATTAGTGCAAATGTACTTCCGATGATAGTTGGGTTAATTGCATTTCGTACATAACAAGATTACCGTTTATTACGTAGTAGATGGCTAAAAATTTCATCTAATCGAGGCTTCACTAAGCACAGCCTACACAAGGACACCTTTGAAAGAAATGCACACTGAAAGCAGTGTTGTGTGTCTGTGTGTGCTTTTCTGTCACGGAGCGTTTTGTGCACGGTTCTTAGTCATACATCAATGACAAACCCATTCCCACTTCCGCCATTGTAACTGAGGCTCTCTTGTTTTTTACTGCAGCCTCCAAGACACTGCTCATATTTGTTCGCCCCTTTGGACTCTTGTCTCTGGACGCACAAGTCAACAGTGAACGTGTCACGACTGGGTCAGAGTTCTCACAGGATATGTTTGTGAACATTTCACCTAGAACCATGAGTTGCTCATTTGTTCGACTAACTTTTGTTTCACCATTTTTTTGCTTGCATGTTCGCCATGGTTTCATCATTTCTCCTTTGAGGAAGACTCCTTTCAGAAAAAGAGAGATTACTGGTCTGCAAGCTGCCCACGTCGATCCCTGGGAAGCTCAACAGTCACCATAATGACAACAGGTCCTCTTGAACGATGTACCTCATCATGAAATGTTTGAAAGTTTACCAAACAAAGGGGTGTGAGCCCTATCAGGAAAGCAGCAGTCTATGGTTTTGTATCGTACCGAGCGGGAATGCTAAAATTTTACATACCAGCCTTCTTCAATTTGAGAGCGTTTAATGACAACCGAAGAAGTAACATGTTGAGTGCCAACTTGTTTCTTTTCTAGTCGTTATAGCCATGAAGACCGGAAGAGAAACAATGTAGCAAGCTCCTACTTGCTAATTCACAAACTATGTCATGTGCTCTTTGCTATTCAGTTTGACGGGAATTACTACATATTATCATATCATCCCAGACAAGGTTAATTTGTTACATGAAAATTCAAATAACTTTAAAACCTTCAAAAACGCTCAATGCAATTTTGAAGAATTTAAACTTCATCTTGACGGAAAGCATTGCAGTTACTCTTCAGTTCAATATTCTATCTTTTATTAACATACCCTCAGGGCCATATGGCATTAAAACGGGGAGTGGTTACAAAGTAGCAGAGTAAAGCAAACACACATAGAAGTTCAGTGAGTCATGGTAACGTAATGATTCTCCCGGGCATACAATGTTAGCTAATGTCTAGCAAAAAGTTCGCTATTAGCGATGGCTACCATTCTTGAGGGAAGGTGGTTCCATTCCTGAGATGTACGGAGGATGAAAGATTGAAATAAAGACTTCGTGTAACATGAATAAATTCCCACTTTACTGCGATGCTCAACGCGGTTTGAAATGTACTGAAGTCGCCATATGAAGTCATTGTGAAGTGTGGTGGGATGAAAACTTTTAGGAAATAGCGAAATACTGGCAACTTTGCGGTGCTTAGCTAGTGGAAGAAGTTCTAGGTTAGTTTTCATTGTAGTACTCGTGTTACGGTTATGAAATGAGTAGAGTGAAGTAATAAGATTAAGGCTACTAGGATCCCATATTGCAGATGCATATTCAAGTTTCCAGCGTATTAGCGTCTTGTTTAACTAATTTTGAAGTAGATAGCGTGTTGGAAAAGTTGCGCCATACCCGAGCATCTGATTTGCATTCTTGATGACGTATTTTATATTAATGTTCCAATTTAAGTTACATGTAATCCGTACACCCAGATATTTACATGACATGACGAAATCCAACAACGTTGTTGAGATGGTGACAGCTAGGATTAGAATTAGATCTGGATACGCGCATTATTTTACATTTGTTAACTACAAGAGGCTCATGTAGAGTTTGCATAAAATCAACAACTATGCTAGCCCTGCACCGTAAGAAACAGTTAGAAAAGGCAAATGCACACAGCCGGCTTACTCCACAGTTTTTAAACACGACCAATCACTAACAAAATCTATTCTTTCTCTTCAAACAGCAGCTCATAAACCTGAGCAGTGTGCTCCCTAAAACCTACTCGGAGCAATTTCGGCTTATCATTCAACCAATGAACAGTGCACCAGCAAGGGAAGCCTCACAGTGGGAACTTGCCTTCGTCACGGCCCTCACAAATATGTTTGCTTGTTGAAAAGTTGGCTCCAGGCTGAGGCTTTCCTTGCTCACCTCTGTTATTGAGTGGGAATGTTCATCTCCCTGCAACCTTTTAGACTTGTTTGAATACACAAACCGAGATATTTTTCAACATGAAACAGTAAATTGCATTTGCCAAGGATCAATAAGCATTAATTGACCGTATATGTTTATTTGGTGCCCTTGTTTATTCACAGAAAATTTGCAAAGGTCCTTGTAAGCACTGTTGTCTCCACAACGTTCCTCGCTCTTCTACGAGTACTGCGCTTGTGTCGAAGCCTTTCCTGCCGCACCTGAACACTAAATGTTCAGCAGAAATATCAAGAGCAGATAATGTGTGGCGTAAAATTTGGCCTAACGTTTGTTTCCCCCTACACTTCGTGCCTCTCGCCAATGTTCTATGAAAACAATGGGACATTGCAGATCGAGCTTATCTTGCGGAAAGTACATATTCGCCGAGCACTTTTAATGCTTCTTTTTTAAATATAGCTAAAATCGTTGAACGCAGACAAAATACTATGAACCACGTCAAGCAGCACTGTGCGCAATACAAGTACGAAGGTAGCCGACCATAAATGTCGTTGTCTGAAGCTTCGTACCCCATGCGGTGGCCGAACACGATTAGAAAACTCAATTTGAGCTTTCAATTTCTTTAAATAGATGACTATCTTTCCTGTACGTTGTAAACTCGGTGACTGACAGCATAAACTCCACCTGACCTGAACGAAAATTCTGGCACGTACTGCTTCATTCACCACTGAGAGTTTATAAACAATGTAAGCTTACCTAGTTGTTTGAACTGCTTCTTTTTTGCCAGTTGAGGCCTCTAGATCACCTGAGACCTAATAAAAAGATCTGTAGTCATGTTAGAGTACCTTACACACAAATACCGCCCCCAAAGCGGTAACAAAGCATCCAAAACCAACGAACGAGCAGTGCAAAGAGCCCCACCAGCCGCTACCTTAGCGGCCATATTGCACACTACGTGATAATGATGATATTAGTTTTGATTTTGCTAGCGCTGTCTCTGGGTCCCATGTTTTATTTCAGAACGCCGCCGCTACTCTTATTTCTGTTGTACTATGGAAGGTAGTTTCCCGTCTCTAAGTTTATATAAATGTTCTGTGGTACAACGCCTTCAGGCAGACCAAGGGCCGGCTCAAGGTAATAGTTGTTACGCCCCAAGCATGGAAAACTTGACAGAGAAGAATGGAACATTAGCCCCCCTCTCCCCCCCCCCGGAAAAAATCCTGACTGCGCGCCTGTTGCGTGCACGAACGTGATGTACTTGCAGACAGTTTACTGTGGCATTGGCGAGAAAGCTGCAAGCGCGGAGTTTCTGCACATGTGTTACTGCGCAAAGTAGTCCGGCAGCACCTACTGCGCATTTGGTTTGCTGAATCAGCCTAGGTTCCGCGTGTGATTGTTTCGCCTTTATCCGAACGCTGAAAACAAAAGCAGGAAAATGCATCAACTTTAATATTCAGCTGTGAATATGTCTTATTTTGATCTATCTATCTATCTATCTATCTATCTATCTATCTATCTATCTATCTATCTATCTATCTATCTATCTATGTATCTATCTATCTATCTATCTATCTATCTATCTATCTATCTATCTATCTATCTATCTATCTATCTATCTATCTATCTATCTATCTATTTATCTATTTATCTATCTATCTATCTATCTATCTATCTATCTATCTATCTATCTATCTATCTATCTATCTATCTATCTATCTATCTATCTATCTATCTATCTATCTATCTATCTATCTATGTATCTATCTATCTATCTATGTATCTATCTATCTATCTATATATCTATATATCTATCTATCTATCTATCTAATCTCAAAATTGCCGCGCAACTGGCCGTTCGAGACACTTTGCGTGTATTCATGGGCTTCTTTCCCGCTCGAAAAAACAACTTTTATTTAGCACGTATTGAGCAACAGAAAGGTGTATCGGGGGTTTCTCACGTTGCTGTACCATTTTCGTATTGATACTATTAATCTAATTATAATCAATAATCTGAGCATCTCCAAGCGACGGCAAACATTACTTTGGTTCTGTCCAGCTACGCATCATTTGCATATTTCTAAAGTTTGGCTCAAGTTAAGTGTAACACCCCGTATTGTTTTTCTTCGTTTTGTATGTGATGAATCAAGTAAGCTTCATGCCAGTCACTGTGGTAAAGATACATTTGTGACTGGTATTGAAAAAACGTAGTCTTTTTTTTCTTTATTTAAAGTATGTGTCACGTGCAGCCTTGCGGAGATTATGTCGCAGTTGAACTAGCTTGTCGATACTTGTCTGCTATAAACATATATAGACAGCCAAATACGCCAGTAGCTACCATCTTGTTTATTCATTTTTCGGCGACGCAGACACACTTCACAAAGGCTTGCTTCTATTGGGACCAGCTGCTCGTGAAATGGGCATGAATGTTTGCCATACAAGACATTCCCAGATCTTTTAATACTGTCCTTTATCATTTGCCTCCTAACACTAACAGTTTGTCAAAAATTAGTGCCACTTTTTGCATCTTTGCACAAGCCGTACCTGTGAAAGCTTGTCGTCTTCTCATGCGAAACCAGTTCGCGTTCGTTATCTTCTTTTGGTTCGAGTTTCTGAAAATGTTTGGGGGAATCTATCATTTCTCCCGATGTTTGGTGCCACAACACCACCATCTTTCAAGAAAAAATCAACCGATGACATACTTCCTCACATTTCAAGTGTCCTAATGAAGACCACAATTAACTACAAATTTTACATTTCTTGTTACCTTTAGGTTATTATCTGCACGTTATTGTTCTATCTGAGTTGCACGCCATTGTACATTACACTCAGCTGTGACGGTGGTGTGCACTGTTCGTTTAAAACTAAAGGCTTCTTTATAAGTATGAAATGGTAAAAGTTTATGAAATACGTTGAACATTTGCACGCGCCCTGCATTTCTGTCACGTGGTGCTCTAGCGATGGACACACGGCACACTGAGCATCAGTCTCTGTAGAAACCTGTTCATGTTTGTTCCGAAGCTTGACCGCTGGACCACCTTCAATGCGACGTAGGCGGGAAAACCTGCCAGGACACACCAGAGTGCGATTAGGTATTGCGAGACTTGAGCCACTGCTAAGACGGGGACCAGGACAACCACGAGGGAAATGGCGATGTTGACAAAGACAAGCCACGTGGGCACCCTGATTGGTCTGTCGGCATCCTTCATGGTCACACGCAGCCTGAGCATTGCTAGCATCTCCATTATAGTCATGAGGCTAAACACTGTCATGCCACCTTTGGCCAGTAGACCCACAGAGCCTGTTACGGCGAAGAGTATGGCGAGGCAGCACCTCGAGGCTATTGCAACTATTGGCAGTGAAGAGTTCATCGTGATGAGCGAGAATGCCCAAGGGAGGTGCCTCTTGCGGGCGGCAGCCATCAGCAGTCGGCTGTGGCTGAGAAAACTGGAACTCATCGTTCCGAACGCGCACACACACACAATTACTGGTACGATGTAAACGCCCGCCATGCCCCATGTGGTCCGAGCAAAGGTAACCGCTGTTGCCTCTGAAGCCATAACACTGTCGAGGTCCAGGACCACAAAGTAGGCCACGTTCGTCAAGACAACCAGCACAGTCACGAGGAAAAGACCGCCAAGGAGTGACCTTGGTATGGTGCGTGAAGGATCGGACATCTCTTCGGCCATGCAGGCCACCATAGTACTGAAAAAATGAAGATATTGTCAGCATCAACGTATGCGCCTGGAACGCACAAAAAGACAACACACGCCTGTCAGAAGGGTTCACAGACCGGCCTGTTCGTAACCACTCTATATCTTGGTCATGTGTCACCCTGCATGCAGTTAAGATCTAACATCACAATTAGTGAAGACTTGTCACCTGCAGCTCGACTAGCCTGTGAAAAAAAGTTATTGAGTTTGCTAAATCTTAATCATGATCACCCCAGTTTAAATTCAGGTACAGGAAACTGCTATAAATAGCAAATGGTACATGTACCACTCTAGCTCGGTAAGTACCTAGGAGGTTCAAGGACGCAGCGTGAGGCCTCAACCACGCTGTGGCTCCTCCGCAACGCGCTCCGACATTTAGGGATGCACGAGGGGTTGTGCGCATGCGCTAATTATTGAAATCAGCATCCTTTACACTAACATCAGAGTTGTTCTCAAAAAGCATGAGCCATCATCATCCGCAATCCGCACATATTTTACTAATACTGTGTGCTAATACTGTAATACGTTTGTGTATGAAACGTGGCTTTCGAAAGACGTTTGTGACTCCGAATGTTTTGGTAATAGTAAGCAAATCACGGCATATGGTCGTGATTGAACAGAGCGTCGTGGTGCCGGAGTACTTCTTGCTATTTCGAAACGTATCCCAGCGTCATCAGTAATTTAGAAACAATGTGGGCTACAGTAACTATCAACCATTAAAAAATAACTGGAGTCGTTTGCTACCATCCACACTCCCCGTCATCCACATTTACTAATGGTGATGTGATCGCTTGCATTAGGGGAAAGCGTCCTTCTATACCTTCCTTTCCTATTTTCTGGCATTTCTTGTAACAGAGTTTCGAAATATGGTCTACCTTACTTATTACTACGTTCTTCCGCTTCAAAAGAACATTTTTGTCAACTCAGTAACCTGTGTCCTCAAAATGCCTCTGTCACTCATAACTTACCCGGCCTTAGCGGCCATTTGTTACTAAATATTCACCTTAATACTTCTTTTCTGAAACTTCCGAAAAGCCCCTTGCGCCATAAAACACGACACATCATCATCAAACTTGCGAAAAGCAAAAAAAATACGTGTGGTTATTATAGGAAAGCTATAACTTATAAGTAATAAATAATGAACCTAGTTATTTCTTATTGTATTTTTGAAGGATTTTGATAATTCTACTGCGCAGTCAAAGTGGAATATATTTTTTTGAGGGGTTGGCGGCAGAGGTAAATTGTTAGCCAGTAACCACATTCGAACCACTACTATAACCTGTAATCGGCGTGCGCCTTGGTACAATAATTGTTTAAAGTGGCTATCCAACAAAAAAATGAACGTCTGTATCGTTCCACAAAGCAGTCACCCACTGACACACATTGGAAAACTTACACATTTACATCTGATAAATATGTAGCCACACTCAAATACTCTAAAGAAACATTATAATTACCCACATTTTAATTTACGCGGATAATTAATGTAAAGATGATACTTGCATGTTATACATTCGCTTTCTGATGATCTATCACTCTTAAACTTTTTCTGGTAAAGTTGTTCCAGAAAACCTTGGTGCAACTCTCCTGAATAATATTTTTGTTGTCTATATCTCGTGCACTGTCGATAGTGGGACACATGTCTTGAATGATTAGAACTTTTTAACTGTGCCTTCAAGGACTGCTTAAGTTCCCGATGTATTTAGGCTAATAGGTTCACTGTAGATACTCATGTTACCCGGCTTGGACAACATCTATACTAAATTATTGAAAAGCACCTCTTCAGGTTTCATTATATTAGTTAAATACGCCAGCAATCGCTTTGCACATCTTCTGTTCTATGGAATGAACAAAGAAAAAATTATGCCCTTATACAGATCCAGCAGCAAGATGTCAACAAGTATAGCAAGTATACATCTTGTCACTTGATTATCAGAATTTACTCAGAAACTACATCAGAGCTTTACCGTTCTTCTCTTGTTGAATGAACAGTACTAGATTTTTCAAAAGCCTTCGACAAAATGTGTCATACGAGTTTACTTTATAAACTAAGCAAGGTGGAGCTTCATTCTAACCTCAGATGGATCGAGTCGTTTCTTGTTAATTGTTTCCTGTTTTGAACTTATAATGCTCATAACTCACCTCATAGCAACGTACAGTATGGATTGGCACAAGGCTAAGTCATCGGACCTCTGTTATAACTAATCTATACTAATGACACACCGTCAGCAATAGCAGCTTACATATATCTAATTGGTGGTGGCTGTGTAATGTTTAAAGAACTAACGAACATAACATCAGGCTGGTTAAGACCGACCCTATTACCCTCACAAATTGGTGCCGATTGCAGAAATGGAAGTTAACAAGGCGCAAATTTGTGAGAGTACCCCGATATAGCGATAACCTTCTTATGCACTACCTGAATAATGTTGCTTAAGAAACAACAAGTGCATATGAGTACTTAGGCATGCATTTACCATCAAAATTACGAGGAATTATTATGTTTAATATACAATTAGGAAACAGAGCTGGTTGCTGGGATACTTGAAGTTGTAACTTTTCTCGCGCTACACGCCCTTTAATAATATAACTTTATGAAACCCTCTTGCGGCCGAACTTGATATATGATACGCTATACGGTATCTCTTTAACAAAACGCTAATGTATTCCTTTGTAGCAATAATTCCATTCCTCCATGGTGTGTGCGCCGCACTCAAGTAAACCTTACAATCCGACGACTTCAGAAAAAGCCGGACTTGCCGTCATCAGCACTCAAGCAACTAACTTTACTTCTCTTGTACGAGAAATACAGCGACTGCACACACGTCTGTACTGATGGATCTTCTACATCCACCAGTTCCGGTGGCGCTGTAGTTATACCAACAATGAGAATAACCCAGCGGTTCCAGACTTCGAATGTCGCTACGTCTACAGCTGCAGAGCTCGCAGCTCTCCGCGACGCGCTTCATGTGATAAATGCTGAAAGTCCTAGAAAATGGGCAGTCTTATGCGATTCAAGGCCGGCCTTGCAATGTGTGCAGTCGTTTCTCCGACATGGAACTCACGATCAGCTCACGCGCTAAATCGTGGAACTTGTCCATCAAGCGAAAAAGGCCACGGTATCGGCTTTCAAAGGATACCAGGTCATTGCGGTATCATAGGAAATGATGACGCAGATAAGGCAGCTCGGGCGCCAGACCAAGAAGACCGCTGCGTCACCATTCCTATCTCAAAGACCGACGCCGCGAGACAACTTCGCATTCTAGCACGCACGATCTCCTTAGCAGAGGGGAATACTGCGCATACAAGGCGCACAAGACTACACAGACTAAACCCGTCACTGCAACTCAGACCTCCAGCCAGTCTGTACGGAGGCGACGCGCTCTTCTGTGTCGGTTGTAGCTTGGACTTGACATCACGAGTGCCTACTCAGCACTAATTGGAATGGCTGATAGTCCTGCATGTGATGTTTGCGGATGCGAGGAGAACATTGACCACCTATTCTGCCATTGTCCTCAATGTCAAGCACAAAGACAATGTTTGTCCAACACATTGAGGAAATTAGACGTTCGTCCTCTGAGTAAACAGACAGTACTAGAGCACCGTCCCCACCGATCATCGGCTCAGAAGGCAGTGAAGGCATTTTTGTGTTTTCTCGGAACGTCTGGTTTGCGCGAGTGGCTTTAACTCAAGCATTGTCCGTCCACGTCTCTAGACCTTCTCTCTCTCCCTTCTCTCTCTTCCCCTTCTCCCTTCCCCCGGCATAGGGTAGCCAACCAGACTCTTGACTGCTTAACATCCCCGCCTTCCTCTCTCTCTCTCTCTGTCGTAGGAATAAAAAATGGCCTGCTTTATTCTTTCAGCAGCAAGCGCGCTGCGAGCGTATCTTCAATGAAATCAAATGTTTCTCTTCAGCCACAGGCAACACGTTAAAGAATTTCTCGCCTATAAATTTTTCATAAGCAGCATCACCACCCTACTCTACATCTTAATTTCATGTCCCAACCATAATACTCATCTAAGCACACTGATCGCCAGCATCAAATTAGAATTTGTGCATGCAACACGACGTGCTTTTTACAAACACTTTTGCCAAGTTCGTCAACAGAATGTAGTGAACTTCTTGCTGATATCGCTTCCATTATTAACAATGAAAGTTTTCGAAGCGACCTAGCTAATATGGTGTATGCACTTTTATATGGCTAGTACAGCGTACGCACTTGCTTACATGTGTGTGCGCACTTGTATGGACTAGTATTGGTCTTTCTTATGTTGCTTATAATGTGCCCGTGTTGTATTATTCCACTCACCAAATTTTAAGCTAAGATTGTATAGTTACTAAATACAGTACATCAACTGGCAGTTTATTTTCTCACTAGTTCTTGTGTAAACCATTCGCCTTTCTAATGCCGAATGACACTGAGGGTAAAATAAATAAATAAATATTTCGAATAACCTAAAACATCATACATCGTTATTTGCAGCGTTGACAATGCGGATAAGTTTTATTTTTCAATGAGAGCGCAAAAAGGCTATAGTGATTCTTACTTACATTCAGAAGGCACACAATGCCATAAGATTGACTAAGCATTAATAAAGCCGTTAACTATGCATTCTACGCGTCACCCATTCAATTCTCAAACCGCATATATACAGTACTTATCCCACATAATTTTGGCACCAGTGCGATAACATTTGCAATGGGCGATAAATGCGCAGTTTCTTCATATGTACAAGCAAGATAGTAGCGATACTCATAACGTAGTGTATGCCCAGTTAGTTGTGCACAGTTAGTAAAATATAGCAGTCCAGATCACCGTGTCATTTCTCCTACGCGGAGAGGGAGATAAGAGTCGTAAGATTCATACCTTCCACCCCCGGTGAAAGAAGCTACAGCGAATGCTTCTACTAGCTTTCCCGGCGTTGTGTGACCATTGAACGAAAACTTTGTAAGCAAAGCTGGTTCTGAAAGAAAATTATAGCGAGAACTTACCTGTAATTATGACATTCGGAAGACATGCAGGTATTTGACGGGTTATAAAAGCAATAAAGGCGATGTATGTTTCAATGCTGTACATAACATTGAAAAAGAGAATAAGTTGTCTTCTTCTTCTAAATAAAATAAAAAAAAAGAATTTAGTCACAATTAATGAAAAATCATCCACCAACGCCTATGGCTGATTATTACATTACCTGGGTGATGTAAATTTCAATTCAGCTGTACGAGTACCATGTTTGCAATGCTGATATGCTACTTCAGCGCTCAATAGGTCGTTTCGTACTCTTCCTTCCCAAGTCCTTATTTTCCTTTTTTGGCCCAACGATGTATTCTTTATTCTTTACTTCAAGACACACGACACAGTTTCGTAAATGTTCTCGTCATTCTAGCGCGAGATTGCAGGCTCCCGAGATGTGAAATGTTATATCAAATGTATTTCACAGGGTCGTGAAGGGGCCCTATATTATCTTAATTTCCAACTATATTTGTCATCACTGAACGAAGCCACAAGCCTTTCTTTGCACCCTACAGCGGCACTGGTTTGATTTTTCTGCACTTTAATTCCTTGTGCTCGTTCGCGCACGCTTCTGTACCTAGATACATGTATACCATAGGTATGCATTACTCAGTAGCTAAGTGCAGGCCTTACGGACGTGCGAATTAATACTGAACAGTTTCGCTCAGAGTGCGCGACAATGATGACGATAGCTATATGCAACCAGTGAGAACCGCAACTTTCAACGATTTTAAGATGGCTTACAGCGCCAGTGTTTCAAACGCTTTTAAAACGAAGCTTTCATTGTCTACCATTCCACAGTTTCGCCTTGGTTGGTCGGTATCTTCGGACTGTGGTCAGGTTCTGGCTGCATTCTACGCATTGAGTTAAAAAAATGAAGCACAGCCTGCAAGAGGATTCGAACCTCGTCACCCAGTGCAGCAGCCCGATGCTCCAAACGCTGGGCCACAGCCCCATTTTTTCTTCCGTCATTACAATTACAAAACACATCTGTACAGCATTTACATAGCGGCGAAAACAGCCATAGCCGCGTCTACCGCAACAAGACAAAGAATTCGCAGTACAATTATTACAGTAAAAAGTTCTCTAAAAGGCAGGCAAAACGAACACTTTATCAACAATGGGTATCAGTCCGGTTGGAAGTCTTTTGATCATAAAAGTCTTTCAGTTGTCAAACCATCTGAATGAACTCTTCCATGTACTACAAGTACCTATTGTTCCAGGGTTTACATTCAGCGGTTCCACAGAAGCCCTGCAACCTTAATTTGGTCCTCATCTTATGAGCCAATGAAGCGTGGCAATATTTTCAGACCAGTTAGTGCAGGCGGACTGGGAGTACTTCACCTTTGTGTTAGACAATTATTGTCTCGTTTCTTCTTTTTCATGACTGTTCTCACCCATTACTTCGGCGTTCTTAATGTGTTAATGTTGACAAAGTTTTACCAAATTTAGTCATTTCTACAAATTTTGCTTCAGGTCCACATTTGCAGGGATTCATGCGTGAAGTGTACCACTGAGTGCGCTTTCTAGCAGTGAGGCTCACAAATGAATACTTATCGTTTTTCTCACAGAAAACTCTTTATATAGATCTCATTGATATGCCTTTTTCACCTCCGTTATACCGATCACTGTACATCGGCCTACCTGGATATGACATGCTTCCACGTGTCTATAAGATGAAGATGCCTATTTCTCCACATCCGAAACGCTACCTGTTGAAGACTGGTTTACTACGAAAGACATTTTTGTATCTTGAATTAGCTGTCATCTCCGTAATGTACCGGGAATTATAGAACACTCTTTTCTTGACTGCAAGGACGTCATCTAGTTTTGGGACGTTCTCCAAAGGACATTTAAAAATTGTGGTGGCGCTGTCATGGCATGGTCGTCATTACGCCGTCGTCACCATGTGATCGCCGTGCATTCTTTGTCATACCGTGACGGTGTCGCCGCAGCAGTTCTTTGATCATCGCCTGTCAATCTTTGTGATTCGAATGTCGCCATACTGCCTTCGTCACACCATCGCCGTCTTACAGTCGTCGTCACCTACGCATCGTCATCCCATTGTCTTTACGCCGTTGTAGTCACGCTACCGTCGTTATACTGTCTTAATCGTTTCAAATTTGTCACCCCGCTGTCGCCATGACGTTGGTATGCCACATTCGTTGTTCCATAGAAAGAACTATATTATCATCACAATAACTTCTTCCTGTTCTCGTCGCCATGCCTTCATGGTCATTGGCGACCCCGACGAGGGTCACAGCAAAGTGGGCCGATCGCTGAGAAAGTGTATGTCGCATATAGCATGTAAATGCGATCTCATCGGGAAAAGAACAAATTTTAAATAAAGGTATCATCAGCAATGTGGCGTGCCGATACATTGCTTGAATGCTAATGGAATTATTGTCCACAATCATCGCGAGATAGGTTCTGAAAGAATTTTATTTTTGTATAAATCAACATTTAGGCTGCAAGTTATAATACAGTTACTACGTTAATTGCTTCTCGCATTTCACGCTGGATGACGGATGAAGGTCCTGTTTGGGGATTATTCAGCATATATGCCAGAAATTCTACTACAAATGATGTTCCACCAAACACTTTGTTCTAGGCGTATCCACCACGTGGGTTTGTGTATTATTTGGGGCTCATCTGTACAATTATCACGGACGCCTTCTTTGTGCAACCGACGCTTTTTTCACGAGCATGAGAACCAAGAATTGCGCTAAAACAGAGCTTCATATTGTTTAAAACAATTTTTGTAAGATGCACATAGGAACCGCGTTCGTAACAAAAATCTTGTTCAAGCTGGCCGGATTGAAAAGTATTGCAAATGGAGTGCCCCAACAGAAAAACGGGAATGACCGCTCCCGCCGTGGTTCTTCTGTGGCTATGGTGTTCGGCTGCTGAGCATGAGGTCGCGGGATCGAATCCCGGCCACGGCGGCCGCATTTCGATGGGGGCGAAATGCGAGAACGCCCGTGTGCTTAGATATAGGTGCACGTTAAAAAACCGCAGGTGGCCGAAATTTCCGGAGTCCTCCACTACGGCTTGCCTCATAATCACAAAGTGGTTTTGGCACGTAAAACCCCATAACCTAACTTTTTAATTTTGATAACCGGCATATATCACGTAACAACCGGCACTGACTTGCGCTCATTCCTTACAGGCCAATTTCTGGCCGCGGCACGCAAACAGAAATAAAATGTAATCACTGCCACTGTAACTGAGCGGGCATTGTTTCCCATTGTGCAATGAATTTCGTCCAGTGCTTTCAGACAAACGCCAATGCAGGTCCGAGAGCGCCGTTAAACAATGTGTGGAAATGCATTCGCGCCACCATTAGGGAGCAGTGTGCGGCCGGACCGGTCTAGTGTTTAAGATCTGATAATATGGCATAGCCAACACTGGAAATGCTAAGGCATTATTCGACCTTCATTGGCCCAGCCACATCCGACTCCAAACCAACATTAGCGCCATCTGATGTGCTTCCTGTTAAAGCTTGCGGACACTCACTGTTGTGTCCTTACCATCAGCACTTCAAACTCAACCAGTAGACTGAGATCAATTGGTACAAATTTATTGTCAGTGAAACTATTAATACAAAGTGACTAATCTAAAGAGAAGAATGAGTGATCGCAATACCGCAACCATGCATCAAGCAAAAAAGATAATGAAATTTTAAAACCTCTACTCACCTCTTAGGCAACATACGGTGCCGGTGACAATTATTGCAAGTAGAATTGCGATTTTCACAACAAACAAGACGTTCTGAAATTTCATGGACGTCTTCAGAGAGAAGCTGTTCACCGCGGCTGAGAGCTCTGCATGATAAAGTCCCAGTAGTAAAGCATACAGCAACATTACAGCAATTTAAGGTGAAAGGTTTGCATGCCCTATGAAGCAGGAAATCCGGTTAACGTCTGGCGTTAACATGCAATGAAAAAATAAACCACGTGACCAAGGAATGACGCCACAATCCTGGCGCTGGAACTGCTGCAGCTGCCATTGCGAAATCCTACAGTGAACAGCCACGGCATCGAACAGACGCTGGGGCCACACCCAAAAAATTGAGTTCGCCCAATTAAAGAACTGAGTTGACCCACGTCCGAAACCTACCTAGCCCAGTTCCAAAATTGACTTTGCCCGCCCACAAAATTTAGTTGGCTCGCACTCAAAAATTCAATTCGCACATCTGGAAAATTGAGTTGACCCACGTTCGAAACCGACCTTGGTCACTCCAAAAGTTGAGTTGTCACGCGCCAAAATGTGGGTGGCCCACTAGCAAAATTGACTTTGCCCGATTTGAAAATTGAGTTGACCCACATTGAAAACTCACCTGGCCCACTCCAAAAATAGACTTGTTCAACCCCTAAAATTTGGCTGACCACCCCCCTCAAAATTGACTGTCCAATGCGACCACATGAGCAAGTGAAAAGTATCACGCGGAAGAGTGAGAATTATTTCGCATTCACGGCACATAAGGAGACTTAAGTGCCTCTCTGCATTTTTTTAAGCAGCTTACTACATTTCTACGAAAAGAGAGATGACAAGGTTAAGCATAAATCTGCAACAACAGCTTGGTTAGACACAGGTTAGCGGTCAGTAGTTTTACACCGGTTCATATAACTCACCGATCACGACCACAGCTAGTAAAGCTGTAACGGCATGCGGTGGCGTACAAGCGCCATACACCAAACTGAGAGCGTAGCTTGTGAAAGCGAGCCCATGTATGGCGACGGCAGTTGGGTCCAAGAGAAGAAAGCTCCAGGCAAACAGGAATGACAGCAGGTCGCCCAATCTTCCCAGTGATTTTGCTCCAACGCTTACGAATTCGTAAGGCCCTCCAGCGGATGGCAACATTGTGCCCAGTTCGGCGATACAAAGACCATCTGCAAATCAAGGTTTACAGACAAGTTGACACAAAACGCTGCATCGACACACAATGACAAATCAGTGATTAATACTAAGTTCGTATGGACTCAACCAGCAAAATATGGGAAATGAGTGGTTAAGAAGTTGAATGAATATATTCAACTGAGCATTGAACGTAAAAAGACAACCACATCAGGTCGTGCATCTATCGGCCAGTGCTTCTCAAAGCTCTGTTTATGTGAAAAGTTACTGACGGTCTTTACGTCCCTGTCCAGCAATGCACAAATAATTGCTAACGACGCTAGAAGCACGGCTCGAATCCTTTCGTCTTTCCCGTGGCTTTCGCACGATACCCGAATTTGCGTCAACGCCTGGCTCGGGTGGTTATCAACCTCGTTACACCTAAATATCTTTTTTGCTGCTCAACATAGAATCTTTATTTGTGTGACCGCAAGAAAGGCGCGGTAATTTCGGCAACATTGAATCAATGGGCATTCTTGAGTGTTGCAAGCGTATCTACCGTTTCACGGGAAAAGACGTCCTTATTCGGCTCAAGCACAACGAAGGCGGTCAAACAAATGCGGGACAATAGCCGCAATCCGGGATATGTAGATGGCTGCCTAGTGCGCATAAATGAGTTGTTCCAGCTGCCATAAATGAGTAAAAGAGTTCACAGATTATTCTTACGTGAATAAGTGCACGTTGTTTACAATCTTGCAGCAAAACCGCCAATAACTTTCAAGTTCCTCACATTGAATATAACTAAAAGTGTTTATCTAACTTCTAAGTGTTGTTTTTTGTCACATTTTGTTAAAACGGTTTTAGAAAATTCTAAGACAAATCAGAATGAGCGTTTAGAGCAAGACACATATCGCGCGTTTGCTTCTTCCGGCAAATAAAGAAAGGTCGCGAAATATGAAAAATGTCACGTGGCGGCTCACTCGGGCGCACAGAATAGCAGCTCCATGAAACGGCGCACGTGGGGAAGCAAGCTGTTCTAATAATGGCCCGAGCGGTGGCGATAACAGTACCTGCCTTCTTCACATGACGCCCGAAAAACTCCGCGCGGAAGTTGCTTATTAAGATCAAGAAAATGCGCTGCCCTGAACGACCAGCGCGAAATGAAGAGCTGGCTTTCCCACTGAGAATATTTTATGGAGCTGACATTCCCTGCGCACGGGTGTACAGTCACACGAAATTTTTTCGTTATTTGCGGGCTTTCTGTATTTGCCGGGAAATGTAAGCGCACGATGTGTAACTTCCGGAAACATCATTCTGACGTTTGTTCTGTACAACCGCCGAATTGACATCGTGAGAACTAGACCCAGAAATAAAATTTTGGTTTCTTACTGTTTCATTCATTATTTAGATGTAAGTTGCGATTACAATAAGAATTCATTAGGTAGAGCTAATATTTAGTGATGGTTGCTCAACACCTTTAAACAACATGCACTTGGTTTTAGTCACGTAAAATGATCCGCATTTTTCCTAAATCTCGCTGAATTTACTAATCCAAAACGCACTTCCTGCGGCAGTAAAACGTAGTTCGTAATTAAAGGCGCCAATTGTATGTCTTGAGGGAATTTTCATATCAAAGACCCAGTTTCTGTTGCAGTGAAACGTGGTAGGCAATTGAAGTCACGAAGTTTGTTCATTCAGTAAACTTACGAATGAGAGACGCAATTCCTGCAGCAATCCATACCAAGAGATCAACGCCTACGGATCCAGCGTCCGTAAAGACAATGCTCGGAGTGATGAAAATTCCAGCGCCTGTAGTGTTGCGCAATATAATGAAACTGCATTAGACTACAAGGAAGCCTATCTTGTGGCCTTCGTAACAATCGATAAGATTGCTGCTCCCATATTACACACAAAATTGAATCCAAAAGTGGCCTTTTGGAAGTTAAATCATAAATGTCTATTAAGAGAGTAGGCATGCATCTACTAGGCATGTCATTGATCACATTGGGGCCAGAGTATGCAATTTCTGCCTTAAACTTTTACAGCGTGAGCTGTTACGGGCTCATTCGGATAGCTGTTTCGGTTGGTGGTATCCACCGCCACCCGCGTCTGTCGCAGCTATCAGAGGCCCCAAGTTTATCACACCCTATTTCAAGTATAAAAGCTGGTCTCGTATTTAATGTGTCCCAACCTTGTTTTAAGCCGATAACCGGGGTGAGTCTCAGAAGGTGGTATTCTTAAACTTTGATTTTTAACAAACATTTCTTAAAGTTACATATTTCTAGTAATGATTGCATTCACATGCTTATATAAGTTGTTTATAGAGTCCGCCTTAACATATCCGTCTGTTGATGGCACTTCAAATGGCAAAGTGTTCACCGCGACTATTATTTCTTTGTCATAGTGTTGCAGCGCATTCTTGAATATATAGGACATCCGTGGTCCTTATAAACTTATGAGACATTAAAACTGAATTTTAGGGCCACCTATCGTAGGTGCATGAAGCCTTGTTTAAACTGATCCAAACAAAAAGCTAACCCTTTAAGAGATGGATTATCGAAAGCATTTTTGCAAGCCACAAGCATTAATATATTGTGACACGTGACAATCAAGCTGAAATTTTAGCACTGGAGTATTAACTTAAGCACTAAGCTGCCCGAGTTCAAATGTGTGCAAAAGCCACTGTGTAGTCTTCCTAGAGATTCAGGCGGGCTCTTTATATGACAAACAGCGTACTAGTAGTAATAAGCGGAGCCTTTCATCAATGCGCTGTGTGTACAATAAGCTTTGTGATTCGTAAGGTGGGGAGGTGATGATATTGTTGAGAGTGATAATATTGTCATCAATGAATCTGCCAACCAAATAGCGTTTATTTTGCCGCAGGCCATTGATTAGTTTTTCACTGTTGTAAAAGTAAAGCATTCGAGGACGCAGGATAGTTTCGTTTGCTTCGACTTCGTACGGGAGCTACAACCACCTGCACGTTCCGGAAATGTGGATAAGGCATAACGCATAAGACGGCGGAGTGCAATTTGTTCAAGCTTCAAGGGTGCATATGATGTACAAAACATTTGTTATGTCCACTTAATCCTGCGATCCTGTATGTGGGGTTATGATAACGTATATCATGCTAAGCTAACCTGACAGTTGTCACATAGTGGCCGCGAGCCACTATGAAATGATTGAGAGGACCTTAGAAAGCGTTGGGCCTTCTTTGTCTAACGGCCATGAACTATTATGGGATGGCTCGTTCGTGAATTTCTGGAAAAAAAAAAAAAAACGGGGACAGGACAGGCCTCACAGCACCTTCCAAATGGGCTTTACATGCTCTTGGAGAAACTTTGTTCACATCGGACGCAACAGCCAGGCAGTTTTATTGTTTGTGTTTGTTCACGATTTTAGTTTTTATATACTGACGGGCTTCTAATTTTACTTGACCTAAAAATAATAGCGATGTTTTCCGGGTGCCTCAATTCTTTAGAATTAACGCATCAAGTTACAATGACGGCCTCATGAAATTTTTGGGCTTCGGGCTGCATTTTCCCACCCAGCATATATGCTGGGTGTAGGAGGCGAAAGGCAACGAGCCTGGGCCTTTTTTCGGACCCGCCAATTATAGTTTGGTGAAACGGGCCATCGTATCGTCTTGCTTTGACAATGGCCTGAAAACGTTGTGAGAACCCGGTGGAAGACATTCTCCTAGAGCAGGCTAAACAAATACTCGGGGCTCGCTATCCTGCTCCCTTACTCACTTCGGTGGCGGAAAGTTCGCTGAGGCGCTGCATGATGTGAATACGGAATGCAATGGTACGTCCTCAATTGGCACAAAGTTTATAAATGTACGCTACTTGCTTCGCATTTCTGAAAATTTCAAAAAGATAGGTAAGAAAGCAGGCGTCCGGGTGGTCATCGCTGCTCCTGGGCGACTGCGAGGACATTGAAGGCGAGTAAAAGAAGAAAAAGCGGTGGTGGTCGCTTGTCCACCGCAGCTCCGCAGACGTTTTCTTGAATGCACAGCGAATGCAGTTTATCTTGTTCCCCTGCACATATAGGTAAAACTGGCAGCTGCCCAAACCAAAGAATAGAACGGCACTGTTTTAACGTGAACTCAGCCATTTGCAGGCGTGTGGGGAATGCATCACCGAGATTGTGGGTGCAGATAACATTTCCCCAGTACGACAGTGCTTATCCACTACTCTGACAAGACGACTAGCTTTAGCAGCAAAAATAAACAGGATGACTAGCAGCAAAAATAAACAGGATGAGGTACGTTGAAATATAGTTTCTGACGTTCACTGAAAAAGACGAAGCGATTTTTGGTATGCATTTTGGCGTAGAGCGATAAGCAGCTGTGAATAAGCAGCCAGCATGGGATTTTTTCATCTGTTTATTTATTTTTGTGTGTCCTGCGTAAGATATATATTTCGTGCCCGTCATAAACCAAAAGTCGTTGTATTCAGCGCATGTGTTCTCGCGTATTCGTCTCGTCCTCGCTAGTTCGCTGTGTTATTTGTCCCCTGTGGGACTGAATAGAGCTGACGTTTTAAATTGCCCCTAGCGCTTTCCTATACTGGCTTCATCCGCCACTGTTTCTTTGGGTGTGGCATTCCCGAGCTCGGCGGCTCGGGTTTGATCCCAGCGGCCAGGGCCTCATTTCAATGGGGGCGCAATGCACAGGCGCTCGCCTAATAAGATTTAGGTCACCGTTAAAGCACCTCAGACGGTGAAAGTTATTCCGAAGTCGCCCATAATCATATCGTGGCTTTGGCACGTAAAAACTCGGAATTTAATTATTTGCACTGGCTTCCCATTTGCTGGGACAGATGAGGTTTATTTAGAGGAAAATGTGGCAGCCTCTTCACTTGTGCGTGCGTGCGTGCGTGCGTGCGTGCGTGCGTGCGTGTGTGTGTGTGTGTGTGTGTGTGTGCGTGTGTGTGTGTGTGTGTGTGTGTGTGTGTGTGTGTGTGTGTGTGCGTGCGTGCGTGCGTGTGTGTGTGTTTATATATCCTTGGTCGTCACTTAAAGTGAGAGGAAGCACACGTAGGTGTAAATTTAGTGTATTTGCCCCAGTGGCAACATTTTCTATGTAATATGGTGCCCATAGGCTGAAGCAGGCTTCCTCGCAACGGCGTTTACATTGCAATCACTGGACAAATGTTTTTCCGCGACAAGTGGCTCATCTAAATGTTCCGCGAAATTTCCGACTGACATGAGCAGTGTCATCATTCAGCTGTTCGGAACTATTTAAAATGCATCCTCGGATCTGCTCAAGTACCCCAAAAGCTTATCGTGCCTGCATCAATAATATCCATAGACAGCTTCGTGCAAAAGCTACGCGAATTGCGTTTCAAATTTCTTTTTCGTGGTAAAAATAAGAGACAACTATGTTTTCGTCCGCCGCTTACCGACGCAGTTTCCAACGACCACAGCCATTGCACTGAAGAGGCCCATGTCCCTTCTCAGACGGCCAAGCGTATGTCCTGCATTGGTGAATCCCGAAAATATGAGTTATTTGTTCTTTGATCGTCGGGTAGCTAAGATGTTTGCCTTAACGAATTCCTGGCATTGAACTTAAGGTAAGATACGTTCTTGCTTTTTTTTGTTAGTACGAAGAACATATAATCGCAGTTGACTGGTGCACTGTCGGTAGTGTAACAACGACCAAACAGTACAGTATGTTTCCTCTAAGGCACGCACGATTCTGTCACAACATTAACATTCATATATTTGGATTCACAAGCATTGAAGATTACGTGTGCATATAGCGTGTCTTTGTGAGCGACAAAACACCAATATATTCGTCTTTTGTGTAGTAACTTCAAGATCTCCCATGTAATATTTACACAGAACATTAATGAGCAAGTACATAGAATGTCTGGACAGTTGCTGTGGCATGCGTTGTATAGATTCGTATATGCCAAAAGTTCTAGCTTTGGATTTTTAAAGGGAATTTCGCACTGTGACATCGTTCGCGCGCAGTCATGAGAATAACGTCAGGAGAAATCATTGAACATACCTTTCCGATCCACCATTTTTTTTCTCTTTCCCGGTGCAGCGCTTCTCCAGTGCCCACAACGCGTCGACTCCCTCAGCTCATTGCTCATTGTCCAACCAGCTACTTTTGACGTGTGTTAAAGACTGCGCGTCGTGCCTCTTTCAGTAACACAAGAATTCAAATTTGGCGAGCGTTACGGGGAGCGAGATGTGGAACTCGTCCGAGGTCCCGGGGATTCGCAGCTTTTCAGACTGGTATTGGCGGGCATCGAAACTGCGGGACACACATGCGACTGCATGTATGTCCCTCGTTTTTTCGCAAAGCTGCAGGTTTTTCTTTCTGCTCTTTGAATTTCTGCAGCTGTACTGCTGCGCCTCCGGTTGACGAAAACGACGAATGATACGCTATGTATATGATAAAGTACACAATCAGTGGGAGTGTTGTTATTTCAAAGAGAGAGAGACAAAAAGGGAAGGAAGGACAGGGAGGTGAGCCAGTGTAAATACCGGCTGGTGTTATTTGAAAATGGTTATGGCACAATGGCGGTGTTATCATCAACTGGAAAAACTAAGTTTATTGTGTCAACAGTTTTGAGAGCGGCACTCTTTTCATCGAGGCTGGTTGAAAGTTTCAAACCTTGAAAATTTCAGCCCGCTGACTTGCGCGACAAGTGGAAATGCAAACTGTGCTAATGAACAACCACTCACTAATTAGGTTAAATAATTCGTTTGCACCTGATATTGTAATTTATCAACTGTTGCCGGTGAGTTCGGAAGATGTATGCACGAAATAATTTTCATTATGACACCAGTATCGAGATAGCCATTCCTGAAGCATGTGAAGGAAAAAGATTGCCTTTACTGTCATAACACGACATCTTTTTTAAAAAGTAAGCAGAACTAGAGTGCAGTTGTGCTGGAGGTTTCACGGCGGAGATCCCGAAACCAGTGCCATCATTAGAATTTGTTGTAAATGCATGGGCCTTGCAAGCTCGCTGACTACAATTGGTTATTTGCTGTATGCACTGTAAAAATAATTAATTAAAAACCGTGTTACTGAATTTTCACTTAATCAATTATCCATTGCGAATTATTGGACCTGCCTATCTAGGAAATTATCGTGCGCCTATTGAGCTATATTGCCTGCGTATTTGAGCAATCTAATTCCAAGGATTGAATTGCGCCATCTGTCACAGGCCATTTTCGAAATTCTCTATTCTTAGACGCTATTATGTGGCGTGAAATATACGCAATATTAAACTCACTTTGGTTTTATCACTCGGTTCCCCTTGACAGGTGGCTGTGTACAATCCATCACAGCAGCGCCGTGATATGCCTTGATGTAAACAGCTGTTTTATGTAATATTCCACACAACGTCCCATGAAACACCGTTGCAGCGTTGGTGCAGGTAAATAAATTTGATTTGTTGGACTTCACGCAATGAAATACCCTGTGATAGGACGAAAGTTTTCATCTTTCTTTCTTTTTTTTTTTTTTTTGGGGGGGGGGGGGGGTGTTGAAATACTATACATCGCACAGATCCCATGGACTGTAGGAATCGATGTTGCGCTAAGCATATATAGGGCAGCCGGCCATCCAGCATTGTTTGGGGTTCCGCACAGATTTACCAGGTAGACTAACGCGATTGTGCAAATCAAGTAGTGTCTGTGCGACGTAAGCGTACCTGTGTGTGACCAGACCAGCGGTGACGACTATCGTATGACGGCTACAACATGATTTTTTACTGCTTGCGTTCGACGCAAACTCACACGGCAAGCCGATTTTTTGGGTATTTTTATAGATATTGAACGGGCCTAAGCTAGAGACACGCGGACTGTGACGTAAGATGCGACAACGCGTTATGCAATCGCACCTAGCTATGTGTATGTTAGGGGATTTATCTTGAAAAAACGATTACATTTTTAATCGGGCGAAGAAATTTTGAAACGTGATTAAACTGGGCCAGTCATGAAGTCCTTGCAACGTGGCGCAGTTTCGAAGTAGCATTAGCTGTTGCGAGGAAAAGACTGCATGTGGAATGTGGCCCGGTCCCGAAGACGGTCGAGTCTAACACAGCGTGTCAAAGCACGAGTGATCAACATGAAAGAACACTAGAAACTGCTTGAAGAAAAGAGCGCTACAAAGACGCGGACTAAAAGAACATGTACGACAGAAACTGGCCCATGTGGCATGCGCCAAACATGTCAAAGAGCTAGTCGGCTTTGGTACGAGGGTGGTATGCGGGTCATCATGGCGTAATGGTTTGAACATTGAGCTGCTGTGTTCAAAGGTGGAGGTTCGATACCCCGGCCAGTCATTCATTTTATTTTTACTACAGAGTTCCGAAGTGAGGGGAGAATAAAATTGACCCGCCTACGGCAAGATATCTAAAATGAGGCAAAGAATGGTCCGCTTTAAAAACTTGCAATTTCTGTGGCGAGACGTCACAAAATTTTCTACACAAATGCGGATGAGCCCGTACACAGGAAAAAAAATTATGGGGTTTTACGTGCCAAAACCACTTTCTGATTATGAGGCACGCCGTAGTGGAGGACTCCGGAAATTTCGACCACCTGGGGATCTTTAAGGTGCACCTAAATCTAAGTACATGGGTGTTTTCGCATTTCGCCCCTATCGAAATGCGGCCGCCATGGCCGGGATTCGATCCCGCGACCTCGTGCTCAGCAGCCCAACACCATAGCCACTGAGCAACCACGGCGGGTTGTACACAGGATTCTTACTCAATGACGGTCAAATGAACACACGTCATTGTTGAATGCGAGTAGTATGCATAGATAAAAACGTCCGACATTTTATTCACTATTCGCCACAATTGATTTTTCGAAGTACAGTCAGCCCCCCCCGAAAGGCGAGTGCTAGTTTCGGTTTCAAGGAACATGCGCGCTCCAGGAGGTTGTCAGATATCCTAAATTATATTTTTTTTAATTTCTCTTTTCACCAATTTTAAATCGGGCGAAGCGCGCCAAGTAGTCTTCGTGCGTCCGTCCAGCTTACCACCGCTCACCCTTGCCACTCGCTCAGCGATATCAAAAGTCACATCGCTCTTGGTCATCTGCTTTGGCTGTCGTCCCAAGTATGAAGATGGGGAAAGATAAAACAGAGAATCTCGATCAGGCGTGCAACGAACGGAAGACCCAGGGAACCAGGTCAGTCAAGCATTAGACGAAGATGGCTAAAACGGGGCATCACATGGGTTGCTCGGCTCTGTGGTGTTCTAACACCGGGAATCCCAGTTCTGCGAAGTTCTTCAGGTTTTTCTAATGACAGCTGGTAAGCACAAGTATTTCTGAGCACGTATTCATTTTGCATGAGTAAACCAGTTCAGTGCAATTCCCAGTGCCCTGACCTAGGAGCAGTGTCGCTCGACTCTATTCGTCATCACGGCAGCCCATCTGAATGCTGTCGGTGAAATACTTGTACTGAAGGGCTTGAGTGCGTGTTTGTTGGGCTATTCATTTTGTGCACTCTTTGTCGACACCTACGGCCAAGGCTAAAGTAAAGAAGAAAAAAAAACCGTGATGTTTTATCGAATTTCAAGAGCAATTACGGCAAAAGGCTGTACGCACATAATTTCTTGTTGCGTTTTGATGCACCATTTACTAAGATATCGTACTGAAGAAGGTTGAAGGCCTCTATTTTGTCGTAATTTTGGAACATAGACGGTACCATACGCTCAATTACCTTGCTTTAGGCACAGCTCCGGTGTGTGCGCTGCAAGCTGTTAACGTGTTAGCCACAAAGCACACGTTAACAACTTGCCACACCTTCCATTATCTAAACATGTTCGACTGCCAGGTGTACGTTTGACAATATGAGTGTAACCGTTATACAATCAGGTTTCAAATCGCACTATGATCGAGAAGTACGAGAATCCTTTCTCATCCATAAATTTACCACTGTGTCATCCGGTATCAACGAGAGCGTAGGGAAAGTGTGGTGCCTTTCTGCCATATCTTGATGTGTATGTTCTTGTACAGAATTGACAAAGCATGCCAAATCACTTTTGCCATGTCGCAATCGACATTACTTTGTACTTCATGTACAATCATCGTGACACGTTAATGATATTTCTTGCATATCATTTATCGTGCTTAAGTTATATTTGCTGCTGTACTTTTTTTCTATTATTTGCAAGTGTACAAGTGCATGTACTACTGATTATGCCCACGTGCGCATGCCCATAAAAGCGGCTAGGCGCTCGTATCTGTGTTTATTCTGACGAAGGCCGTGCCACGGCCGAAACGTTAAAAACCATTAAAGATGCAATTTTCGTAAGTGTGAACCTTCATTTCTAAAACTACCTATGCACCAGACTTACAGAACTTCTAATTGAATTCTATATATATATATAATGTAGAGCTGATTCTAGGATACGTCCCGTACTGCCAGGTGTCTTGTCGCTTCTCGGGTCTTTTATATATCGTGATTATCTGAACTTGTATGATCTGTTATAAACGCGTCGCAGCATTTAACTATTTCGTGCTACTTCAAAGGTGCAGCCATTAGCTGGCTCTACGTAGCTGGAACGAACCATTCAATAATTTTGCTCTATAAAAACAGGAAATACCATAGACAGGTAACGTTACTGAAACTATTGAAAGGTCAGAAACAGAAAACAAAAAAAATTGTAAGAAATATCAGACTAGAATGGCCATGCTCTGTTCTTACAAAATCTTTTTGCAATTTGCATGGCCGTAATGCGCTGTGTAGTGCTTAATGCCGAAACAGTGACGTTGGCAGAAAGCGACACCACCACTTGCAAGTATGCGGCTCATAGAGCTATAAAAATGTATCACGAATATCTTGCATGTAAGAGAAAGACGCACACCCATTAGAAAGAATGTACGTTTTTCTCAATATAAGAGCACTTCAGCGAAGCCACTTACAAGCTGAAAATGCCTGTTGACACGAGTTGGCAAGGTGATTAAACGAAGTAGTTTTGACCTTCCCAAGCATCTTTTTTTTTTGCACCCCGTATTCCTTAAACACGTTGTTCGGGCTAGGGACGATGTCTAAATAATTGTTTTTCATATGTCAACGAGCTCTGCATGCAACGTTGTTGAACCTGAACGTTGGAGCGCAGCTGTCTTGCTGTCCACAGTCAGAAGACAGCTGCCCATCACGTTGTCTCTCCGGAGGCCGGTACTCATTGGTAACGTTCTTGTCACAGGTCTCGCAAAGCAAGAGTTTCTGCAGGAACTGCGTCAGAATTTGCGTACCAGGAAACACGCATTGGTTCGCGTGAAATACGACGTACGCTACAGTTCCCGCGAGCAAAACGCCCCCCAATACAATCAACATGACGTAATCGGTATTCTGCCACAGATTGATCGCAATCATGGCGAGGTTTAGGGCGAAGCTAAGGAAGATGAAAATGTATGGGACAGTGACGGCCCTTGGGGCGTCCTTCATAGTAATTCGCAGTCTGATCTGAGCGAGGGGTGTAAAGAGGCTGAAGAAGCTCGAGACTATCAAAATACTGTTGACGATTGATTCGACAGAGCCTATCGTGGCGAAAGCTACTGCCAATATTCCTCTTGAAAGAAGAGAGAGCACTGGTACTGACGACTTGATGGAAATAAGCGACAGGAAAGATGGCAGGTGTCCCCTTCTAGATGCCGCGAAGCCGAGACGACTGTGACTGAAGAAACCCGCCGACAGCGTTCCAAAGGTGCTGACAGTCGCCAAGATGGGTATTACCAGGGCCCCAGCCGTACCCCAAGATACCACAGCGAATCTGATGGCTGTGGCATCAGTGGAGGCAATCGTGGCTGGTTCCAGAACGACGAAGTAAGCCAGGTTGGTGAAAATGTAGAGAGCAGTGACCACGAGAGAACTCAGGATTAGTGCACGTGGAATGGTCTGCGACGGATTCTTGACCTCTTCACCGATGTTGCAGATGGCGGCCCTGCGAAGAAAACGAAGTACGGTATTCGACTTACTAACTACAAGCATGAGAAAACACAAAATGTCGGTGAGTGGCTGCGTCAGCCTATTCAAATTGATGCAGCAGGGCTTGTCACATCGGTTTAGCATTTTGCGGTTGGGTAAGGGGTTATCTTGCGTCTGCTTCAATATATCTGGTGCGGAGGTGTTTGTTAACATGTGACAGCGTCCATTTTGTACAGCTTAATTGCGTTACCATTAGTAGTCTGCACGTCAGCTATCCTCCATGATGTGCGTGCGTGGCTTCACGGGCATTCGCAATTTTGGCTTCCCTGCTTCCTGCCGTTCACGACACACTTGGGTCACTTTCGCCAATGATGAAAACTTTTCTACTAGGTTAAACCATTGACCAGGTGTTGAACGTGAGGCCAAGAAGTAAGGCGGGAATCTAAAGCTTTAGGAGGAACGGTGAAAACATATTAGACTGATTCACATGTTCTCTACTCTCCAAAGAGCAGCAATCCCGGCTATGAAATTATGACGAAATAATGCAAAAACAGGCTGAACTTCTCCCGGGAGTAATACTGCCCCCCCCTCCCTGACCATAAGGCTACTTGTCGTATAGGCGTTTATGACGTACCATGTTTTTCTGGACAAAAATTTTCAGGACGTGTGGCTGTGTGTCTGACACATGAGATCCTCACAGACACGAACACCTGGTAATTTATGTTACGAGGCGTTACTTTTGTGTCTTTTAAGACATTTTGAAGCGCAATCACTGCGTCACAGTTTGAATTACGATTTTAACGTATCTCACTGACAAAAATCTTTAAACTTTATTATTATTATTACGAAGCAATATGTGGGTCACTTGGTTTTATTCACGTTTGCACCGAATGCATTTTTTTGACAACTCACCATTGAACAACCATGCCATCGGGACTCCAATCGTATTCAGCACCCTAACCAGCCGTGTATGCTTGATAGGCTCAACGTTCTAGGATATTGTATTGAGAGATAACGCTGCTAATCTAGCGTCATATTTTTCCTTTCTACTGCAAAAGCTTTCTTGTGTCATACATTTGAAGCTGCAATAAAGAAATACAGCTTCGTTTCGCACGACACAACGTTTTTTTTATAAATATATGGTCCGGGTTTTCATACCATGGTGGCTGTTATTCTGACTTGAAAGGACTAAGTGTAATGTGGGTCATGTTTAAGCCGTCTCACACCCAGCACAATACCGCACTTCTCAAAATATCACCTTAAATGACTTGACGTCTTCTCAGCGCTACGAGTATATACGTCTTCTATTCGGTCACAATACCCTCGTTTTGTTTCAGTGTTAACAAATTCCTGAGTGCTTCTGACGTGTATTCATGCCACCCTTGATTAGTTAAAGCGCTCAGTTTTTTGTAGCAGACATGCGTTCTATAGCTCAAGAAAGTAGCACAATTAAGTTGAAAAAAAGATGCGTGACAACGAGGCAAGCAGAATGAGCCCCCTTGATTATAACGTTGTCATCTGTCTGGGTTTCTTGCGATAACTATTTAACGAAGCTTCTAGTTCTGCTAGGTGGACAAGAGCTTCTGCCTTAAGAAAGCTGCAGCGTTAGCAATATGTCTGTCAAATGTATACGAAAAGAAACGATTCCACGAGATTGCGAACTTTCTACATAAGCTTTGCACAGATTTCAGTGGCGAATGACAGCTATGATTAAATAGCTTACTTATTATGCACAACGCCATATTTTCCAACAAGTTCCAACAAACGTGCGAAAAATGCGAGCTTACCCTCCTTCCATACTCATGACGGCAGCGAAGTAAGCCTCTGTCAACCCAATGGCCGTAAAATCCGCGCTGATGAAAGGCGCTTCCATGTGGTTAGTTCCTGAAGTATGGAAAAGAAACATATAATTTGCTAAAAACACGCCCACAGTATCGGTTAATAGGGGCACTGTGTAAATGTGAACTGCTTTCCGATGCTTAGATAATGAATAATAAGCTCCACAAGAGGACGGCACCGGAAAAGTGCTAGACGAATGCAGTCGTACTATTTTACACAGTCGTTGTACAGCAAACGGTCAGTTGAATATATCCTTCCTGGTGCCGTCCCTCGATTTCTTAAATGACGGAGTTGTCATGACAAGCAGGGAGACGGGAAATGACTTTATATTGCTGACCACAACATTCATTACACTGAAATTTACAATGATGTCTTATACGGAAAAGATTATACTCGGAGAGAAAGTGTTTTAATGGAAGCTCGGCGCCCTAGTGCCCTGTACCTTTGAAACAGTGACAACAGGCATGAGCTCCATTTATTTTTTAAACCCCGTGTCAGTGGGCGCGCACGACAGCCGACAGTCGGTGAGGCCATAGAGTTTCCTACGAGAATTACTAGGGGGAACTCTGGCGCTAGTGTCTACGGGAGCTGCAATGGAAGCGGTTGTCCCAGCATGGGAATTATGGGAATTACATGAATTTGCCTAAACTTCGTCTTTTTGGCTTCAAACGGCTTTGTCACTTTGTAAACTCGTCATTTTCAACAGTATATTGCGCAATAAATAATTAAATAAACATCATTAAAATTGCCCGACGGCAGGATTCGAACACAGGGACTCTAGCACGGAAGCCTGATATTGAAACCATTAAGCCACGGACGCTTTTGTTTTCTTTGTTACCTTGATTTCAACACCACTCAAACGCGTACAAAGTAGGTCACTTGGTGCAGAAAAATAATATTACATCACTTCGAGCGACTACATATTTAAAAGGCACTCAAAGAGGATATCACAGACACCAAAGTGTCAAGCTCCAGAAACCACTCTGGCGGTTCAATCATGTGCTTGAGGGCATCACGCGTGTACCTAAGACTTTCATTTAGGTGTTCCCTCGCAAACCTTTCATCTACGCGGGCATTCCTGACATCCATACGCGTTTTCCACACGCTGCTCATACACAAAAGCATTATCATGTACGGACGCATGCATCGACAAGCGAGTGAAACGCCCTTATGAAATTATCGCGGGCATGCCAGTGCCTTGAGACGCTTGGCTCATTTCGATTTGGCCACCTGGACAAGCTCAATCGTTGCAATTAATAGCAATTGTACGCGTTCCCGGCGTCTTCTGCACTTCGAAGAATATAGATTGCGCCGAAATCTACGACAATAAGATTTATATAGCGTAATATACAAAGCCACAAGAACGCCTGAATCCACAAGCACGAAGATCAGACAAATCCATGTACTTCCCATCGTTCCCAATTTTCCCTCTCGCACCCGACAAACGGCTGGCGATTCCTCAAATGAACGTCTCGTTCATTCCCATGGTAGGACAACGACTGCAGCGCCAGAGTTCCCTCTAGTAATTTTTGTAGGAAATTGTATGGGTGAGGCAACACGTTCGTACTACAGGCAGTGATTCTGCCGGTGGCGTCCCCTTGGGATGCATAGCGAACATTTGTTCAGTCAGTGTGGGCCAAGTTCGTCAGGTGGCACCACTTCTCTGCTGTGTGGCTTGCGTTTTGACGGGTAGAAATTCTGACCGCCTCTAAAACGGTTGAAATTGTTTCGCCCATGCACATGGTCCACGTGCCCACATTTAACGATTCGAACTGTAACTACGTGCAATGTAATACGATTTTCTGTGACGTGTTCTCAATTTTTTTAGATAGTTTTTTTAATCTAAGAAAAATATGTTTCTTACCGCATTCCCAAGCGTACCGTCTGGTCAAGCTGCTACGAGCAGCTTTTTCCCCACTTTAACCCCGCAAGCCTGTATTTCGTTTTTGTGGAAATAAAACATACATACATACATACATACATACATACATACATACATACATACATAAATACATACTACATACATACCATCAGTGTAAGTTTGTTACAAAGGATAACTTGGACAAATACATAATTTCAGTAGTTGTAGAAAAAGGGTACCGCCTAATAAAATGCCTTGCACGATGTGGTATATGTAATAGTTAGTAATGAGTTGTAATAACAAATACAAAGTGTACCAAACACAAGAGTCATATGAAACTTCAATACACAAGCCAAGTGGCGGCAAAAGAAGGTGCAGTTATATAGTATGCACAACACAATTAAAATGTGTAATATATAGGTTTATACAATATAAATGAATACAAATACAATGCTTTAGAAGAAATCCGTCCATTGTTCTCATTAAAATACAGTACAATCTCGGTAAAGGGAAATTCCATTTAACGATAGTAGCTTAGCGCCAAGGACAAAGGGACAAAGAAAAAAAACTGCCAGACAGACGAAGGTCGCGTGCTACTGACAAGATCTTAATCATCGGCCTCACAGTGATAGTTGCGGTATTTTGGGTACCAGCGCACCGTCACATCACCGCCTAGCAGGGGAATAAAAATTTCACTTAAATTTGCGCGGCAATTTCGCGACTTAAATTTCACGCATGTCCTTGCACAAAACTGTATTGAGGAAATTGCAAGCATATATACGCTTCGCCGATACAGAGGGCATTCTTTTAGAGAAAAAAGAATGCTAGGCCAACAGACAGTCCTCCATAAATCGCTTAAACAGAATAGCCGGTGCAACAAAACCGCCGGCACTATATTGGTTGATTTTGTAATTTGATAATGGAACAAAACTGTCATTATTCTAAAACAAAATTTTAGCAGCTCTCAGTGAACGCAACCAGAGAAGCAGGCTCCGGAGCATTTTTTTTTTTCAGAAAAGGGCAAGAAAATTTCGGTGACACCTGTCTCTTAACAGAAAGACATCCTTAAACAGCAGTGGCAAAGACTCAAGCAAGCAAAAATTGTATCGGTATTTAATGCATAGCACGTGCAGTCCGGACAGCTTTGCGGCACCACCACTCACCTTACCGTGCACGCTTCGATAATTTGGACTCTGCCAGCATGGCTTCGTGCTAACTCAGCTATCGAGCCAAGCAGTAAGAGCAATGATCTTGCACTGATACGTCGTCCGTGCCTCCTCTAAGTGGAAACTAACTGTAACATTCACTCCTTTACTATTGCGATAGCAATTTTATAGACACTCCAGGTGTATTTCTGCCGTCGGCGTCGCCGTCGCCGTGAGGTTCCATATAAAGTCTCAAGGCGATAAGATGTTGGCTGCGTGCCGTATGCTGTATGTGCGAGTAAAATCGTGCGAGGGTGAGCCGGTGATAGCGGCTCAATTTCGTTTACGCAAGGGAGGAAAGCGGGGAGGAAGCGCGCCGTCTTCCGTTCACGCAAGGCTCCAGGTGGAGGGTAGAGAGGAGGGCCCTTTCTACTCCTGGTGGCTGTATCTTCAAAGCCATCTGCGACGGGGGACAGAGTCCGCCGTTCGCTGTGTTTTCGCCGCCTAGTTCACATTGATGCGAGAGGCAGCGCAAAGGTCAATTCGCTCGCTGCTGCTTCCGCGCTTCCTCACTCCAGCGTTTTGACAGCGAGTTTCCCCGCTCATCGAGTGAGATATATTCATGTTTGCTTGTGCGAGCGTGACACCATGCTTGCTAATGTAGTTAGTAAGCTATGTTTAGAAGTTTATGCGGCCGGTAAAACTGCTGTCCTTACTTCGTATAGCTGTCTGTGAATTTGCTATCGCACTCGATCCTTCCCCTCCCGGGTGAAACTGGGACTTTCTTTGTTTAACAAGTTTAACACGGTGCATAACGGTAAGTGCTGCACCCCTGCACATCTCCCTCAGTAAATTGAACTCCTGTTAGTTATTGGGAACATATTTCTCCGGTCCCTTGAAGTTGAGTGTACCAAAATTTTACTGCACGTGTGCCTATGTTTATGCTCATTAGCTTTGCACAGTATATGATACTGCTGCCGACGATGACAATGAGTTTTGTGTAAAAATGATTTCCTACATGTAGTCCTTGCTGACGTGGGGTGTAGCAAATGTGTTACAAGCATCAACACAGCTACAAACGAAAAGAAAAAATTGCAGTCTGGTCAGGAGCGGATATTTTTCTGTTCAATGTGCACAATACAAGTATTGATAAGAAAGTTGCCAATATGATTGCATGTGCCGCGAAGACGTGATTTATGTTTTGAATCATCTGCGAGATTCTGGTTATTGACTCCCTGGCAAGTGATGAAAATATAATCTATACTCTAGTATGTTTATGCCAGTTTACCATTCTTGTACAGCAAAATAGCGATAGCTTTCCATACTCACCTGTCGAGACGGCTGCTATGCCGGTTCCGATTATCGATAGAAGCATGGCTAACTTCCCCATGACAAGAATGTTCTGCAGCTTCGTCGATACTCCCAAGGAGATACCGTTCACAGCAGTGGCCAGTGCTGGAATAAAGCAGGCGTCAATGCAAACGGCCTTTTCTCTCAGAATCGCCATATACCGATTAGAAGGAGCGCACGAATATCGGATATTTGACTTGACTAGCTGGTCACATACCACACAGGGCAGATAACCAGAAACCTATTCCTGCAACGGAATGCTTACCATGAAGAAAAAAAAACGCAGTCGCTCACGGGAACAGACTGAACTGTGTGCTGAGATTAGCATATTGGCCGGCATATGAGAGTCTGCTGACGCGAGGAATTCTTATTGAAAATCGATGAGACAAGACGTCGTCCGACAGTGGACATAAATAGGGTGATAATGACATGATGATGATGATGACAACCACAGATGTAGGTGGTATAGAGGTACCTAAATCTGTCGCGATACCTTATCATCTCTAAAGGTGAAAATGACACCTTCTGCTAATGTTCGCGACACTCGAAAATGTTTCTGCTATTACACAACCAATGAAAAGTGTTCGTTCTAGCTAATTTTATGTTTCCTTTCTTTCCAAGATACTGCCTAAACATGCCAACTGTGTCGACCGTCACACTAACGTTAACATGCGTTTTGACTGACTTTTATTGATCATAGATATGGAACGTACAGTTTGAGAAGAGGAAGGCAAAGTAAATGCTGCCGATTAAGCAGCTACACCAACTACGCATGCGATTACACACTGCATATCATGCATTATTAATAAACGACATACATGCATTATGCAGCAGCACCCAGTTTTTTTCTGCAGCACCCAGCTTTTCCTGAGTTACCGTGTAATAAGTTTCACCTCAGCTGAGCATTCACTCACTAGCAAATGCTACCGCAACAAGCACGGTGACCGCATAAGGTGGCTGGCACGTTGGGTAGAGCAGGGTCAACGCGTAACTCGTGAAAGTCAGTGACTGTAGGGCGGCGTTCATGGGATCCGCCAGGAGGATGCGCCCCCACATGGACATGAAAGTAACAAAATCACCGGGCCGGCCCAGTGAGTCGGCCGCCGCACAGAGGTACGCGTGCTCGCCACCAGATGCCGGGACGAGCGTTCCCAGCTCGGCCAGGCACAGTGCATCTGCGATTAGGACAACGCTTTACATAACGTTTTCACGTGTCAGGATAGGTGTTTAGCCTTTCACGCGAAAGATTTCACCCAGGAATTCCCATCAACCATTTGCGAATCAGCCAAGCACCTTATGTAAAGGACTCTGGCTCCCCTGCAGCTAGTTTAAATTAGAAATGATAGTACGAAAGCTGTTGTGATTACTACATTAGCGATAGAAACAAAACGCTTCTTCAACATTGAACTGCATAACATGTAAACTCATTTGTGACAGGATTTGTCGATCGAGTCACTATTTTCTTATAACTTTAGTCGAGGGCGAGCGATTAAGCCTGCAAATGGACAGTCGCATCAGAGTGAGGAAATGTGTGAACTTTTTTGATGAAAAGGAGAGATGCTGTTGCGCATTAACAGACGGCATAATGCGACACCAAACACCAATCATTGCACTCTTTGCTTTTACAAAAATAAAAACAGAAAAACAAGGCCGGCGTCCAAAATTCATGTTATCTTCCACCGCAAAAAAATTACGCGAGCTTTCCTCCCATTTTCTGAACAAGCTCTTCATTTCTCGTTTCTCTTTCGCTTTGAATTCATAACCCACCCAATGCTCAACTTCCGCCAACAAATTCATCAAGCCGCTGGGAAGAAACTACGAAACAGTCCATTTATATTCAAACACAATATTTTACCCCAGCCCTCCAATTGTGGGTCATAAAACACCGAAATTTGAACGCCAACTTAAAATAGGACGTTTAATAAAGTGTGACTAATTACAAGGACGCAGTGGAGAATAGTCAACAGGGGTCATCGTAATAATCTCTTGTTTTCAATTCATCTGTAGATACGTTAGTGTGATTAAATATCTTTACACGATGCGACGAAGTGACATTGCTGTTATAGAGGGCGAAAGGCGTTATCGCATGTTTATTAACCGCCAACTTGACTGCAGTGTAGTAAAGGAGACAGTTCATACCGCCACTAATACCATCAAAAAGAAAAAATATAACTTGCACTAGGATAAACATCACCATTTGTAAAATGACATTTACACCCACATTCTCATGCTTTGTCAAATAACTGGGTCAAATATTGCTACCCAGTCCCGTTGTGTAACTTAGAACTCGAGAGAGAGAGAGAGAAAGAGAGCAAGTACTTTTTCTTAGAAGTAGAACTCTGCTTACGTAATAGAGCCATCGCCCCAGCTGCGAGCCATACAAGTAAACTGACGCCGACCGTTCCCGTGTGCCTGAAGACCAAGCTTGGGGATACCAGTATGCCTGATCCTGAAGTAAAGAAAAAAAACAAATAAACAAACGAACACCATGTTTTTCCTTAAATAGCGTTTCAAGCAATCCCTAAAGTAACGGCGCATGCATTGAATATCTGTCTTGAACCTTTTACATTTAGAGTCTGTGTAGATTTTCACGACAGTTCTTTAAAAGCAAGTGCAAAACAATGCGCTATAGCGAGGTCACCATTGTTCAACATATGTTGGGCGCGTACATCATAGAAAGTACAACTGGTTGTCTAATAAAGTGCAATAAAGTAGATTATGTTGAAACGGAAGGAAAACTCCTGTGAAGGGCGGCGGAAAATTTGTCAGATATTCTGTTTACAGGAAATACAGAGAGATTGGCCTATGCTGTGCGCTCTAGCCTGCTGCTCTTCACTGGGGAAGAGGGAACCTAAGTTTATAGGGATGACTGTTGACGGTGATAAGAGAAGGAAAAGATGCATTTCTGCATTACACAGCGGCTCTACGAAAGCCGCTTTTCCTCTCCTGTGGTTTGAAAGAACTCCGACAGTGATTTCGCAGTCTCTCTTGCAGATGTCTAGACCTATGTAGGTCATTGCCCGAGAACTACGCCTTCCCACCAGTGGTTCTCAGCCGATGATGACTTGTAAACTGTCCAACTTTCATATGTGCGTCCCATATGGTCAGCAATTAGATAAGATGTTTTCCAGCGTTTCACCTGTCTGGTAGTGTCCGCAATAAGGGTTATTCGACAAGTCGGTCAGGTGAGATGTTACTTAATGTGCATGCATAAGGTTGGTTCGCCTAATATAAGTGGGGGCAACTGGAAGCTTCTAGGAGGAGCATTTGTCCTAACGTGCATAAAAATTGACTAATTGAGACGATACACATTGAAACAGAGCTCGAGCTAGCGCCAATGAATGTGACAGAGATATCGATTCAGAGAGAATTTGACTCACGCTGCAAAGAATTCCATTACCATTATTTGCCTACATCAGCCGTTTTGAGCCCGTCTGTCTGTCTGTCTGTCTGTCTGTCTGTCTGTCTGTCTGTCTGTCTGTCTGTCTGTCTGTCTGTCTGTCTGTCTGTCTGTCTGTCTGTCTGTCTGTCTGTCTGTCTGTCTGTCTGTCTGTCTGTCTGTCTGTCTGTCTGTCATCTTAGGCCTAGCCAGTGTCCTATGTTGTCCACTTGCTTGCGCAACTAGACATTTTGCTCGTGGTCGTGATGCCATCGTGGTCGTTCCATCGTCGTCATTCCGGCATCGTGATCTGTCGCGTCATGCCTCATCGTCACTCTTTGTACGCCAACTCGGCGGCCACAAGTTGTCTGATAGCTTCAACCACTAGGCATAGGCTGGTGGCCATGATGCCAACGTGGTCGCTGCATCGTCGTCATTCCAGCTTTATGATCACATCTTGTCAGGCGTCGCTGCCATTCCATCGTTGTCATTCCACCTTCGTCATGCCGTCGTTGTTATAGGCTTCGTGATACAGTCGTCACCACGCCCTTATGGTCATAGAGATGTCATCGCATGTCCTCACACCGTTATAATGACATCGATGTCAGTGTGTCGACGTCGAGCAGTCGTCGTCGTTCCTTCGTCGTTATGTCGTCGTCGCGATGCCTTCGTAGTTGTTCGCCGTCGTAATTCTAACTTCATCCGAATGTCGTCATTCCGTCCTCGTCGCGCGATCGTCGTGGCACAGCCGTCATTGTACCATTGTCTTCAGCCGTCATCGGCACGCTGTCGTTTTGGCATCATCATCACTTCGGTAACGTCATCCCATTGTTGTCATGCCGTTGTCGTAATACCACCTTCGTTGTTCCACCGACGTCAGTCCTTGCTCGTCATTCTATCGTATATATGCTGTCGTCGTTGAATCATCATTAAGCTGCCGTTGTGATACCGCCATCGTCATTGCGTCATCAGACATTCGCTATCATGCATCTGTTCTCACACTGGCATCTTCAAGCCGTCGTGGTCATGCTGTCGTCGTCATTCCGGATTTGTTATGCAATCATCCTCACACAGGCTTCGCGATATGGTCGTCCTTACGCCATTGTCCTCATACACTGGCCATGATCCCCTTGTCATCGTAGGGGTGTTATGCCAAAGTCGTTAGCGCGCTTCGTCATACAATTATCACCATGCATTCGTTCTTTTGCCGTTGTCGTGGTGCTGTCGCGCTCATCATGTTGTCATCATGCCACCGTTGTATCACTGCCTTGGTCGATCAATCGACGTCACTTCTTCTTCGTCATTCTATCATAATAGTGCGGTCGTCATTCTATCATGGTTATGCCGCCGTTTTCGTGCATCCTCATCATTGCGTTCGTCGTAAGACAGTCGTTATTATGCTTCCCGGTGTCATACCGTCGTCGAAAATCCGTCGTTATTTGGAGGTCGTCATCATTCGAACGTCGCCACGCGCATGCATGCCGTTATGTCGTCATTGTCGTGTCATCGTCGTCATAGACTCGTCGGCATTCCATTGTCATCGTGCCTTCATCGTCGCGCTGTCATCGTTATAGCGTCGTTATTTAAGCATCGTCATTTTCGTCATGACATCGTCCTAGTACCACTTTTTTCGTTGCATCAACGTGATTCCTTCTTCTTCATTCCTTCTTCGTCATTACATTATCATCAGTGTTTCGGCACCATAGAGTCGTCGTAATGGCGCCATGCTCATGGGCGATCTTGGCAAATGAGTGCCATAGCAATGACGGATGTTGACAGAGTATGTCGTACACAGCCGAACCAACGGAAGGCTCAGGTTGACGGCTGCCAATCTTAAATAAGTGTGACTTCAGAAATACGGTGGGTCCCTGCATTGCTCGAGTGCTAATCGCACTGCCATCTACAGTCATCGTGAGATGAGTTATGTGATTTCTTGAGGCACTCATATCGAAAAAAAAAATCTATTAGGATAATAATTTAAGTAAACTCAGAATTGACACCGCATCGTATTGTGACGGGGCCTCAAATAGACCAAAAGGAAAGCACTAATTATATATCGTCTATTTATTTCTTCTAAATCCGGTCGTCTATTATTTATATATCGCAGTTTCTTGTTAATATTACTGACAATGAAGTGTTTGCATTGTCATTGTTACTGCCCTTGTAAGATTTTTTTTGTACCCCCTTCCCCTTCCCCCACTGTAATGTCACTGTGGCGCTGTGGGTAAATAAATAAATAAAGGTAGCCAAGATGTCCGAACAAGCGCAACGTCCCCTTAATAATCGTCTTCTTCTTTAGTCCAAAGAGGCGGCTCGTAACGTTTGACATCCCCGCTGGGTGGGATGCCATCTTGGCGCATACTAATTGCATAAAGAGACGGTGGCGGAAACTACGGTTTCACCCGGGATAAGCGCATGCCGTCATGATATGACAGGGTAGATGGGAAAGAACTGCCCAGTAGCGCGATATAATGGTTAAGGTCACTAACTTGCCGTAAAACCTTGTAAGGACCAGTGTGATGCGACAAAAGAGAGAGAGAGAGACAATGAAGAGAAAAGGCAGGGAGGTTAACCAGATATGAGTCTTCGGTTTGCTACCCTACGCTGGGGATGGGGGATAGGGGTTAGAAAGATGACAGAGAGGAAAACAAAAACTTTTCGGAACGTACCCGGCGCGATGGAGTCAATGAAGCACAAGAGATACCGGAGAAAAGCAGAGGTGTCAGCGGCTGTGGCCGTAGCGTTTCCTTTCTGAAATAACTGCAAGTTGGAGAGTCGCCGATGAGCGATCTGACGTGCCACATGTGCTGGAACGGCAGCATCTCGAACATACTCTGTGCTATCATGCACAACAGCAGGCAGTAGCGTGTCACAAGGCAATGCTGGGTGGTGGCCAAATCGTTGGTAAAATGGCGAAAAACCGGCGGTGTCGGGACGTGAGTTGTACGCGAACATCACGTACCAATGGCAGTGTGCTGTCCCAATCACGATGACCATCAAAAAAGCGCGTCCCCAGCATATCAGTTAAGGTGCGGTTGAGCAACTCGATGAGCCCTTTGGTTTGCGGTTGGTATGCTGTAATAGGCTTGTGCTCCACAGAACAAGAACGAAGGGTGTCATCAACGACTTTGCGCAGGAAGTAGCGGCCTCGGTCTGTGAGCAGTTGCCTAGGGCCACCTTAGTGAAAGATAATGTCAGGAGGCACAAAATCGGCGACGTCAGTGACGCAACTGTTCAGCAAAACTCGCTTATGACGTACCGCGTAGCGTAGGCACTCATGACCGCGACCCACGTGTTCCCTGAGGCAGACGTAGGGCATGAACTGAGGAGATCAAGACCGACGTGGTGAATGTCTCCTGGGGTATGTCATTGGCAGCACAAGGCCTGAAGGCAAAGCCCAGGGCTGTTTGCCTCGCTGACAAAGGTCACATGCAACAACCTAGCGTCAACGAGACCGGTAGTGACCAGGCCAGAAAAACCAGCGCCGCACGTGGTCGTATGTGCAGGAAACTGCATGATGGCTAGCTAATGTATCATCGTGGAACTCATTGAGAGGAACTGGCTTGAGGAGGACAAGCAGAAGCTCCGAGCCGTCTGGGGGAGTACTTCGATAGATAAAATATATGGTTGCTGGTTACACGATTCAAACAGACGGAGCGGTGCGTCAGGCTGAAGAGATAATGGAGGCGGCCGATGTCAGACCGCAGCGTGTTGTTGCTTTTCTGGCTAGATCAGCAATAGCCATGACGAAGTTGTCAGTATCAAGCTCGGCCGTGCCAGCAGGGCCAACAGGGTAGCATCTTGTTGCATCAAGTCAGACATGCAGTGTACGGCAAATGTGCACTCTTGGAGCCGTAATGCCCACTTCCCAAGCCTTCCTTTAGGATCCTTCTGTGACGAGAGCCAGCAAAGGTCATGGTGGTCCATGATGACAGAAAACGTGCGAGCTTATAAGTAGTGGCGGAATGAGTTAGCTGGCTACACAAAGATCAGGAACATGTGCTAAAACGTGACGAAAGGGTAAGATGACGTAAAGATATGCAGTCTTCATTATATATAGGGAGGCGGAGTGGCTTGGATATTTAGCGTAATATTAGCCACGGTAAGACGCAGTTCATCAGATACTGTCAACTTCTGAATGAAGATACAGTGGCGCCGATTTATCTGCTGAAGAAAGTCTCCATTATTTTTATTCTCACTTTCTCTCTGGCACAATAAGTTTTCAGAATTCGCTTTATTTGTTTTATTTGTGGTGCTTGTTTGATAACACGTGCGCGATGGCGCAGTTCTTTGGTAACTCTTTGATCTTCCTCAATGTAAACTGCCCTGTCGAAAGCCATTTAAATCTTGTTTTCTGAAACAATGAATGCATATATCTTGCAGTTACATTATCGTGGCGACGTGGCAGCATTTAGTCGGCACGCAGGGTAACGTTAGAACTTCCTTGCGCACCTTTTCTTTATTATTTTTTATCATCCTTTTTCTCACTATGCCTATGTTCTGTAACTATGTAAGAGATGGTCCCATAATTTTGATGTCGCCTTCTTGTAATCAGTAACGAGATATCACTACAGCTCCGGCGACGACAAACGAACCCTGACGAGGATGCAGATGCCGCTGAAATTTTAATGTGGAATAAAATGTTGTAATAAATATGTGTAGCGTCTGTTAGGCTTCATCCAGCCATCTCGGAGTTCTGAGCCAGGCGGCTTAACTATTGCACCAGCGCCGCCTACACAAGGAAACGAAAACGTTTATACTTGCACAATCGTGATATTTAAGGTTCCTTTTTTTTCTATTGAACTCGAATAAAGGCAACCTTGACTAACACTCATATACTGAACAAAATGAGAGTTTTCACATACCTACAGTGTGGCCTATGACAATGGCTATGGCACTGAACAATCCAACTTCCCTCTTGAGTCCTCCACTAGTAGAAGGCACTGCTGTAGTGCCATATCTTGGAATTTTCTCGCTTGATGCTGAGGACTTCGGCAGAATAGGCGCAGAATTTTGACGTCCTCAAGAAGTAGAAGGAAGGCGAGCGTTAGCTAGAAAGCAGTCATAAATCACATCCCGAGCAGGCGCTGCTCTAGATAACCAAGTACTGAAACGCACTCTCAAGAATAAATAATATTATTCGGAACTAATATCCCATGCCATCAGCTAATGGGTGCCTTTAGGGAGCATTCCAGGCGGTACCAAGGTCACCTATCACCGTATGGAAACCTTAAGGACGTGTTAGTGATACGTAAAAGTAAACCCTCATTTTACCAGCAGTGTATAGCCCTTTTCTCGTCCCAAGTGTAAGGCCTGCTAATATCTTCAAAATGACGTCAAATTCAAAGAGCTCGAAGTCCACTTTACCTTCGCTAGCTCTGAAGTCAGTTCTATGGGTGCTACCACAAAGAACACATCGACAAAGGAGGACAGGCAACGAATCTTCTATCAAAAGGCTATCGTGCTGATGAAGAAACTTTCCGAAGCAGCCGCCGAGAATTTAACCCCGTCAAGTCACAATTCCAGAGATTAAACTTGATGTTAAACCATCAAACTTTCGTTCTTCCAGAGACAAAAAATAAGTAGTCGCATTTCATGTGCTACGTTAGCCCTTTTATGAAACCGACAGGCGTAAACGCCATGAAAGGGGGCACTCAAATATATTGATTGTCTTACACAAAGTATTCAAAGGGCATGCCCTCGATTGTGAAGACTTATTTCAGGCCACAAAAAAACTTATATTCCCCGCTGAATTAATTTTTTTCTCGCCAGCCATTTGTTTTACAAACTAATTTTCTTACTAATTTTATCATTGTCATTCCTAGTCAAATTGAAATGTCCGTTCTTTATTTGTTCTTTTTTAATATAATAATTAATGGGGGAGTTTTGTCTGTCTGACCTTTCGAAAACACGCCACTGCTAGTGATTGCTTGCACTTTCCTTTTACACTTATTACTTTTAACCGCACACCTACTGACACTACCTTCTTTTAAACTTTCTGACTTTCTTCAGTTATAAGTTATTCCTCGATTTTCAAGAAAACCGAGACAGTGTATAACTTCTTCCCTCTCGCTTTGTGGGAAAACTGAGCCCAACGAATTCACAACGCCATCATGGACGTGGGCGCACATTCACAAAAAATAAAAGAAGAAAGCTCTTGCACTAGAATTGTTCGCAAGAGCGCGCTCGAGCCGATCGAGATTCTGGACGCATTATTGGCGGACTTCTGGCCAATAGCACGGAGCACTTACGAACAGAACGCTTTGTGAATTTGGCCTATAAGCCTTGCATTTCTCTTCACACCTACTTGGAAGAACCGTCTGCATGAAGAGAAAACACTTCGCCCCCTTTCCCTATGTATCGAAGACAAGACTCCCACTTGCTGCAAATTTCGAATTCCCTCATTCCACTTACGCAGCAGCATATTTGCTCCCCTGTTTTGAGGCTGACAGATCGAACAATCTAACACTGTGAAGGAGGGCACTCGTTATCGTGACGAGAACACCTTGACCTGTGGAAACGAAGTCTCAAGCGACATCACTTGTTCGATTACTGTGTGTCCGTTACGTATAATGTGTATATGAAAAGGACCGTAAAATTCTATTCTGTAGTACCAGCGTTCCGAAATCTCGCTATTTATCTGCAATTGATCTGCCAATTTCTATTAAATTTCGTCAGCTTAGTGGCAGTGAAGAGTTTCAAATTAGTGCAGCAGAAAAAAATATCCGTCTTACCTTTTTCCAGCGGAGGCATGGCAACTTCCGACAACTCTTCTGTTTGTGTGTCCGGTAGTCTATGTAATTAGGAGAAGCACGTCTTGAGCAGCGGCGAAAACGCTTGTCTGATAGTCTTAGAAGGTCACAATGAAATCACTGTCTACTTAGCCTTTGTCGTCGTCATATAGGACACAAGAAATTCCGCATCAGGCGTTACCAGATAGTTATCCGGATATATTTTGAGCTTTGTCATGCTTCCACCTTCCCTGTACCGAACACACTGTATGTAAGCACCGCTTAAGCACTCGGAGAGTGGCAGCGTCGGCAATGCCTGAAGCTCGCGCCAACGCGACCGCCGGCTATGGACTTCGAAAGTCTGATAACCTTACTTCTATAACGTTTTTCACTGACTAAGCAAAAATCTGAAAAACGATGACGATGTATCTTTTAACAAAGGTTATGCAGCCAGCAAGGGAAGCTCGGTGCGCCGATTTTGTCGTTATTATTATGCCCCAATAAAGCTGACCTCTGGAACAGCCATAAAACTGGGTCGCTGCGGCTGCAGCTGGCGCAGCTATGTTGCAGCAAAAAAAAGAAAATTTGCCCTTTCGGGCACATATTTTTTTATTTTTAAGCCGCCTGGATCAAGTGCTTAGAGTGCTGCACTCATGGCCGTTACTTTAGGTCGCATCCTGCAGCTAGTGCAAAACTTCCAAAAAAAGCGTTTCGGCTGCGAGCCTTGCACCTAGAAAGTTTTGGTTTTGTGAGGAGCTTCAGTAATAGAAAACGCAAACTATCGTCACTTGTGTGTTACCAGCAATAATCAGTTATCTGCAGGGCGTCACTTTTGGAGGTGGTTCGCTAATGCAATGGTGCATGTTTATCTTTTTCTTCTGATATTGGCAACCAACCTCTCAAGGCACCTTTTCCATGCAGAGTGCGCAAGTTGCACGGCCCAACATTGGTATTTGAAATATAACAGTCATTGTTTATGATGGGAAACCGAGTCGTGAAGGCACCTTTTGGAAAGCAACGTTTACCAGAGAAGTCACATTTCTTTGTGTTAATCGTTTGTGACGTAATGTGACTTATTCTGATGAAATTAAAATTGTTGGCAAATGTTGTGTACCCGACTTTTCCACAGGAACAGTTCTGCATTACATGTATGTGTTTCCGGTTTCTTTTTAAATTCCTTTTCTCTCTCTCACCAGTCGCATCCCTTCGCTCCTCCCCCAGTGCAGGGTAGCCGACCGAAGATAATATCTGGTCAACCTCCCTATCTTTCCTTTGCCTTTCTCTCTGTCTCTCTCTCCGCAAGCAATAATCTGTAGTAATAGGTATTTTAACCATATTTGTATTTTGCTCAGCGTTCACGAATATCCCTATTACTTTCCTGAGTATGCGGCAAACATGAGGCGCAATCTTACAATAATTTTATACAGGGAGGAGGGGGAGGATCAACCTGGAGTCCGTATCAACCCAGACAACAGTATACATACCACAACTGGTACACTGCAACATACAAAGAAAGAAACAAGCCGAGCCGGCCGGATAAAAGAACTGTTCCGTTATCTGGCCGGCTCGGCTTGTTTCTTCCTTTGTATGTTGCACTGTACCAGTTGTAGAATGCAATACCAACTCGCCCAATTTTCAACCCTAGTGAGTATACATACCGCCATTCTACATTTCATATATACATGACTTCAGCGCCTTGTTATGTTGTGATTCTCTAAACTGGAATTAAAATAAGATGTATGGTCAACTAGACACTCCTCCGATATCCCTGCTGTTAGGCGTGCTTATCTGCTATTGAATTTAGCCCCATGTTGCGTTTAAGGAACCACGAAGGCTGAAAAATAGATTTGGCTTTGTTCCATTGATATCTTGGACCAGATGCCTCCATGGTTTAAGTTTCCAAGCAGGTTCGTTTTGTGTTTGTTCTTCGTGTATCCGCAAAAGAGAAAAAATGGTTACGCCATCCGGAGTGCCTCTCTAAAGTGTGAATGACAGGTCGCTCAGCCTGACCCTCATTCGAAGATGAATGTGTGACCATCAAAACTAAATATTCGCGCTTACCAGACACGTACAGGATGCATTAATATAGATATTATCGTGTACGCTATTCCGGTATAAGAAAGCGAACTGGGCGTTTTACCGGAGGAGCGTTTGCGTAAGGGTGAGGTGATAATGATGATGATGATTTATTGGCATCCCCTATGAAACGGCGTGGTGTCATACGGTAACCTAACCTGCTGATTTCGTCTGGTATGATGTGCACGTTTCTCATTCTAGCGTTTTTGTATACGTCTTAATCTTGTGTCTCTTCCTCATCTGTGCCCGTATCTTCGGCCAAGAATCATGGGAGGCCATGTTCGAGGCCCCTAATTTGGAGGACCAGTGCAAGCTGGTGAAGCAGGCCAGGAAATCAGCGAAGGCCAATGGCTACCTGGATTGACGGGGCCCCCACCTCGGTTGAGGAAAGAAGCACTCTTTCTCATTGATTCTGATAAATAAACGTTTATTCTCTCTCTTTTCCTCGTAACTTTTCTACCAAACTTTCACCTCTACCTATGCCTGTAACGGATCCGATCGTATCGATCTCTTCTTTGCCTTTTCCCCACCATCACTCTAAACGCCTCTTGGTTATCTCTATTGCTGATTGGTTGATGCTTCGGTCCACTTTAAATGCAAGCGCTTCTGGTAGGTGTACATTACCTGGGGGTTGCTCTGGGTAAATCGCTTCGCGTTCCGTTAGGATGTGCTGTGTGGTCTCGGGATTTTCGCTTGTTGCATCTGGCAAATATTTGCTCCGGTATATTTTTGTCCTTGGGCAACCAGCTCGAGCCTCAAATAGTAAGGTACTGCCCTTTAAGCTATCGCACTGATTTGCCCTTCCAATTTTTTTTCTTGTTCTTGTCATTATCAAAGCATTGCCCTTCTTGTTGTACACATTTTCCATTCTACTTTCTTTCTTCCCATTTTTGTAAATCTCCATGGTCCATTTTGTTTCCATTCTTTTCATCCAATTCACGCGGTCTCGGTCTCTCATTTTCTTTCTCCTGGTTGTCCATTTGCATTTCAATTACCCTGTAGTTAGGTGCCAATTTTCTTGATCTCTTCCTCCGTTGTGTGTCCACGCTTTCCAGGTGCACATATTTGTGCACTTTATTCGCTTATTTATTTTCATCCATGTTCCTCAGTTTTTCTTCAAAAGTAATCTTGCTCTGCGCTTCTCTGACTTTAAAAGAGGTCCAATCCATCTCACCCTGTAGAGACGATTTGTGGTTCTACCGTGGGATTACAAATCAACCGACCTGCCTGTCTTTGGTAAATATCCGACCCCGGCAAGACATCCGATTTTAAGCACTTTATGGCATTTGCGAACGGTATTTATTTATCGCTGATAGCATAACTCCTTTTCTAATTCCATGCACCGCCTCATATTTATTGTGGCCCCAAAGTGCTTCATGTTTAATTTTTACTGTATTCCAATTCCCCTCTATTTTCAGATTACCTTGTTAGGTACATGGAATAAATCTTTCCTTCGTTTATGTATGCTACGCTGTAGTTGTATTGCATTACTATGGGTATGACTTGCTCATGAATTAACACCATGTATTTACTCGTTTCTTCATTAAAGTTCATGTTTCCCAATTTCTCTGTGCTAAAACTAAGGTCTAGATTTTTCGCTGCCACATATATTTGCGAGTGTATGTACATTTCTTGCACTGTCCGCTGGTGGCCCTATGTCGGCCGCATACATTAGTTCCGGAGAGCTTCTGTTGCACCATTTGTCCATTACGCATGCAGTGTTCTAGTCGTGTTTCTATGCCCTTAACATAAAGCATGAACAGCAGATGGCCACAGAGGACGTCGTTTCTTCGGTTGTTGGGGGATTTCCATGACTTCATCACATTTTCGACCTTCCCGTACCATCTACACTCGTTTGTCTCTATATATCTTCCTCAGCAGCTCCACGAAATCGTCATCTATGCCATGATACCTGAGAATATCCCATAAACAATTCCATATCTACGTTGTCGTGGGCTCGTTTAATATGTAAAGCTCGCCTCCATGAAGGCCTGTTTTGAACTAGGGAAATCCCTTTGCGTTGAGTTAGCAGAAGCACGTTATCCTCTAAGCGTTTGCCTAGCCTGAGCCCATTCTGCAGTTTCCCGAGTACATCATTTTTCTCCACAGACTTCGACTGTTGTAATTTTATGGCTTGTATTGGCATTCTATTTATCACCGAGGTTGCTTTAACTGCCCTGTACGAGCTTGTCTTACCCTCATCACCTTTGCTTTGTAGATGAGGTTCATCTTGCTGTCACGCCATCCAACCGGAATCTTCTTCGTTCTAATCACTTGGTCTCTGGAATTAGTCAGCAGTACCTTGCTCTTCTGACAGAGGCATTTGATTACCTATATTGCGATTTCATTGCGTCCTCCGGCCATGTTATTAGGGTTGTTTTCTTCTGCTACTTTCCAGTAAAAGGTTTCTGTGCTAAATTTTGATATCTCAGGCTTCTCTACTGTTGCTGGATCTCTTTTAGTCAAAGCTATGCTTTCTTTCATGCCTAATTATCCCTAGTGACCTCTGCAATGTACGACAACGCATCGCGTCCTTCGCAAATGCTACCGTCTTCACTTCACTTCACTTCACTTTATTACCTTAAAGGCCCCCGGTGTTGGGGGTGTTGCATAAGGGGTGGGTTACATGTATAAATCATAATAAACAAAGAAAACACGTAATGAACATAAATTATTCGCTGTTAAATATAGTAGTTATACAATTCAGAAATTTGGATGTACAGATGATTGCGGCGATGTCGTGTGGAAGGCCGTTCCAGTCCGGGGCTGAGCGTGGAAAGAATGAAGATGCGAAAGTAGCAGTGCGCGTACGAAGCCGTGCAACTTGAAGGGGATGACCAATGCGGGGGGAGATACGTGCCGGCGGATTGATGTAGGGCGGATGACGAAGTGAGCTGTAATAAAGTTTATGAAACAAGCACATACTAGTAATACGACGTCTACAAGCTAGAGATGTTAAACCTGCCTCTGCTTTTAATGATGATATATTAACGTTATATGAATAGCATGAATATATGAATCTTGTGGCTCGACTTTGTACTGATTCTAGGGAAATTGTTAGATAATTTTGGTTAGGGCTCCAAATAGCAGAGGCGTATTCTAATTTAGGACGGACAAGTGATTTGTAGGCAAGTAGTTTTACGTTTTGTGGGGCATGTCGTAGATGACGTTTTAAGAATCCAAGGGTTCTGTTAGCGGATGATATGATTTTTGTGACATGTGCGTTCCAGGTTAGATCATTGGACAATGTTACGCCGAGGTATTTATAAGTGTGAGTTAATTCTACCGTGGCATGCGAGATTTTGTATGAGAAGAGGAGAGGATTACGTTTTCGGTTAAAAGACACGAGTTTACATTTATTGGGGTTTAGTTCCATGAGCCATTGGTTACACCAGTCCTGTACGCTGTTTAAGTCATTCTGGAGGGCGAGCTGATCAGAGGTGTTATTGATTGTGCGATAGATGACACAGTCGTCGGCGAAAATACGGATGTTACAAGAGACATGCGTTGGTAGGTCATTAATGTATATTAAAAATAATTCATCCCATGTAGCCGTTTGCGAATTCGTTTCATAATCTTTTTGATCCGCCTTGGCTTCTTTTGGGAATGTTATGTACCCAAGGTTCGCTTGTGCGTCTAATTTTCTCTTGAATGAGCTCGCTCGCCACCCTTTGCTCGGTATTTGTTCCATCTAAGGCTCACCACTTAGTGTAATCCCAACTTTTTGGCTTCTTGGACGCCTGCTTACGCTCGTCTATAGCTTGTTTTATGTCCTCGTTCAACCACTTACGTGGTTTTCTCCTTTCACCCCAAGGATTTATTTTTTTGCCGTCTGTCTCATCTCCTGCTGAATAACGTCTTCCAGTTCATTATACTGCCAGACTATTGTAGGAAACGCCTCAATTTTCTTCTCTGTGTTTATTGCGATTTCTCTTATTTACTTTTCCTTCACTTTTAGAAATTCTGATGCTGTTAGTTCATGTTTCGCATTACTATCTCTCCAAGATTTTAACATTAAATGTTTATGATTGCTACCCAGGTTAATTTTTTACATGTTCGTCTATCACTAATTCTTCTGTTCGTTCATAGACCGTTTTTAAGACTAAGGCATAGTCGATGCCCGCCTGCCTGTTACCACATAACCATGTTACCTGTACATGATGCTTATTCTCCCTGTTAGCAACTATAAGGTTCTGTTCATCGCACAGATCCAGCACTGGAAAGCCGTTGTAAGCGGTGTATTCGCCAAAATTCTCCATGTGCGCAGTCATGTCTCCAGCAATGCCACCTGGCCCGATTTTCCAAACTCATTATTATCCTTTATAATGCAATGAATGAATTCTTTAGTTTTATCTCTGCTATCACTACCTCTCCATAGGTAATTAAGCTGCTCCAAGCCATGTGCTTTCGCCTTCCCATGCGCCGCTAATCCTTAAAGGCTCCTTACAAGCCTCTTTTGGCCTTTGTCACTTCATAGTTAGCCTTAATAGCGCACCTGCGCCTCTGCCATTTCTCGACCCTCCCATACAAAAAATTGTCAATAAAAGGCGGATTCTACAAATCTCATAGAGGCGTTTGGGTCAAGGCGTACACGCTAATAGCTTCGTCATTCAGTTGCGTTGGAATTTCCAGCCATTCTTCCTGCTTGTGACCAACCTGCACATCCATGAAACAAATTGTACTGTCTCTGTAGTTATCATAAGTGCGTCTTAACTATTTGTGGTCTAATTCTACTCCTTGCTGGTGTGTCGCTACATTCAGTACTTAATCTTTCTCCCTGATATCCTGGGGCCCGCCTAAAAAGCTACTGCCCTTGCCTCGAATCCAAAGCGTTCCATACATTAAAAAAAAACATGTTCACGATTACTCTGCTGCCGAAATTTACACCTGCAGCAAAGTAGAGTACATTTGGTCGCTGTCACACTACCTGCGTGTTAGTCTGGTTGAACTCTGAGCCCTCAGGTGATTCCACGCTGCAGGGGTATCATGTTTAAGCTTACTCCCCTCCGGCAAAACGGCCAGTTCGCCTTGATTTGCCGAAATACCTGACCCGCAAAACTCTCTAATAATACTCTCATAACCGTCCTTTGCATTTGCGAACAACAAATGTAAAAAGCAAACCTGATTTTTGTTTTACATTGAGAGCCGTAAATCTTATCGAATGTAGCGGGCATATTGTCAGTCATGTATGTCTACTTAAGTTAAGCCTTGCTTCTCTAGCACTTGCTATTTAAATCAAACTAGCCTCGATCTCGTGTAATGGCGATGCGTGGAACCATCAAGGTGATGTGTGGAGCGCAGAGCATGAAAGCCAGATACGCTCTTTTTACGCAACCTTTTGAGTGGCTAGATAAAAATGACAGCGGAAGCCTTCCTTTGTCATTTGTTTCCTTTTGAATTCCTTGCCTTATATGAAGGCGAAAATTGTGCTTAAAAAGTTCCTAAACCAACGGGGTAACATGGGGAATGTTGAACTACTTGTTGACGTGAAAATATAAGATGGAAGCATAAGAAAAATACGCGTGCTGCATATACGTTCGACTATGGGCGCATGTATATTCAGGAACACGCAGTGCGAGAATAATTTCTCGGGAATTTTCCGTAATGAATTGTCTCTGTCAGTTGCGGATGTGGAAAAAGAAAACGATGATAAAGAAGGCTGTATTGTCCTTAGTATAACACATTTATTCTGTGCCGCGTGAAAGAATTGTAAACGACGTTATTATAAACCACCTGTGTAAGCGCACTGCGCAGCTTAAGAGAGGCGCAGCGCGCGACGGGCGGCCTTAAAAGGGGGGACGGGCAGAACTAGAGAGTAGAGTGGTTAGCTTGTCTTCATATTAGTCCCGTGTACGAAATATCAGAACACTTGATGTTGGTAGGGGTGGTAGTGAAATATCCGGTTTCCTTATTTAACCGTCACGTATTAGGAAAGCTAATGGCTTGCTTTTGAATTGGCTTCGGTGGACAGATGCACAGAAAAGGCTGGCGTCACGTTGTTAAGGTTCTCTGCTGCTGAGAACAAAGTCGTGGGTTTTGGGCTCCCGGACGCGGTGTCCTCTTTCCTACGGAAGTGTAATGGGAAACATTAATGCGCCGAGATTTTGTTCCTTATCCAATAGGCTCACGATGTCGCTATTAATCCTGTGCTCGTCACAACTGCAATGGTTTCCACTACTAAGCAGTGAAGTAATAGTAGACCACGTCAACCCACACATGGTTTCAATTGTGCCTACCTATGTCCGCGTCTCTGCTTTCGCTATTATCTTACGAAGTCCTGCCGACAAGCCCACGTTGCCACCTTCCTCGCCTCCAGTACGGGTTCTCTTCAAACCGTGTGTTCCTCAATGGGCTTTTCACCAGGTTGAGGTGTTGTAAACAGCCAAGCGCTACGCATTCATCACGCGTCCACGATTGTGTCTACGAACCAAAAAACCGCAGTGCGGCACGAAAACAGTTTAGATTCCCAATGAAAGACCATATGTCCAGTTCCCCTCGAGGAAGCCCCACTTTAGGCGGGAGAATCAAGGCGACCCGCTTGAACACCTTCAGGTCAGACGCACTGTCTTATGGTGTCTACCAACCGGGAAAACCGGGAATTCTCAGGAATATTGAATAGGGTGCAAGTACTCAGGGAAAACTCAGGGAATTGGTGCTTCTATCACGGAAAATTAGCAGCAATTTTATTGAAATGGAACAAAAGTCGCGGTAATGATGGCTCGAGTAACATAGATGAATCGTATCGAATCGTCTTTGACGCCGTGTCATCGGCTGGAGAAGTTGCCAGTGTACAGCCAAAGACCGACTTTGCGGACGCCCGATAATTCGGACAGCCTTGCGGTACCAGTAGGTACGCCATAAAGTCACTGTATACAAATTTCGGATGCAAGAGCCCTTCGCAGTCCGATTTTCCCGAATTTTTGCCGTGACCGCAGGTCCGAAATGGCATTAGATCAAAGTCACTGCCACCGCCATTTTTATTACGTCGCCGCCTCGAACAGGCGCTCTCGCACGCAGATCCGCTGGCAGCCGTAGCCACCACTGGCGGAAACGCTAGGCCTTCCTGCTTTGACGTTCGCTATTAAGCTTCTTGCCATACGGTGCCGTGCTTTTCCTTGAAAGAATTTGCCGTTGTCAGCAATGACCGTGACTCCGCCTTTGTGGTCCTCGCGATTAGCTTGGAAGCTCGTACAGCACGGCGCGTTGCATAAGGCCGGTTACAGAAAGTCAGCTTCATCTCAGTACACAATTGTTATGCGAGGAAGCAGAAAAAAAAGTATTGAGGTGAAGCATAACAAGCGTCGGAGGGGGCAATTGTCCCGGAACACGGTATGTATTCCTTAATTATAGACGCGAGCACCCGCCATCTCCCGTCACAGTACGAGCACCGGTATGCCTAATAAGTGTACTAGCAGGCCTTCAGAGTTTTTTTTTTTGGATGTTCCAATGTCTATTTGTGCTCTTAAGAACAGTGAAAGATGTGCATTTTTTTTTCGAACTGCGTGACTTTTCGGCCGTTTTCGTGGCCCCTAGGGAGTCCGAAAAATCGGACGTTGACTGTACAACTGATCAAGAAGTTGGTTCAAATGGTCCGGTGGCCGACAGCACGGTGGAAAGTGGGCGAGAACAGAAACAACCTTCGCATTGAGGAATGAACGGGAAAGAAAGCGTGTCGCCGATTCTTTGAAAGAGCTTGAGCTCAAAAAAAGAAAAAGAAACAGTAGTCACTAACACCGCGATGCAGGTGCCCCTCATACGAACCAAAATAAACTCTTGAAAGCAGTGAAATCCAACACTGAGGGGTTGTGCGCGGCCTAAGAGTATGTCAGGTATGTCAACTTACCTGTTGTTGAGAGAGAATCTCACTTGCGACAAAGTTCGGGCCTCATACAAATGATCTTGCTATCAATTGATAGAAATAACTAATATTCGAAGGTATTTGCTTCCTTATGCATCTCTTTTTTATTCGTGTTTTAGAATGATGGACTCAATTTGCAATGGCTTTTACTACTTATTCGCAGTGCCCTCCCTTCTGTGTTATTTTTGAATAAGGTAAACACTACCTCTTACCATTTAAACTGCATTTTTTTATTTTTTAACATGCTTACTAGAGAGTGACAGCATCAGGCGACATGGTGTAAGCCCGTCTTGACATAAAACAAAGTTCTGTGTCACTCAGGGGAATTTCGCAAGGGCTCTCAGGGAAAACCTGGAAAATTCGGAGAATTTTGGAAATGCCAACTTGGTACACACCTTGGACTGTATGAAAGGCCCCCGATCAAAGCACGTAGCTTCGGTAAATCACCCAATGTCTAACGTTCAAGGCTATACTACTGGATCGAAGCCGAGCAGTAAAACCGGAACAGAAGAAGAAGGAGAAGAGGAGAGGCTCACGAGATAAACGTGACGTGGTATCTCGGCTCTGGCATGCTAGATGGCAGGTAAGAAATTTCGGTTACAGACGCTAGTCAGGGAAGAGAAAGAGTGTTTCTATGTGGCAGGGCAGCTAGAATCCTTGTAGCATGGCGGTAAGACATTTCAATTTCTCTCATCTTCCAGAAAAGGAAACCAATTGGAATAAAATGCCACCTGCTTGGTGCTTTAAAACTTCCTATGTTTAACACAATCTTTAATGGCCCAAGTCAGGGCCTCTTTGCGAACGTTGAACTCAATCAGTTATACGGTCAGTCCATGAACCCATCTATCCATCCCGCTAGCCAAGCTATTATTCATGACCTCTAAACAGTCAATCGCGTGGATGCGCTGTACGGGCAACAATGTTAAACGTAAACGTTGCATGCGATCACAGCACACATTCTGTACTGAACGAGGACGTTGCGCGTATTTAGCATAAGTGCACTTACTCTCCTCATCACACATGCATATTCAATCTTCGAGTGCCTCACTCTGAATGTCACCGCTACATACCCCGGGATGTTCTGTTCGTACTAGCGCTTTGACTGGCCAGTTAGCTTTTAATGCGATTAGCATTGTTACGACATTTTCTTAGGATCCAACGCACTTTGGTCACTAAGCGCTTTGGTGTGTTGAGCAGGGAGAATTGGAGTGCTGTGCTAAGGGAAGAGGGTTCGAAACCAACCATTGGACTATCTTGGGTCCCCCAGCATGTGGCATTGGGCACATGTCCAGTGGCACATGTGCCACTCTTCAATGAAACTGTTTGATGCCAACTAGGGTCACTTAGTATGTGACATAGAGTATCCGCTGCTCTTCACAGGCAAAAAAAGATCCTGCAGAATTTCTCTATTGCAGGGTTGAATCGAACGCAGGTCACGAGTGTCTTGAGCCAATCCTGTCTGAATATTTACTCAGGCACGCGCACGTCCGCACAGAACGGTGGTGTCACTACGATGGCACAGCGTGTCCTGAGGGGTGTGCCAGAGAAGATCCCGGCTGCGTAGAGGTCTCATACCTGTATGGCACTTTTAGGCGGTGACAGTACGTTGTGTCCCATACAATGGCTCAACGCTAATCGCACTGACGTCGACATTCTCGGAGAGATTGGCTCTGATTGAATTTTAATAAGAAACGTAATTCAGTTCAGGCAGCATTGGGGGTTTTGCTTGCTGAAACTGCATGTAATGAAAACGAGTAACACTATCATCGCTTATACCGTTGCAACTTTTCTATGCCCACGCCTTAGTCTGGTATCTTTGTGTAGAGTGGAAAAAAAACTCATTATTGGAGCATTTATGGGATGCGCGCGCAGATTGTGCTGTTGCCGCACCGCATGACATGGAGAGGAATTGAGCTGCTTGCTCGGCGTTCAGAGGGCCATGGTTCAGCACTGCGTTTGTCGATGCGAGCGGTAATAGTCGCATTTCAGAGCATTCACTTAGACAATTAGTAAGTATAATCCGTCAAACTCACGACTGTGCTGATCAGGAGTTCTAAGACTTACAAGTGTGCAATGTGTTGCAATAGCGAAATTATGACGCTTGCTCGGCTACGTCACACGGGCATTTGGCACGTACTAGTCATGTGAGGACATAAATAGACTCGGGCAGCCAGCCATAGGGAAGCAAAACCTCGCCCACTCTGAAGTCAGTGCCTGAGAGCAGAAGCCCCAATTGCATTCAAGGGAGGGCGCAGCGTGGATGTTGTATGTTCGAATTAGGTTAAAGTCTGAGGTTTTAGGCACCAGAACCACGATCTGATCACGAAGCACGTCGTAGTGGCCTCAGGATTAATTCTGTACACCTGGGGTTCTTTAATGCGCAAGGAAATCTACGTACACGAGCCCATTGTGCCCATTGCCATGAGCTCCATTATGCTACGAGCGCCATTGTGCCCCAATCGAAATGCGGCCGTCGAGGCCAAGATCGAATGCGCACCCGGTGGTTTAGCGGCACGACGCTGTAGCCATAGCTGTCGCAACTGCTAGGTAATGATGCACAACAAGAAGAACCGAAAAAAAGAAAACAACGCAATGTCAGTAGTCTTCCAAGCAGCCACTGGTGTTACGGTTCTGAAATATAAGTACTACCGAGAGACACCTGTTTTACGCTGTGCTTGATGGACTGGACATTCGCCCACTATGAGCCGAGAAGAAATATAAGCAAGTCCTCGGCGCAGAAGACTATATATATATATATATATATATATATATATCACAGTTCGTAATGTCCACTTGCCTATGTGTCACAGACTTTGACAACGCTGCCTAGCCGCGATTGATTGCCTACCCAGAGCTTTACATAGTATCTTCCTCTGTCTTTTTTCTCTCTTTCTAGCCCTTTGCTCTACCTTTCTTGCAGGTGGGCCATACAGAACTACCCCCGGCTTCCCTCCTTTTTGCACATCTTCTCTGCCCATGCTGGTGCTATTCGAACACTTTTCCCATCCCTCACTGGACCACATGGCTGTGAAAGCACTTTTTTTGTTTCTTTTGGGAGACTTGCCTGTGTGAACGCCTTTGTTTTACCGGTGTCTTGCGTGGGCTTGCGCAATTTGACCACGTCTTTCATTCCTCTCTCTCGATCTCATCTTACCATACCTCTTTTCGCGAACTCCAGCGTAGGCTTACCAGCCGGACGGCCTTCTGGTTAAAGTACGTGCCTTCTCTATTGCATTTCTGCCCCTACTCCCCCTTGCCCTCTTCTCACTCTCTCTCGTAATATCGATCCTAACCCTTCAGCAAAGGTTCCAAAACCTTACCGCTATGTGACAGTCGATGTTCATGTATCGAGAAATCAAGCTATGCACAAGAAAAGTTTGCGTGAAGCAGTGAGACAGCATTTGGAGTAAATCACACAGATTTAGGAATCGGGAAACGAGTTCCCGGTCAGCATATATTCACACCAGTTCGCAGCGCAATATACAGATTCCGTCATTTAGTCGACTGAGGTGAAAGAGCCGGTGTTGTTGATGCTCTTCAGTGGAGGCGGACGGTGCAGTAGTCAGGTGGCTTCGCTTATTCCTGAAATGAAGAAGGATTATCACACACGTAATAGACGAATTCAAATCTTACTCCTGACAGGTTGTATGCTAAATAATATTCCCAGCGGGCGGATCTTTTTCTCGTCTTTCTTATAGAACATCACCCGCCGTGGTTGCTTAATGGCTATGGTGTTGAGCTGCTAAGCACGAGGTTGCGGGACAGAATCCCGGCCACATTTCGATTGGGGCGAAATGCAAAAATACCCGTGTGCATAGATTTAGGGGCACGTTCAAGAACCGCAGGTGGCCCAAATTTCCGGAGTCCCCCACTACGGCGTGCCTCGTAGTCAGATCCTGGTTTTGGCACGCATAACCCTATAATTTCTTTCTTTATAGAACATCTACCTGACGGTAAACTAAAGTATCTTCAAACAGATTATACTCTACTGACGGCCAAATTGCGTTTTAGTACTTGTTCAGTAAGCGCAACGACCAAATATGAGCCGGAGTCACACCATTAGTGTAGTGTCTAAAACTATAGTTTAGTGCAAGTACCGGGCGTTTGGGATAAAAGACACGTCGTTGAGAATATATAAGTGGGTAGGACTGAATTATCCATGCAGAGGCGCCCCTGTAATTACAGGTCCTGAAGTTCGCCTCCTAGGGGCGCAGCATATTCTTGAAAAAAACGCTCTCTAAAGTGAGAAATATGCCTTGGTAAAATAGGCTTTCCTCCAATGCGACGTCCACGCACTGCGTACACTATAACGGGTCCGTTCATTTTTACTCTAAGGTAGGACCAATAAAGAAGGCTAATAGACGATGCTTACCTGCCAGTGCTTAAATAAAGGGACGCAGGTTGCAGCGCTCATTTGTGATGCTTCACAAGGACCAGCTTGCCGATGACTCCCCCGCCGCCGCCACCGGCGCCGTAGCCCCCACCGTATCCTCCACCGAGACCTCCGGCTCCGTATCCCGCGCCACCGTAGCCGGCGCCTCCACCCAGACCGCCGGCGCCACCACCGACAAGTCCGGCGCCTCCAATCCCGGCGCCCCCGCCAACGCCTCCACCGGCGCCTCCGAGACCAGAGTGCGCAACGATGGCTCCGCCGCCATGAACTTGAGACACGTGGTGCACCGTGCGAACGAGGAACGCCGGTCCGGCCACTGCTTTGCTGGCACCCGCGCGGCCGCCGTTGAGCAAAACGACGCTGCTGCCGAGACCGACAGCTCCTCCACCGCCTCCAAGGCCTGCACCTCCTAGTCCGCCTCCAAGGCCACCGGCACCGAGACCTCCGCCGTAACCTCCGAGACCACCTCCACCAACGCCTCCGCCGAGACCGCCACCAACACCTCCGCCGAGACCGCCACCAACGCCGCCTCCGCGGCCTCCGCCGATGAATCCACTAAGGGCGCTGCCTACCAGGGCACTCAACACAACAGTCAACACCTGCAGTCGGACACGAAAATGGTACGGCTGACTTCATGAGCTAGGACTGCATACTGTTTACAATGAGTCGCTTGTTTCTTTGACCTTTGCAATCAGATGTGCGATATCTGAGACATGATTTCTGATACATTCAGAAAAAAAACGAAAGAAAATGATCTGCCAAGTGTAAATAGGAAGTTCCTGACCACCAACGAAAAGAGCACGTCCTCTACAATATTTTGAACCTTGCAACTCCGCTCTTCGCCGTATGCTGTTGGCTTTCAACAATCATGTTATAACTCCTCACCGATTCCTTGCTCCCAAATTTTAATCTACGTTTTCCTTTACGAATTTAGGCCTATTGAGATTGCCTTTGAAACCTCTGTTTCTTCATTCTAACCTGGAAACTTATTCCTTCCGGTGGCTCTCCGAAGCTTGTGTACTTAGCAATATATATGTGGCTTGAGAAGAAGCAAGTTGTTTTCTTTCTTGCAGCGATTTCTACGGTTGGGTGAGTCTTTCAAAATGGTTCTGCAGCATTTGGGGTCTATAACTGTGTATCGTTTCTGATTATAAAAGCACAGCCAAGGTGCATTCAACTAAATAAAGAGGAGTTCACGCACTCTTCATTCTGCGAATACAAGGTAACAACGACATATAGAGTTGGCGCTTTAAGTTTACTACACAGCGCCGTTTACGGGCACTCTACCTCTCGGTGAAGCCCACAACTGTTTCGTGCCCGGCTGTAAGCAGAACCAATTTGTTCTGGCGGCCACTAGGTGAAGCCGCAGCGCCACCTTCGCACCACTGCGATGGTGCCAGACTATGCCACTTTGACTACAATCATGGAGTTCGCGCTGTAAGTGGTCGAGCGTAGCAATTATGGGTCTAGCAGACAGATCTAAAGCGCAATGACAGTATTTGCTCCCGCACTACTCTACAGCAATGTCCATGTTTGCTGATATTATGTTGATAACACGCCCGTTGGCTGCTGCCAGCGCTTCCTTTCTACAGTAGGTGAGGAGGACAACAGTAAAGGTTGTCATTGGAGGAAGTGATATAGTAGCAAACGCCTTCAATAATAATACTGCAAAATTTAAAAGGCAACACCTCTCACTCCTTGGTTCTTCTATCCCGTGCATGCCTATTGAGTCCATAATCTATTTTACCATTAGCATGCACGCTGTATAAGCATGATTTCGACCACAGTTGTTAATGTTATAGAGCACAACCTAAGGTAACAACAGGCGAATCAATGAAACGTCCCCGTACTCGGAACAACCACAAACCACTGTCGCATCCAGTGTTATTCCACCGCCGGTAGCTTACCAGGCCGTTCATGGCGACTTGAGCTTGGTCTAACCTGAGCACGAACGACTGAAGCGTCTCGGAGAGCGTTTGTGCCTGCTCACTGCCTGCGAGGCACTTATATACCAGACCAGACCTACACACGTGACTCCTTTGTTGTTACGTCACAGAAGAGGCCAGGGGTGCGCCGGCACACCGTTTAGCCCAACCCCCGGAGGAACCGCGCAGCTTCCGGTGACGGGACCCCTCCTTCCGGGATGGCGAACAAGAGCAAGAAAGGGCTAACCACTGGGACCATCCCCCGTGGCAGGCTTCATCAGTCGGCGAAAGTGCGCCCTCTCTCCGGCCAGCACAACAAAGTGCTGCGCGACGCACCCCGTTCTCTCTTATCTACATCTAAAACACTGGGCCCAAGATTGGGAAAGCGTGGCGCCAATGCGGCCGATGAGATAAAACAAAACAAAAACGAAGGAACCGGCACGCAACAGAGTATTTGTGAAGCTACCGATGCGCTCGGTCGGCGTCCCGGTTCGCTGGCACGCGGTCACTTTTGCTTTCTCAACTAAGGGAGCCCACATAAATCGTCTCCAGCGCTAGCCGTTTGTCAATTTTATCTTTTCTTTTCCGTTATGTCGAATGGATTACGCTTTCTCGTACTTAAGGGCTGCGGGAGCCGGGCTGTACGAAACAACGGCATTACGGCGCGCGCGCTTGTGCTGATGGTGTCGGCGGCATGAGCAATTGAACGCGCCGGAGAATCGAGGGAAAAAACCCTTTCGGCTCCGCACGCAACTTGGGGGAACGGCGATTCCGCTCGGCTTCGGGTTACATCAGAGTCGGGCGCTTCGCGCGGTGGTCGCGACCGCATCGGATTGTTTAGTTAGGTTTCCTTAGTGGAATTGAGGGTATCGGCGCGACCGAGGCCGTTTATCGAGACAATACACAGTGCATAGTAGCCCGGACAGTGTAAGCGAAATGTGCTTCTCTATACCGCTTAAATTTTGGCATTGGAATTCCTTAGGGCTAAAATGTGTACAGACAAGAGACACTCATTGAGGGTACCAGGCAAAGGGAGCTTCATGTCGTAGCACTGAGATATTCTGTTTTTTTAAGATCTTCTTTTAGGCAGAAACAAATTTTACAATGTTCGGCTTCTAGACGACGTCCCTCGCAATGAAATGGGGCATTTTATAACTCAGCCATTTCGCTGGGTAGGCCTCCAGATTCTGTACATTATGCAGGAGCGATTGATAACTTCTTGTAATGGACCGTAGTAGTAATGATCCTTCTCTGGTCAGGAAATAACTGAACAAAACACCTGCTGCGAGTCAATTAATAAAAATACAATATGTAATCGCGCTATAGCCGTTTTTTAAGCATGGAGTAGCCGCGATAATGTACGCGTTGGAGTTTCAATTAAGCCAATCTTTCAAATACAGTTGCACGTGGAAACAGAACAACGCATTGCACTAGTTTAGGGATTGTTTTGGTTAGAATGTATGCCGTTAGTACGTGCTGTCTGATTTTATATGGTTACAGCTAAGAGCAACCCAACGACACGCGGTGGCTGCCCCGAGGCGCTAATTACGATCGCTAACTGTGGGAATCGCATTGGGCACATTGTCGCGTACGGCTTGAGGAAGTGTTCCTAATCTGGAGCATCACCTTCTGTCGCTTGCCGAACACTCGCTACACTATCCTAACAGTGCGACCGCTTTTGTATAGCTCCGTGCGGTCTTGCTAGCGATCTCTAAGCATCGCAAGCTTTAGTCCTCACTACTGGGCTCTCTGATGAAAAGGATGTGAAACACAGTAGGCGTGCTAGTCAGCCTCATGCGGAACTAAACTTCCGCTCATTCGTTAAGGTTAGGTCTTTTAACCCATGCGAATTTTGTTTATTTATTTAGTTATGTATTTATTTAGTGCCTTCGGCAAGCGAGCTAAGGGGCACAACAGCAAGTAAGAACATAAAGGCTTATATGTAAAAAAGCTTGTGTGAAAGAATTAAAGTAATAACCTAAACCTAAAACGCAAAGAAGCTGCTAGAAACAACGCAGTGAAAATAAGCTCGCGAGATCATTCACACAACAATAATATAAGAGCCAGCATGTCGCGGAATTCTTTCGTAAATGATGTCACTCGCTAATTTCACAATAATATTGATCCCCGATAATATTCTAATTTTCCTACAGTAATAGTCTTGACGACATCACGCATCCACAAGTAAACTAAGCGTCTAAAAAATTCTGTTCTGTATGCAAAATTGCGATGTGCTTGGCATGCTTTACATTATTGTGATGTGTCCATAGTTAATTTATGTTGAAATTTCCGCTTGGGTATTGTGACTGAATACCTGACAACATAACTTCAGACTGTCATGCTGCATCCCTGACCTGCAGCTTTAACTTCGGCCATTTTCCTGCAATTTGATGTCGACTAATCTCTACGGCACGAATTAAGAACAAGCCAAGTCCCTGTTTGTGAAACGCTTACAATTGAGGTTATATTTCTGTGCACATGGGCTGCGACATAAAACATGCATACTCAAGCAGCTGCATCACAGTTCATTTGCACGCGAACAGCATGGTTTCTGGTTTCGCGCTAATCAGTTTTCACCGCAGTACGCACCACCTTTTTTTTTTTTTTGTGACTGTGTGCTTCCGCAAATGTATTCGGCAAGGCGCATCCAATTGTCAGTGACTTGCGGCCTAAGATATTTATATTTGGACACTTGGTTAACCGATACATCGTGTGTGTCTGAATAAAACGGTAGTAACTTCTCTTTCCACATCATTCCCGCGGAACCTGAATTTTGAGTGTGTTTACAGCCATTTCCCCCCGCTTTCGCGGCTAAGACCTATCATTTTTAGGTGTTCGGGAAGGTTCCCTTTATCGTCAATGGATTTTTTTTTTAATTTACACGTGTCTGCCACAAGATACTTAATGACAACTTTAAAAAAAAATACGTCGCTCATGACTAATGCAAAGGCAGCGTAGAGTCGCTAGTTAATATTAGTTGTGGTGTGGTGTGAGACGCGACCGGTTTGAGCAAAGAACAGCCTTTGAGGAAGCAACGCCTAGTGGTGGCGAATGCTCGTGCTTACTCCATGGATCATTGGTTGAGAAATAGGCGCTCCCATATTCGCACACACAAAAAAGACAAGTTTTGAGATGGAATCGTTTGCAAGAGCAAATGCCAGCCAATACGGATGCTCGATATAGCGACGCTCCTACTTGTTTCTGTTCGTCCGGTGACCGCATTTCACCGGCTAACAAAAGTTATCACTCGGGTCAGGACGCGCCTTTCTGTATCGGCACTTTCTTGAATGTTATCGCTGGTTCTATCTGTTGTATATATTTTCGCCGAGCCTTGTGCAATCAGATTGCGTTTAATTGGAACGTCCAGTGATTCACGTACAAATAGTGCACGCATATCATCCGCAGATAAGATTTTCTACGGTGGACGAGTGCGCTCGCCTCTGTCATTACGCCGAGTGTGACTTGTTTCGATAGGCACAGGTTCGCTATGGGTTCGCCTCATAAACAGCTAGTTTCGTGATTTGCGTTGGGCCACGTGCTTCTTCAGGTTGCCATTATCCCTCAAAAGAAAAGTGTAAAACAGCTGTGTCTTACCAGTACTCACGTACGGGGCAGAAACCTGGAGGCTTACCAAAAGGGTTCTACTTAAATTGAGGATGACGCAACGAGCTATGCAAAGAATGATGGGTGTAACGTTAAGGGATAAGAAAAGAGCAGATTGGGTGAGGGAACAAACGCGAGGTAATGACGTCTTAGTTGAAATCAAGAAAAAGAAATGGGGCATGGGCAGGACATGTAATGAGGAGGGTAGGTAACCGATGGTCATTAAGGGTTACGGACTGGATTCCAAGGGAAGGGAAGCGTAGCAGGGGGCGGCCGAAAGTTAGGTGGGCGGGTGAGATTAAGAAGTTTGCAGGGATGACATGGCCACAATTACTACATGACCGGTGTAGTTGGAGAAGTATGGGAGAGGCCTTTGCCCTGCAGTGGGCGTAGCCAGGCTGATGATGATGATGATGATGATGATGATGATGATGATGACGACGTGCTTCTTGACCACTACGACAGCAGGACAAAATTCACGATTGCGGCCCGCAAACAGCTAATATAAGTTATCAACAAAAAAGTGTGTGATTTAGGGTCACGAGGATAAATCAATGTCTGTGCTTTTAGTTGTATGTTTAGTTATTTATTTACATGCCCTCAATGGCGCTAATTTCAACCTTCCTGAAATTGGTAGCCTATACTAGCTGACAGCGATGGAGGCCGGAACGAGCTTCCAGTCGTCCGGAGTCCATGACACGAATGAATGAAAGTAATCATTTGTGCTGCATGATGGCACCTGCACCTACATATGACAAAAGCTGCAAGATGAATTGTAATATGGACGAATGCACAATTGATATTTAAGGATAGAAATATTCGATAAAATGTTACGAAATAGGGAAAAGATTGACTCGGTTTTACGTTAGAGCAGCTTCTGGAATATGAATTATATACTATCACTCTCTTTAGAACTGTGAAGCGACGTGCAAAATCCAATGAATGAATGAATGAAACCACGTTTATTCCACATTAAAATGCGCCGAAGACGCTGCGGTGGAAAGAGGAGGGGTGTTATTGCAAAAGGGGAAGGGTAACGCTGCCTCCGTTTTATTAATGAACGTCCTGGAGGCAGCTAAGAGGGGGCCGCATGACGCTTGTGGCTGTCGCGGAGCCGATCGCCGACGGGTGGTACTGCAGGGTCCTGGAGGAACAGCAGCAGTGCTCGCCAGAGCTCGATGGCATGGTCCGGAGACGTGGTATCCGGGCAAGCCCAAGTCTGGAGAGAAGAAGGCCAGGGTCCCCGCTGTATGGTGGCCAGCGCACGAAGCCTTGGTGGGATGTAGAGGGGGCACTACCAGCAAAGGTGGTTGAGATCAGCACGACATGTGCACATGGAACAGAATCTAGGATGACCATTAGCTCAGCGCGGGTGCTGGGCATTGCTTCTGCTGATATATGATGGCGGCGGTTCTGATTTTCATTTGTCTGGTCGTACCACGCAGTGGCATAACAGGTGTTACTAGCGTCGTCTGCAGGCAGTGCAGCGTCCGTGTATACGATGCGTTCAGTCAAGGAGAGTGAACTCCTAGCCTTGGCATGCCTCTTGGCGTATGCAAGGCGCCGCATTCGCTGAGTAGGGCCCATATTGAGAGGAAGTGGTCTGCCACCGGTGAGAGCCGTGATTTCTCACGGCGGCATGTTGTTGGGCAAAATGGGCATTGTGTGGACGTCATACCCGAGGAGCATGAGTGTGTGTTGCCCGGCTTTTGTGGCGCGAAGTCTCGTCTCTTGTGTATAGATGTGCACGTCTACGAGCTCGGACAGGTTGTTGAGTTTGCTACAATTTTTAAGCGCTTCGAGGCTTGTGTGCCTTGAGAGTCCAGTTACAATGCGTTTGGCTTCGTTAAGTAACCGGTCGAGCGCGAGCATCTGTGTGCGGTTGACTGGATGATACGGCAGCCCGTACATGATACGGGAGACAAGAAAAGCTTGAGCGAACTGCCGCATTTCACGTTCGTTTACTCCACGGGTGCGGGTAGAGATTCTGCGTAAAGCGCGCAGGATTTGATTGCGGGTCTTCGTAACGCATTGGAACCAAGTGTTCGATGTGCAGTTCTCGTCTAGGTGCATACCGAGTATTCGGATAGCAGATTTCCGTGTGATGGGTTGGTCACCGATGTACAGTTTAAAAGACTGCTTTTCTTCCTGCTTCCCGAAGGTAGACCTGCCACCATGAATGACGACAAACTCTGTTTTTTCTGGGGCAGTGTGTAAACCAGTTTCCGATTAAATGAAAAGCGAATCAGTGTGCTGTGGACGCCACAGTTGAAAGTATGGGAGCTGTATTCTCCGAACATTCAATTATTTATGGAAGTTGCAGCTTCTGAAGGAGACTTGCCTCGTTTGTAGAGGGCCGTCAGGTATTTGGCGCGTCCTCACTTTTTTTGTTACTTTCACATTCAACTTATTCAATCTGGTCATCCTTACTTAAGTATGAAATTTCAGAAATGTTTATATTTTTCAGTTGCTTACTCAAGATGGCTGCGGGCACGTTAGAGGCTAATGATGGGGTGTCGATGGGCTTCCACTGCGCTTAGATGTTTTGTCGCTATCCTTCGCTGCAAATTGGACATGCATGGGAAACACTGGTGCTCATAACAATGCGCACGAGAAGCGCGTCGAAATATTCAGATGATGTGACTCCTGGATTACTGAAGGCCTGAGCCGATGTGAAGATTACTCAGAAATGGATGGATGCACTGAAATTCCACTGCGTTATATCCGCCATCGATGCGTACCCTCGGTCGAAGATTAACAATGTGGAATTCGTTCTTTCCAAGTGAATTAACTTTACGAAATTCAGCTCCCTGATCGCATAGTGACATGAAGCGGCCGAAATTCATGCCAGAATAAAATAAAACGCTACGGCAGATAACATGTTTCTGTGTCGCAGATGATTCACCTGAATGACAAATATTGCGTTGAACGTTCGACGATCGTAAGCACCCGCGTTCTTGATGCTGTGACCAGCGTTTGCATATAACCTTGTTAGCCTTACCCACGCTAGTATTTTCTTACTGTTCTTATGAATAGCCGATCACTTTTCTTTCTTATCCTCTTTTTAGTTTGTCCGCTCATTATATAACAGTAGATGCGCTTGGTGATTTGGTTGCGTCGACAATGACCCTAGAAGCTTTACGCGCAAGCTTTTTCTCCCTCTACACTTCAATAATTTCAAACAGGAAATGAACGTTCTTTGCGGATATAGCGATCTCTGGCAACTCACTCGTCCAAGAAAGTGAAGCTGTGTAAGTGACTTCTCCCTCTCTTAGGAAGTACTGAGCATCTGTTTGTTATCGGCTGTAAGCGATCATTCGTCACCGACGCCGTGTACATGTTCTCACCGACGCCCTAGCTATACGACAGCTTCGGGGTTCCCACGTAGGTGGCATTGCTTAATTGTGGGGTTTTAGGTGCAAAAAGCGCGATGTAATTATGAGGCACGCCATACAGTGGGGTACTCGGGATAATTTCGACGACCAGGGGTTCTTTAACGTGCACCAGATTCTAAGCACACGGAGCCAATAATTACGCACTACCAGCGAAAACAAAACGGTCATAAATGAACATTTATGCGAGGTATAGTGAAGGTAATTTTTTATAGGCCATGGCTAAAAGTATGTTCTAACCTCCATTCAACTTTCCATACAAATATTTTAGACGGACCCGCTTTTGTCCTTTCTGGAAGCACCTTTGTTCTGTCATTTTTCACTTCAGAATACTTCGGGCGTAAGTACGCTGAACAGCTAAATACTTGTTTCCCAGAGGCAATCGGTTGTTTTATGCGTGTTGTGGTGCAACGTGCCTCTATTGGCGGAAGCTGCGCTGATCGGCGGGCTCATCATTACTGCAGCAACTGTCGCACCTGCTTCCATGCCAAGAAAGACGCATTACCCCAATCGTCCACAGTATGCGGGAGAAGAACTGGAATCTTTGTCTAAAGTCCTTCGCGAAAGGATCATAGTAGCCCTAATCCCCCAAAAAAGCATGAGTCCGAAATGCCACCGGGTTCGTAGAAGTGCACGAGGTCGCATATTAATGCACCAATTTGTTAGAAATCCAGACACGCTCTACACAGATGTCGCTCCATGCGTAACTTACAGGTACGCCCTCGCAGCTGTAGGAGCGTCCACAGATCAAGGGCTTGTGACTTGCCCACCGCTCGAGTCGCATCTGCGAATACCACAGAAGGCTCAGCCATTGCGCTAGCCATTAAAAGTAAGGACGCTCTGGGGCAATCGTCGACAATACTTCGATTGCCAAGTCGCATGTAGACTCTTCCTCGCCGGGAGGCTACCACACAGCGCCGCTCACCTATTGAATCCAACCTAACGCGGAACCACATGATGATCTGGTGCCCGGGTCGCGCAGGACTCGAGGGAAATGAGAAAGCCGACGGCGCAGCTCGTGCTTTTGTCGACCGAGCGGCCGACCACTCGGGCGAAACCTCTTTTGACCACGACACATCCTTGAGCACCAACGGCGCGAGCGACGAAAGTACAATCCACCACACCCTGATCTATCCGGGCGGGATTCTTGCGACTGGCGTCGAATACAGCCGCACACATGCCCAAACCTGTATTTGAAACATGCCACCCGCCCCACACTATACAGCGTTCGCTGTCCATGTTGCGGAGGCCGGCAAACTTTCGCCCACATTGCGCGGGATTGCCAGATTGGCCGTCTAAAATTAATACACTGCAACTAGCCATTAAACCTTCTGGAAGGGAGCAGTGGCAGACTTGGCTTGCCAGCGAAGATAGGGAGGTGAAACTACCGCTCAAGCCAGTGGAGCCATGGACTAGAGGCTCCACCCACCCGCTTCGTACACCTGTTTTCTTTTTTCACTAAACGTTTTGACATATATATATATGAAATATGCGATGAGCGCGTTGTATTTTGTTGCTCCGTGACAGGGCTAAGGCGCTAAGTGTCTCCAACTGATAGCTTCAGCGAAGGAAGTTATTCTCGCAAGCGGTTGCTCTACTATCTGAGCTAACCAGGAGGAAAGCAGCTGGCATCGCGAGACCGAATTGAACTGCGCGAAGCAAATTAAGGGACACTGAATATGGCAAACCTGTTCTGCGAAAGCCCGCAGTGAGGAAGAAGGCTCATAAAACTGAAAATTGACATCCACCCGACTCTAGCAGAAAGTTACAAAGAAAACCTGCGCGGAATTCTCTGCAGCAACAAATTTTCGCAGTTGAAGCCAGATTAGGCCGGGCTCAAGTCTTCAGAGCGCTATAGAGCCATTAACTCGTTTGGAGAAAATTGTTCTATGTGACTGAGGAAACTGCTGAGGCTCTGTAGACGAATGCACGGGCTTCGTGCGGACGTGATAGATGTTGTTTGAAGGTCAAATTACTTCCCAACCCACTATGAAAAAAAAAAAAAAGACGAAGGCTGCCGGGAATTAAGCACAGCTTCAGCATGTGAAGTCCCTGGTAGTCTATTTTTTTTTAATTTCCAAGCTAATAGCTCCCTTTATTTCGCCCGTTTCCGTGCTAACTGAACTTTCGCCGCCTATACAAGGGTGCCGATGCTCTCCGTGGGGTGCGTCAATCGTCGACCGCACACTATCATAGATATTTGAGACGCGCATGCCTTCCCGCGAAAGCTTTGGGAGCGTCTGAAGGTTTAGATGCTGCGATGGAGTGAATTATGCATATTTATTGCGATACAAGTGTAGGGACACTCCAAAAGAACTTTCGCCGCCGTCGCCGTTTCCGTGAGGCTCCGCATATATATTTAGGCACATGTATGCTATGTGCCATGCCGCGCGATATGCCATGTTGTGCATGCGGGTTATATTGCTGGACCATTTTATCGCTAAAATTGCTTATACCAGGTCTTACGTTCATGACAAAGAAGGAAAGATTCCTATGCATTTTTGAGAATTGCTGCCGACGAGGTAATGTCATGAAACGCCAGAATCACATCCCGTGCCTTTTATTCTAAACCTTGTCAGTCCAATAAATATTTAAAGTGCAAATAATGTCAGCACTCAAACCAGGAAGTAACGTAATTTTATTCGTGCCGCTCTTTATGTGTGGCGTAGTCGCATCTGCGCGATGTCGTCACATGCCTTACGTTGCGTGGTAAAGCTTCTGAGGGTGCCCGAAGATTTGGCGCATCCACGTGGGTCGGTTCCGCGATAGCCGCGCCTGCGTCTAGTCAGAACAGCGTCCGAGAAGTGGAAGGGCGACGCTAAACCTTGCTCTTGCAGTCAGTGAATCGCCATTTGGGCGAAATCGCCAATACGTTTCCTCCGCCGCCACTGCAGGAGAGGGCGGCGGAGGGAGACGGCGCCGGTGTCGCGAGAAGCAGATGATGGCCGCTTTCCTCGCCAGCGCTGGTGTCGCTGGAGCTAACATCCATTCGACGAGTCTGATTCGATGTATAGCCCCGCTATATTCCCCTAGCAGTTTTGTTAACGGCTCTGTTCTCTCCGATGAAGCAACAAACGCTGCCTATATAAACACTGTGACGGCAACAAACATCCACATTCAAGCGTATCTTTTCTTTAATTAGGCGAAATGCTTTCTAGCAGCGTCTGGCTATTAGCTTAGATTGACTAGTGTCGTAGATTGTTTGTACTCATCTTGTTCTCTGTTCTAATTTTGCATGACGATGGTAGCTTGCATTTTAATCTTGCAGACAACATGGTAGCTTCTGATGCAGTAAATTCTGCTTATCTGCACCGCATCATTATGTTTTATTTAATGACTGTAGGCAGGGCACCAGAAGCGTGCTTCACTGAAAGAAACTTGAAAAAAAAAGCGCTGCTAGAACGGCATAACGCAGCTTTTCATTTCGAATTTCTGGTTTTTGTTTACAGCTGCAGTGTTATGTATACCATACATACCTCAAATGCGGCGATATATAAGGCGCCTTCCGTAAACGTCGACGAACCAGCTGTTCTGTAACATCACAACAGAAGCCATCCTGTTGTGAAGCCAAGGCCACATAGCAGTTTGCCGACATGCCAAGCAACGAAAACAGATGGTTTAGGCCACTGGAAATGCGCAGTGCTGCTGCCATATTTGTTATCTGCGACACCTTCGGCTACTGCTTACTGCTATATTTATCTTAACGACTGCTATCAAGTAGGTAAAGTGCTGCATAAAGCAGGTGGAGTTTATTCAAGACTCTCAGACATCTATGTCCAAGTTACCGAATAGGTCGTTAATTAAGGCCATCCGACTATCAGAACAAAGTAATTTCAGCGGTACCATCATGGCCGTATACGAGATTGAGACATCACGTGGTTAGCCGCAACATAAATGGCTTCTTAACATTCGCGTTTTACCTTGGCGAGAACGGCAAGCCGTACTTCTTATTGCAATGACACACCCGTAAAGACAGCGACCTTACAAAAGTGCTGTTGAATAGACAGACCCTGCGTTTCTTTTTCCCTAGTTCTTTTTTTTGTGTGAACTCGACACGAAATGTCATCACAACACACGTTAGCTTTTGCAGTTCCTTAGAAGATTCGTTTGCTGACTGGTTTATGGCGTGCCCAAACATTATTCATCGGAATTCCAGGCGTATGCCAGAGCTTGAAGAAGATCAGCTCGTGTGAGATTTCTTTGTCTTTTGCAGTACAATCGTCACTGTGAAACACCTTCCTTTTCAAGTTTATCATCGTTACTCCATTTGTGCATAGAAGGCGCGGCAGCCTATGGGCTCTAAATAGCAGGGTTAAAAAAAAGAGAGGTCCTTTTGCAGAGCAGTATGCCTACGATTACATTACTGAAGCCTCTTAAAAAAGCTACGTGGCTCAGCGATGTATTTCGTCGCATAACTTGGGAAACATTGTAGCGGAACTTGCGCAAGTCTCGGAATTCCTACTTGTTGGACGCGCCTTGAGCAAGCACGGGACCAGAGATAACAAAAGACGGGCTCCTCCCCCGTTAGCAGCAGCCCTTACCAGCAATATTTTCGTGAGCAGCAATCCAACATGAGCTATCCACTACCACTTCGCCGTTTTAGATGTCAATCACCAACGAGTAGGGAGAGATGCTGTCACGTTTCTTTGTTCACTTTTTTCTCTTTTGGTTCTTACAAACAGTTTAATTTTTGTTGCAGAAAAATACGCTCACAAATGCGCATCACTCAACTGACTCCTTCATTCTCCTAAATCAACTACCAGAAACAAACGTTATGAGCACCCGACTTTGGACGCTTGGTTAGATAACTGAGAAGAACCGCCAGGTACCGCTAGAGCCCACACAAGTACACCGCACTCTCTGACAAACATTAAGGCTCAGTCCTTTCTCTTCATTTGTGAAGTTGCATTCCATATTTACACTATATCCGACGTACTCTTTGTTATAGCCCAGTAAGATACTTCGCTCTGTGTCGTGCGCACTTGAGGTAAGTCAACAACAAAAAAAAAAAAAAAAGTTTTACAACACTCATAACAGAGGATACTTCGTAATTTCCTTTTAATTAAAGTCATCTATAGTTTGACGTCATAACCACATAGACACGAAGCTCGCAGTATGCGATCACCGGTGGTAGCAGTCTACGTGCCCGCAGCGACGGTGGTTGTTGATGCTCTGGCGGCGTCTGGATGCAAGCGCTACCTAGCGGATAGAACTTGAACAACAGGCAGCAGTGCTGTCTTGGGCCACCCACATGGCAACCGCCAATCGTTCCCACAACAAGGAAAAAAAGGTGCCAGTCACTTAAGTATGCTTACGTGATTTGAATGCAAAAGCATGGGACTTGTCTAAGCTATCAGCTTTAGATTAAAACTCCACCTTATGGCAGTTTAATCCACCTTGTCCTAATTCGTGCCAGGCTTAATCAACCTGAATAAAATTTATTACACCTGAATCCACCTAATCTAAATTAATCCACTTTAATACACCTTTATCCAATTCTGGGTGTGGGCCAGGTCTGTCTGTCGGGTGTGAGCCATGGCGTCCGTCCGACGCCATGATTGTTCACCGTGGCCTTTCGCAGTGCGAGCCGCAGCAGGTCCAGCGCCGGGAACATGACGTCATCACTTGGTCACGTGGGTTTGGTACCATCGGATAATAGCGGTGGACTCCGGAGGCGAGAGTTTCCACTTCATAGGGTATTTAACTCTTTCGCATTAAAAGGAAGAGGAAGATGTGGAAGAAAGCGAAAATACGTTACAGTAGAGTTGCACATGTACTAACGTTGGTTTAATGAATATTTCAGAATAACGAACTTTTAGAAAATACCCGGCGGGTCTCCTATGCATTCTTTGCAAAAATGTTTCAGTTAAACAAATTTCTGGATAGTGAACGTTTCAGTTGAACGAACTTGAGGCTCCTGATGGACAGTAGCACTGGATACAATCAGAAACTGCTGGCATAAATGCGGCCTTTTCCCTCTGTGCGGTGAAAGCGAGCAGGAGGAACAGCGCGACGAGATGTTCGACGCCGGGATGTGGACACAGGTCTGTCGTCAGGTGGATGTTGACAGCAACACTTCGTTTGAAGACTGTGTGCAGGGACAGGGAGCTCGCTGCCTGTGCTGAACTATTAGATCTGGAAATTGTTTCCAGTGTTCGTTCCGAAGAACACAGCGACGAGGAAGGTGCAATGGCGGAGGCAGGTTCAAATACTGTAACTCTAGCCGAGGCTGCAGGATGCCTTGGAAAGTAGAGACACTTCGTGTATCACCAACAAGCTGTGCCAGCGGAAGTACACAAAAACTTCCTGCGCTTTAAGAGCACCAGTGCCAATGAAAATTACAGACTTTATTTCCAAAATGAGATAGGCAACATCGGTTACAGGTATTACGTATAGGTACTATTATTATGGGTATTACGCACTTTCGTATAATGATGTACATAATTCCATAAGAATTAATTTCACATTATTGACTTGTTGTCTACTGTGCCCTATGCTATTCCATATTCTAGTGAGTATTCAGTTTAGGGAACTTTCAGTTAACTGAACAATTTCCCTGGGTCCCTCGAAGTTAATTCAAGTGAGAGTTCACTGTATTATGGGCTAAAGACGCGCCGCGATGATGAATCAACAACGCAACTGCTGTAACTTCGCTGCGAGAAAAACCGACCATGGCGAAGTTGCTGTAACGTTTGATTCGAAAGCAACTTTCGCTTTCCCGATCACAAGTATGCCTGCTTGGATACCTACCTCTCTTACGTCACGTCACACCGAGCCCGACCGAAAGCCTACCAAATGAACTATTAGAATTGACTCATTTCCTATTTTAAAGTGACAACCCGAAATGGCAGCACGGCTCCCTTCCCGAAACATTGGGCACTTTCGCCGGAAGGGAGGAGCATTACAGTCAGTTGCTATTCTAGCGCTGCGCTGAAAGTCCTACTTGAAATCAGCGCAGAAAATGACGGCAGCGCCAAGTTAAGGATACAGGACGAGCGTTGCATAGCAGCTAGCGGCATTTTTCACCTGAGAGAAGCTTTTAGGTTTTCTATGAATGCACCGGGTGACGTTTTGGCATGGCGACAGAGCAAGCTACATGGGTACAAACGGGTCCCTGGTAGCTATTAGGCGTCTTGCAACGCTGGTGTCATAAGGAACGCCTCCAAGAGTTTACTGGTTCTCTATATTTTTATTTATCCTCGGGAGCATTTTTCGCAGGCATCCAATCAGGAACGAAGAAAATAAAATAAAATTAGTAACTCTGCATTGCGTGCTATTTGCCGCAATGCATTGTAAACGTATTGTCCGCCATTTTTATGCGAGCTTTCTTTTACATCGAAAGATGAAAGTTCGACATTCAGGTGTAAGCAAACACTTAGGTACCATGACGCGTCAGATATTTCATATAACGGCCCTGACGCTTTATAGTGCCATGTTTTACATGTCACACTAAGAAAGAAAATATGTTTAAAATTTAACGCGACGTTACATAAACAGCATTATGTGTAGGCATAGTTCGGGAGTGCCAGAGCAGTTGGTATAAGCCAGCATAATCTGAGAGGTATTAGAAATAAAGCCTTGTGTGCCAACTCGGCACATTCCAGTTTCATGAAAACTAATTTTGTTTACAGCATGTACGGCAAGTTGTGTACTATTGTTCAAAACTAAGGACAATATAAAAACAAACTATTACAAGACGTGCCATTTCATTAGGTAGATCCAGAGAATGTAGCGTTTTGCGTACTGACATCGTGTGTTTGTTGGCAAACTCACAATAGTTTGCAATTGTCCGGCAGCAGAGTGCTAATCAACGCCTACAGCAAAATCGTGTGTGTCGTGCAGGTTTATGATGAAGATGAAGAAGGCAAAACAGATTCTTTCTGGTGTCGAGGAGCGACGCCCTCGTCAACATATATTTACACAAGTCACGAACATAATTTGCACTATTGAGGTCATTTCTTCGACTTAGATGGCAGGCGTAAGCTGCGGACGTTTTCCCACAGAGGCCGATGTTGTACTGCCTTCGCTGAAGATTCCTTGTTCTGAAAATAAAGAGGAATATTAAATTCAGCGTCATTTCAGGTAAACTGTAGCGGTTGACACGAATGAAGCGGAAGAACTTCAAAGGTGCCTTGGGGACACTCCGTTACATTAAGATATAACTGAAAAGCGTTCATTTCTGTGGCACATTTGACAATACCTAAAGCAAATATTGTAATCTGTTCAACGTCTGTTTGGTTGTTTTGTCTCATATGTTTCGTTACAAGCCTGTGCTAGACTACTTAATTCAAAGAAATTCCTCGAATCGGACATGCAGAAGTTTTACTCGCGTTTTGCTTCAAACATGCACTTTTCAGCATCTTTCAGAGAAAGCCGCGATTTTGATATGTTTACTACATCGGCCGCAGCATGCAACTTCTGTTAAATTAAAGCATCGGAAACTACCATTCTAATATTGCTCACCCCAAAAATGACATCATTCAACGCGAGCAGTGATCACGTTTGTGTATTCGCAAGCACACTGATTGCGATTTTACGACTCATACTACTACCCTTCAAATGCTGAACTACCTACAAATCCTGCCCAATACGTGAGTGTCCTTTTCGGTTTTTGTGCAAGTTCTTTAGGCAGATAAACAATGGACTATACCCATGCACTTACATTAAAATGCCGCCAGTACTTTTGCCACTTTTTTTTATCAAGCTATCTATCATCCTGCCTAAAGAGCACTACCCGCTTGTCTCACATGTGAAGCGCCGCTGTTCTACACAAGGATCCACCAATTCACATTGAGCAAAGCATACGTTTACATAATTTTCTATTTTAAAGCTCTATCAAAGGAGTAACTCACCTGAATGTTGCATATGATAGAAGCTGACTCTCATTTGTGGTGCTTGATGAGCAAGGCCTTGCCGACTACACCACTGCCACCGCCGTAGCCGCCAGCGCCGTACCCACCGTAGCCGCCAGCGCCGTAACCACCGTAGCCACCAGCGCCGTAACCACCATAGCCGCCGTAGCCCCCGCCGAGACCTCCGTATCCGCCTCCGAGACCTCCGACACCGCCGCCGAGACCGACACCTCCAGCGCCGGCGCCTCCGCCGACGCCTCCGATACCGGAGTGGGCCACGACGGCTCCGCCGCCGCTGACCTGATTGACGTGGTGCACAGTGCGGACCAGGAATGCCGGTCCAGCCACGGACCTGCCGGCACCCGCCCGGCCACCGCTGAGCAGGACGACGCTGCTTCCGACGCCAACGTTACCGCCGCCTCCGCCGAGGCCACCGACACCCAGGCCTCCGAAACCAACGCCGCCTCCGAGACCTCCACCGTAGCCGCCTCCGAGACCTCCGCCGTAGCCTCCGCCGTAGCCACCGAGACCGCCTCCACCGACGTATCCACCACCCAAACCACCACCCAGACCACCACCTCCGCCGCCTCCGATAAATCCGCCAAAGGCGCTGGCAACCAGGGCACTCAGTAGGACGGTGCACACCTGCGATGATATTGACGCGCACATTTATCATTCTCTTATTGTCTTAGTGTTCTGCACGCAATGTTAGAAATACTTTGTAACACTTCGTGGCCCACTTTTGCGAGACTCATTTACAAAATTTCATGCTGTGCTATGTCCTTCTTCCTGGACGCTCGCTAATGTGTAAAAAAATCTGTATTTTTATTTCATGCGTCTGCTGTTTTAGCTGCATGTTTGAATGCTATTCCTGCTGTAAGCGCCAGAAAGAGTAATTTTACCATCTGCCTGCGATTAGTTTTTGCACTGTTGATAGACGATAAAGATTTCAAATAAATAAACGTAACAATTTCACGAAGGCACCCTGGGTTGCAACCAAGTTCACATGGCAGGCGAAGAGCTCCGCGATGCTATTGAGAACCATAAAACTCGGAGCGAACCCGATCGGAGACGCACGCGAAGCAGTTAGATAAAAAATTGATGGAGCTGACTCGGCGCGGTTTAGTAGACGTGATGTAATTGCGCTCGCTGATTTCTTTTGGAGCCTGTAAATACGCAGCAGACTTACAGTCGGCGCACATTTGTGCTAAACGTCGCCAACGTGCGATAGTTGCTCACGTATGCTGGACCACTCTGGGCAGTATACTACAAGACGAGCAGAGCCCGTATTCAAAAAATGTTCGCAAGCTAGCAATCTTCGCAAGAAAAAATTGCAGCGAAACCTTGTGATGAAGCTAACATTAGGGAACGCGACTGACCAATGGCAAAGGGCACTACGAAAGAAACTTCTTTTTTTTTTGTAAATCGGGATCGGCTTCTCAAGGTGACAGCTCAAACTACATTTTTCTTTCGGTGGCCTTTGTCGGGCCGCGATGCAATGAAAGACAAATGACCGAAGAGATACTCAACGGTTTATCTGTGCCGATGTACAGACCTCCACAGTAGTTCCTCTAGCTCTCGTCATTTTTTAAGGCATCTCGAACAAGTAAGTTGAGTGAAAAATACAATAATCGGCAACTTTACGCTGCATGAGTAGTAGTTTAAAACTTCGCGTGTGCGCTTTACTCTGCTGATGGCTTCCTTTCACTGCTTCCTGGTGTGCGCGTCCGGTGTAAAATCTTTGACTTCACGCTCAAACGTTCCCCGCACTTTATGATTCACTCTGACTGTAAGCTGCTTGTTCCGAACGCCGGCGCTGTTACAATCCTTTTGATCAGTGATGTTAGCGCGTGCGCGAGAACAAGCATTTTACAACGCAACCAAGCTCTTCGCAACCAAGCTGGTATCGGAGCTGCGCGTTGCTCTTTTCTCGATCACACTGTACTGTTAAAAACAGTGTTTAGCGACCACAAGCTACTAACGTTCACCACGCAATGTAATTTGTCAGAAGTCTACATGCGCTCATTGTCGCTGAAATAGTGTGAATAATGAAGCTTCCGAGCCCGCACCTATCACTATGCTCACGTGGTTTTCGCTAAAATATGCCTTGCCGCAGTAGCTTTAGTGGCCTTAGCCAAAAAAAAGGGTCTGAAAAAATGGCACGGCTAAAGCAGAGCTCATAACGTAAAGACAACATTAGGCTCGCACAGATGATTTGTTACCCACCAAGAAATATCAATAACATGTTGGAGTATTGTGCACCACTGGCTATTACGCGATTGCTTATTGATTATAAAAGTATATGAAGCGAAGACGTCAATTTGAACAGACCTTAGAAATTATTCCTGCTAGACAAATAATAGGTCACATCGGGGCCCCTGACTCTCAGGGAACACTTCTTTGATTCTGTGGTGCCTGGTTTATCAGTGGCTAATCTTGGCTGGGCTGCTCTACGAATGTTACGAAAGCCGCTATCCAGTATTTATGTTAAACACTCCAGAATGGAACCATGGTTTTCGCTGATGGATTTGAATCCTTCCTTCATATTCAGGAGCTGCAATAGTGCTGTCACAGTAAAATCTGACTTTTTTTTCTTGGTTCCCATGTACCACTCATATTTCGATTATTGTTTTCTGCAGGGAGGATGGGACGTAATAGTGCTCGGCCTCAAGAAATGAACGCTACGAAAATGTGAAAAAAAAAATTACGCAGTGGTCAGCTGGATTTATGCTACACCACTCAAACGGCCTGTGATGCCGTGCAAATAGCTATGCTGTTGCTGTATATGTTAAGCACGTTGCCATACAAAGCACGCTTTATACACAAGTTGGTGCTATGCCAATGTGGTTGTTTGCAAAGTTCAAATTAGTTATAGGCCGTTGCGCGGATTAATAAAGGAATGGGGCATTTGTGTACCTACTTGTGCCATTACAGCGCAAGACGTGCGCTGCTTGGTCTCCTACTATTGAAGCAATCCTGTGCAAGCATTAATTCAAAATACGGTTGAAGAAACTGGTATGCTCACTTACTGTACTGCGTGCCCAATGCACCGACAGTGTTTTAGGCGAAATGAAAGCGGGAGCACTTTACAATGTTTGCGTTTCGTATCCCAGCAAGGACTGCATTTCTGTCATGAACCGCAATCGCGTTAGGTTCCATGCTCGGAGCAGGAATAATTCATAGACGCGCCTCGAATGTTCACAACACTCGCGGATTCTATTCGCAAAAGAAGCTATCGCACGGATCCAGCCTAGAAAATTTCTGGACCGGACGCGGCGTTTGGACATTCCGGGAGCGGCAAGCCGGCAGATCCTTACCAGGGCGTTCATGGTGAAGACTGGCTGATACCTCAGAGCACAAGCGATCGGGAGACTTTGGAAGATGAGCGTGTTCTGCGCTCGGGCAGGCGAGCTTTTATACCCAGCCGACAACGCACCGCCCCACGGTGCCTTTCTCCTTACCTCACAGGGGAAGGGCCCAAGGTGTGCCTCCATTCCGTGCAGGTGTACACCCTCGCTTGAAGCGCGTAGCTTCCGACGTCCTCCCTTTCCGTGTCGGACAGAGGTGGGAGGGCGAGGGAAGACGTCCCGGCCGTGACAGTCCCAGCCCGAGCAACGCTTCCTCGATGCCACAGTGCGAAAGCATAAGCAAACGGAGCGAGGCCCAATCCTCTCCTGCTTATCTCGATCTAGAATTCAAGTTAGACGACACGCCGCGAGGAGGAAGTGTAACGGTAACACCGCAGAAAATGAAGAACGGCAGCGCAAGAGCGTTCGGCCGTTGGTTTTGCCCCGCCGCTCTCCGTCAGGCAGCGGAAGAGCCAAGCGGTCAATTTCTCTTTCCGCGCTTCCGCCACGTTCGTGGCTTCCCTGGAACGCCGCCCGCCGCGCATTGTTTTTCGTTGCGGGTTGGTCAAATCGCGTTCTGTATTCTAGCTTCGCCCCACACGTAATGTGTACAAACCTATTCCCTGCCATTCCCCCTCTCTTACCCCCCCCCCAAAAAAAAAGAAAGAAAGAAAGAAACGGTCGTCTCCCACCCCAGGGGTATTCATTTTTGGTTATACCGGCGTATCTCGACATCGTCGGCAGCATAAGCAATTGACCCTCTCCTACAGTCAAACAGAATACGACGCGGAATATACAGCGCGTGTATTACGGGAAAGCCGGAAGGCTAGGTTCTTTGCCTCCGATCATCACGTGCCGCGCGTATGCAGAGGCACCGTGCTCGGTTACCGTATTTACTCGTACAATTCGTATGCTCTATCCTCTTGTGAAGATGTTACAGGCCGCGGGCTTTACACGAGTCGGTGTTACGGCTACTCACTCACGCGGGTGACGCCTACTGAAGCACAGTTAGCAATCTTAGAACAGCGTCACCGACCTTCCTAAGGGTTCAGTCGTGTTCCAACAACTTTCAGATCCACCGCGTGCAGTGTCTAACAACGTATTTTTGAGATGAAATCAGGTTGGGCGGTCCTTGCACGAAGGCACGTCGTAACCAGTGTTTGTTGATTTTGCACGAGTTGGCTGAACGTGTTCACTCCGAGCGCCGTGGAATGATGACAATCTTTCTTGAAGTTAACTAACCGTAATTAAAAACACCGAGCACACTTTTCATTCTAGCTTGATCAAGCATGAGTTGCAATATCGCGAAAGAAAAATGCTCCCTTTCATCAGACTGGCACTAAGAAGACACGAAGAAAACCCATGTGGACGGCTCAAAAAGAATGCAGCGCAGCAGAACGAAAATTCGTCCTGGTCTGGTGATCGAACGCGGGACCAATGCATTTCTCGGGGGATCAGTGTGCCGTTCGACTAACAAGGCGCTCCGCAGATTACCAAAGTGAGGCCGAATAATTCGACAACTCCAAACACACTGCCTATAAATATAGCAAATCGTAGGACCGAACTCGGAAAGCTTTTCGTTTCTACGTGATTTTTGCTATTGGCTGGCCGCCTTCGCTAGTAATACTGTATGCCCAGCATAATGATTGGCTGGAATGTTTTCTTAAGCGAGGACACTCCTATGGTGCTCTACGATTACCCAAGTTTTGTACATCAATTTTACGTTGTACAAAGGCCGCGCCGGCATATTTCTCGCGAACCTATCCATCATCATACTGAAGAACAATGAAATGTCATTACTTACCAGAAAATAAGATGTATGAGCCTATGAATCATTACACACACAAAAAAGAAAGCGAGCGTATTTGTCCTGGAGTCTAAATATTTTTTGAGCTCAGACTTTTATGGTACACGTGAGCTCGTTTTTTTTTTTGTTTATTATTTGCTTTTGTTTTGTCTCAGCCGAAACCTGCACTTTTTGATACTTAGAAGACAGAGCCTTGAGAGAGGTTATTCTTGCGCAATACTAAGGCTCTTAGTACAGTTATGGGGAAGAAGTAAAAATATAAACAAAAGTTTCAAAATGACAATGTCATTTGGTGTGCTTCTTTTCCCCTGGACGTAAAACGCGGAAAGAGAAATGGTGAACATTTACACATTGTGATGCGAATCACTGAGCTAAATTACGTGAACCTAGCAATCGTGTAAAAATCTTTTGTATATTTCACTTTCTGTGATTTCATTTTTGTTTTTCTTTTCGAGAGATGTGTTACATCTCAGGAGTTCGTCCCTCTGAAAATTATCTCGACACACTTTACTTGCTGCGGGACAAACGATTTCTCTTCTGTGGAGCAAAAAAAAAAAAAACGACAGAAATACAGATGTGGCCCTTTTCACAGTCACCTACCTTCAGCAAAACCTGGCTTTGAAAGCCCACTCCTGAGCCTTGGCTCATCTCTCCACGCAAATTTTCGTTAGGGTCCACAATATAATAAGCCATTAATCTTCCAATGTGTCACCGGCCTCCTCTACTGATAGACTGGCCAGTCCACCTGGTGTTCTGTGTTGGTAGGCCCTAGCCCAATGTCTATTGGCGTAAAAAAAAAGCCCACCTTTCTTAAATTCTTTTCACCTTTCGCCATATTAGCACAACTAAAAGTGTTGAGGTGTTAGGAAAATCTCTCCAATATATTTCCCCTAGATTGACGAAGGCATACCATTATGAACTAAGTAAGCTTAGGTTGCTATTAGGGTGTCATTCAATCAGGGCAAAATTCCAGAAAAATTTATTACTGTAATGAAACGCAGAATGTAGCCTAGTCCATTCCTTACGAAAGAAAGCAAAGTGAATTCCATAGTTTTAACTCAACACACAGCCATGACAGACGACTACATACGTATTGGAACATGATTATTAGATCACGCTATCTCGCCCTTCATCTTAGGCACGCCAACGTCTTTCAGAACTCTGCGCTTTGTTAATTAAATCTATGAGGTGTACCTTGCCTTCCTTACTTGGTTGTCAGTTCGCTTGGAAGCCCTTAAACTATCGCTTTCCGATGGCGTTCTCTCTGACAGCAGAACCTCAGCTGATGAACTCATAGAGTGAGACTTTACAAACTTATGGGAATCTGAAACTTGTAGGCAGAGCGGAATCAATGTATCGCTGGCCCATGGCCGCCCTTCTATATGTCTAGCTTCGATCAGACACTCGTGGTCGGCTTAACCAAAGCAAAGGCGTAGGATAAATAGACAACGTAACCAACGCAAGAAACTTTCACAGAAACTGCTTCAAAAATATAATGCGCTGAAAGCACTCCCAAAACCATTTCCCCTTTTTGAACGACAAAATCTTGTATTGCATCAGTTTTGTTAGCGTATTAAAATTAGACAGCCACTTATTATCTCTAACCTAATATAAAATGCTCAAATAGTTATTATGCAAAATGTCACGGCCTTGTCGTAAACGGTGAGAACGCATTCTGACCTGAATCGCCGTATCTAGTGTTTTTTTTTTTATTTTTTCATTTTAGCATGCCTACAATATTTATGAATAACTTGAATGCTCCTGAACTTTGGAAGTTTCGTGATACGTTTACAAATTTATCCACAACGCAATCATTAAAAGAAATGCTAACATATTGTGTGTTAGTTTACCAGATTTTTTTTCACCATGCAATCCACTCCATTGAAGGCTCTTTTATTTTCAAAAGTATTAAGCACGCGAGTAATGTTATTTGCCGTCTGTGCGTTCTTTGTGTCACCTGTACTTAATTCAATCAGGCGTATCTTATCAAGCTGCTCTCAGCAAACCATAAACGACTGTAACCTCGAAAGCAAAGAATAAAGCAGAAGAAAACGTACTCCTCAATGAGCAAAGGCGCCTGACTCGTTTAATCTCTATTCTGACAGACTCACACAACGCTTAATGCTTTGACCACTAGGCAGCAGACAAATTGATAGCCATCGCTGCATTGACAAGGCCGAATGATCACAGGGACTTATACAATATGCATACGGTTCTTATGTCGCAAACGATGCGTACAAACGTGGTGTTTGTCTGCGCAGGGCTGATTTGTGCCACTGATTTGAGCCAGTGCCTCATTGCTTATGATTTCCTTATTTTAATAGCACTGCCAGTTGGAAGTGATAATTTTACCGTCAGGCCAAGCTGCATACTCCCGTCTCATACATACTTTTTTTACTCGATGTCGACTTCACGTGACCGTAGTACAAAGAATCAAGTACTTCCTTGTACGCTGGCGCTCTGCAGCTGAGGTGGAGGTTTCGAGTTCGATTTTTATTTCAACAGTGACCGCATTCGCACTGAGGTGGTGCAGGCAACTCTCCGCCACTTAAATTATGCACACGTGCAGACACTCCAGGTTGGGGACCTCGGAGCTCTTAGAAGCTCTCTTGCTTCGGGAACTTGAAAGTGCGTCGCGCAGTCAATAAGCCGATATGTAAACCAAGCAAGCTTTGCATTCACCTGAATGCACCACGAAGTACAAAATACAGGTACCAGCAGTCCCTTTCATGTATGTGTTTACATTTCAGTCATGCGATGAGTGTATCTGCCTAACGGCGGGCTGTGTCAGTTTGCGATAAAAGTGAATGGGCACATCTTATGCGCAGAGGACGAACGTTATCGTAGTTCCCGGGACACGTATTCTTGAAGTCGCCATCAGAATTCTTCGCACCCTAACTCGACCGCGCAGGAAAGGTCGTGCCCTCGAATCCCAAGCCATGCATTTCTGTAGAAGAGGTCGACTTTGGTCGATTCCTAGGCTTAAGTGAAGTATAGCAGCAGGCGTACTGTCGGAGATCTGAAAGTTTCGGAGCGCAGGCCTATATTACGTGGTGGAATACTGCATGTATGCCGCAGAACCCTATTTTAAACGCACACACACGGAAGAATGAATTAAGAGATGTGGATGTAAACTGAGCTCTGTATAACATGTAGGCCAACAGCTAGGTGGAACCCTTAGGTTCACGCATAAGCTCGCCACAACGTCCCGGAACTTGGCAACATATCTTCACCTGTAAAGCACAACACAGCATTGTAATGGAACCAAATACTAAACGCACAGACTTTCGCCAAACTTTATTCTTCCCCAGAGCGGCCCAAATATGAAAAAGCACCTTGAAATGCGGGACATTACACACCCCTAGCGGCACTCAAGGTTTTCCCGCCAAATTGGATTGAAGGAAGTTTGGCCTACGTTGGCAGGGGTAGTCACGCAAAATATCCGTACGATATGAACGGAAATATCGTTCCTAAAAAGCGTTACCGGTCTAAACTTACTTAACGCTGGTGTGCGAACATAATGTATTCCCCATACTGCCCCATCCTATGCAGCAAATCCTAGAGTAAGCCACAGCACCGAGCAAAACCGATACTCTCCGGCCAGCTCCCCGATTCCTTCACTCTCAACATCTTCATGATAGGCTACACTGACCAGCTCAGGCCCGCAGAAACAACGAAGGGGCATCCAACACGCATGTGATGTGGCCCGCACCATTGGGGCATTCAAGAGCTCCACTTTACGAAGAATATGCCCCATCCTGTTACAAATAAAAGCATATTTGTGTTTCTTTCATTAACAAATGCTCCGAAGGTGTACTTCGCTGCACGTCTGCGTGCTACGTAACATGCATGATGTTATACGCGTGAAATTTCACAATTGCGCTTTGAAAGCATGCACAGAGGAGTGCTCCTGTAGATTGCCTCAGCATGTGTTGAGGACTGCTTTCGCGCATACAGGTTCAAGCGCCATCACAACGCGGAGGCCAAGGAAACGCGAATCCGGAGAGCATGACACGTAAAACACGTTTCACGAAATGTGCGGACATGAGCAAGGCAAGCTAGCGATTTAAGTATAGCGGGTACATCAAAAGGTGCTAAACATAAAGGCGCCAACACGCAAGCTGGCTTGATATCTAATGCTCACATTCCAAAAAAATCCTGGACCTGAAAAACAACCAAGCGAATGAACAGACAATTCATTTAGAACAAACGTACGGGACATTTTGTCTTATGTTGTTTTGAAGTGTGCACTTAATAATGTAAAGAAAAATGAAAGTGGCCGAAATGATAATTTGGCAACTGGGGAGCCGAGTGTACATTTTCAACAATACACCTACAGTGCTTTACTCATTATTTAGGTACCATGAGGGCCGTGAGCCACTCAACTTTCTTGATTATTTCGTATATGCATAATGCTAGCACTGACATTGTTGGCCAGTGTCACTCACAACCAAGGTGGTACCCAATAAACCGAACACACGCCCAGTATCTTGCCAAATGGCTCGAATGTCTATATGCCAAAGCATAAGAAGCCAACAAACAAAGACACCAAGGACAACACAGGGGAAATTACTTGTACTTACCGGTTGAAATAAAGAAATTATAAATTAATGAAATTGAAAGTGGGTGAAGAAACAACTTGCCGCAGGTGGCGAACGATCCCAGAACCTTCGCGACGGGTGTGGGATCGAAGGTTGTGGATGCGAAGGTTGTGGGATCGTTCCCCACCTGTGGCAAGTGCTTTTTTTATCCAGTTTCATTTCCATTAATTTATAATTTCTTTATTTCAATAGGTAAGTACAAGTAATTTCCCCTGTGTTGTCCTTGGTGCCTTTGTTTGTTGGCTTTTTATATGTTTAATAAAAATCGGGCGCCTCGGGTAATCCCGTTTCTTCTTGTTCATATCCCAAAGCAACATTTGAGAAACATTATTGAAACGTCTTCCCTGGATATAAACAAAAAAAGTAAAAAGTTACTAGGAACCAAAAAGAGCCCTAGCATGCCGCTGCGGCAGCACTTTCATTAAAACGCGACCAGCACACAACAGCCCTCTCTATTCCACAGAACGGCTACATAAGACGAAATCTTTCAACTTAAATGTCATAAAAAGCAAAACACCACATTTAGTCCCAAAAAGAAACCCTTTGGGAGCAACAAAGCCTAGGAGCAAACCTTCCTTCTGCGTATTATTTCATTGTTGCCAGCGCCATAGGCCAGCGTGCCGAGCGCTGGCCTATGAGTGTGAAGCTTTTGCAGAGCTCTTGTCGAAACGTTGCTCGAAAAAGCGCGCATTTTGAAATAATGGCAAGCAACCAAGAGCCTGTTGCTTGGCAAGTGCAAGTTGTGCGGTGCCATGGCGTGGATGCCGATGTTACGCGTTCATTGTCGGTGCGTTTTGTGCGGTGGTTATTCGCTTCGAGCTCTTGCAGGTGTTGTGCCAAGGCTCTCGATCTGCTGTCCGTGATCCCACGAGGTATGTGTGCCCAGATTTAAGGACACGCTTTCTAACGGCTGTTTGTGCTGCTCGTTGTGTGTGGAAGTGGTGCGAGTACTATTCTGCATGGGAATACGTAGTTCGAAGTCATGAATTAGTACTGCGTGTATTCCGAGGCTGGAGGGAAATTCGGGCGTTACAAAAAAGAAAAAGGTAACATGAAGACACTTGGGACGATATGATCACACCGGGGCTCATTTATTCGCGAGTGTGTTGCACATGCCTTGCCTCGTTTTTCTTCGTTGTCTTTTATTCGGGAACCACCAAACGCTATCACTATTATTCTAACGTTGTACCTCTTCGACATTTCGCTTTGACTTGTAAAAGCTTTGCTTTCATTTCGGTGCCCAACTCCAAGGAACAGGTTATATGTTCAAGGAACGCTTATATGTAAAAGAGACTAAAAATAAGTTTCTAGGACGTTCTGTGCAAGCAATGTATTTGTTTACTACTTAACACCCTTTTTTTCTATCGTGGTCCCTGACGTGACTGTTAAATTTATTCCTTAGTTTACCGGTTAGTGATGATGTTTGTCCACACTGTGATGTCTTTTTTCCTTGTACAAATTGACCAAAGTGTCACTACAAGCTTAAGCAGGCACTTATATGTCATTATTGGCTTCTTATGATATGACTAATAAAAATCGGGCCATTCGGTTAACCCCCTTTCTTCTCGTTTATTATCCGTCAGGTATTATACCAAAGACCTCGTTACTAAGCAATAACCATGTTCGACATGTTGCAGTGAGGGAGAAAATATTAATCAATACTCATAATTGGATACGACAGTTGTAAGCATAGTTACGTGTAACCGTCCTTCCCGGGTCAGAGCTAGCACAAAGTACCAGCCAGCCCGATCCAAGATGTACTCGCAGCACATTATTTCTGAAGGCATATTGCGTTGAATGGTTTGTGTACGAACGAGACGGAACGAATTTCGTTAACTGCAAGTTGTTTACTGTTGATGAAAAAGTAAAGAGAAGGAGCGCAAATTATGACTAGACAAGCTATTTTATCGAGCCGAATCAGGGAGTGATGTATTGTTGGGAAACTTGCAACCATTTGCAGATGTCTAGAAGAGTGCCAAAACAGTGCCCGCCACAATACCATGTGTGGCATGCAGGATTATGTTGAAGATTAAGGAGGCCAAACAAATTATTTTGGGTGATGAGGCAGGACGCCCTCGTCAACATGTATTTACACAAGTCACGAACATAATTTGCACTGTTGAGGTCATCCTTTCGACTTGGAGGGCTGGTGTGCGCTGCTGCCGCTTTCCCCTAGAGGTCGACGGCGTACGGCTTTCGATGGAAGTTTCTTCACTCTGAAAAGGAAGGGAAATATGGTTGCACATAAGTATCATAATTTGACGCAAATACACTGAAGTGGTTCGCATGCATACGCCGCAGGAATTTCTGAGGTGCCTGACGGTGTTTTCTTTAGGATATAACCGAAAGCACACGTCTCTGTGGGGCACTTGATTGTAGCTCAAACAATGTACTCGGAGTAAATTCTGTATGGTTACTTGGTTTAATATATGAAATTATAGGCTTGCGGCAGCCAGCAAAGTGCACATCACTGAAATCAGACATGTTAAAAATGTGATCGACATTTTGCTCCACATGTGCAGGTGGAGCAAAATAGCCGCAATTCATCTGCAGCGAATACATCCTAACTTACGGATACTTTCTTTTTTATATTATTTACCACAAAAACGACCCTCTTCGTAACGAGCAGTGATCGCGTCTTTACATTCGCAAGTGTCACTAATATGACTGTCCGACTCATGCGATGGCTGCACTTTATCTGCAAAACTACAAGCAAACAGCTACTCTATGCGTTAGCATCCGGCTTAGTTCTTGTCAAAATTATTTGAGCAAATTGAAAAGTACTACCGCTCTATTTACATGTAAAAATCTAAATAGTTTAAGCAATTTTTTTTCACGTTATCGTCTTGACTCAAGATGCCGACGTGCTTACTGCTCACGACGTGCTTAAGTAAGCTTAGAAGAATCGCGCTCTCTAGCGCTTGACCCGACAGAGCAAGTTGTCCGAAGTGTACATTCTGATAATTTTTACTTTGGAAGCAAAATTAGTAACCTACCAGATTGTTGAACACATTAGAAGTGGACGCCTATTTGTGGTGCTTGACGACCACGACCTTGCCGACGACACCGCTGCCGCCGCCATATCCACCAGCGCCGTAGCCACCATAGCCTCCGGCGCCATAGCCCCCGTAACCACCATAGCCACCAGCACCGTAGCCACCATAGCCACCATAGCCACCATAGGTGACGCCACCTCCGTAACCTCCGAGGCCACCTCCGAGACCTCCAACACCACCGCCGAGGCCGACACCTCCAGCGCCAGCGCCTCCGCCGACGCCTCCGAGACCGGAGTGGGCGACGATAGCGCCGCCACCGTGAACTTGGTTGACGTGGTGCACAGTGCGGACCAGGAACGCCGGTCCGGCCACGGACTTTCCGGCACCAGCCCGGCCACCGCTGAGCAGCACGACGCTGCTGCCGACACCAACGGCACCGCCGCCTCCGCCGACGCCACCGGCACCTAGGCCTCCGAAACCGACGCCGCCCCCGAGACCTCCGCCGTAGCCTCCGCCGTAGCCTCCGCCATAGCCGCCTCCGTAGCCTCCAACACCACCTCCACCAACGTATCCACCACCCAGACCGCCGCCCAGACCACCGCCTAGACCACCGCCACCGCCGCCTCCGATGAAACCTCCGAAGGCGCTGGCAACCAGGGCACTTAGTAGGACGCTGCTGACCTGCGACGATTTGGAAGCACAGAGCGCTGATTCGATCATTTTGTCTCTGTACGCAACATACTGTTAGGAATGGCTTCTGAGGATGGGGCTACTTTGGGGAGAAGAATTTACGGCTGGTCTTATGCTGTCTTGATCTTTTTATTGACACTTGCTAATATAGAATCAAATTGTCTTTATCAGTACAACTAGTGTACTAGCTAGGCTTTTCACTGTTATTTCTGCTCTACGACATAACGAAATGACAAACATTTCTTACAAATTCTGGTTATTGGATTAGGTGGTCCCCGTTGCCATCACTCTGATTAGATTTAAGAGTATCATCTAGATCAACACTCTTATTGGCGTTTTTACACGGCATGTTCTAGATTCTTGGTGCTAACTAAATAAAATAAACAATTTCACGAAGAAACTGTGGGCAGCATGCAGGGTCGCCTGACAGGTAAAAAGTTCTGTAGTGCATTAGGAACCACAAAGCGGACAAAGTTGGACTGTGGCACAATCCGGTCGCACACGCACACAAAACGCGCATAGATGAATAGCAGTTATCGGGGCATGGCATAGAACACGTGATGTAAATTCGCTGGCTAAGGTATTTGTCAATCGCTACACATAAATGCGGATCATTGCAAATCTGCGATGTTTACTTGTCTAAGCTGGACACGACTGGATAGAGAAAACACTAGGGCACGTATTCAGAAAGGTTATTTAGCTAGAAATATTCGCAAGGGCACATCGTATCCAATCCCGATTACGAACATCATATCAGCGAAAGCCTATGGCCAAACGCAAAAAAAAGGTGCTGCCGAGCGGAAAGCTTTGCAAGTTATCCCCAATTTCTCCATGTCGCTGCTTAATACAGCAATCTTTTTGTTTCGCCCACCGCTCTTGCGCTAGAGCAGAACGAAATACAGATGGGCGGAGAACCACGCAATGGTGTATGTATGCCGCTGCGCACAGCTCCAGAGTAGTTGCTCTGCTTTTGATACCGCTTTAGGTAGATACGATGCCGTGAGTTTTGTGCCAGTTCACGTAATAGGCAGCTTCGCGATACAAGAGCAGTAGTTTGGAAGAGCAGTAGTTTTGCGCAGGTGCAGTGTCAAATTGGCGCCTTCATGCTCAGTTTGTTCCCCGCACTCTATGCGTCGCTATGACTGTGCGCCTTCTGTACACTGGCGTGGTTACCGTGGTTTGGATCATTGCTTTGAACACATGAACAAGGACAAGGACTGAACAACACAATAGAGCCCTGCCTGCTTCGCGATTCTGCAATTTCTCGTTGACGTTCTTTTCTATATTTGACCGTGCAGTTGCAAGCGATACTACTTATCACAAGCTCATCACTACAGATTCGTTGTCGAACCTAATTGGAGGCCTCTGCACGCGTGTACTATTGCCTAAAGTGACGGAGTATTAAGGCTGCTAAAGGAAACACCAAAATATTCTGCAGCTCATGTTTAAACACTGACGTGGGTTTCATGGAAGTATGTCTTTTAGTAAAAGTTGATGGAGGAATGGGCGCGGTAAAGCCGAACTCAGGAGGTAGTAACAGGTACAGATCTGCACAGAAGCTTGCATTGCGCCACGACTATCAACAAAATGTGGAATTTTTCTGCAATAGTGGACAATAACAGATTACTCGCTGAATGGCGATTATGTTGATTACTAGCGTACTCATCATTAACGCCTATGTAAGGCTTAATAGGTCCCATTGAAACCATTCAAGCCAACGGAAAGATATTTTCTTGTTATTGTGATGCCTCATTGATAAGCATCCCATCTTGCGACTGCTGATACACGAGTTTTATCAAAGTCACTATTGAGGATTTATGCTATACTGGACCAGAATATTAGCTTCGTTTTTCTCACATGTGCTTCAACTCTTCCTTTGTCGTAAAAACCTGCAAGAATCTTGTCACTGGCAATTCTGTGTCGTTCTTTTTTTGGTGCCCATGTATGACTGACCTCCCAACGATTGCTTTCTGCAAGGGGCGTTACCTCCCTCCTACGGAGTGAAGGAGGTAACGTCAGATGGCGTCATATTTAACATAAATATTTTGGAAATCTAAAAACTACATTTCTGGTCGCAGTGGCAAATATGCCGCCCGGTTCCCACAAGCGCCGTAAGACGCCAAGGGTGCGCCATAACATTCCAACGACATGCCAATACGCCGCTCAATTTATACTCAAGTTGGAGCTATCGCAACTCCGCCGTCTCTAATGTTCAAATAAAGTACGTGCGGCTACAATGATTAAAAAATAAACACGGCGTCCGTGATTCTAATTGTGCCATTCCAGTGGGGTACTTATGCTGCTGGGTGATTTGGTTTTTCAGCATTCCGGCGTAAGCATTACATGGAAAAGACGGTTCCAGAAACTAGGCTGCTCACTTTCTGCACTGCGTAAACAACGGCCGACAGCGTCATAGGTCGAACTGAGAGCGCCAGCACTTTACAATCATTGCGTTTCGGACACCTGCAGCGACAGTGTTTCCGTGTCAGGCTCCCACGGTCGTCCTACGTTCTAGCACTTGATACGGCATTCATATTCGAGCTTACAGAAGCGCCTCAAAGGCGCACGAGACCCACCCGGCGAACTGGCGACTCCTATTGTTACTAAAGTAAGCTACCGCAACCAAGATACTCCACTTTCCGGCTGACGTTTTCCAGTGAATAAACTTCTCCTTCTACCGCAACCAATGAAATGGGGAAGCTTTCGGAACCGAACGCGTGCGTCCGGGCGTTCCTGGAGCGGCACAACGGCAGATCCTTACCAGGGCGTTCATGGTGTAGACTGACGGATAGCTCAGAGCACAAGCGATCGAGAGGCCTCGGAAGATGTGTGTCTTCTGCGCGCAGGCAGACGGGCTTTTATACCCAACCGACACGACACGCCCCCCCCCCCCCCCCCCCCACCCCCCCGTGGTGCCCTTCGGCCTACGTCACAGGCGGAGGGCCTAAGGTGTGCCGCCAGTCCGCATGGACAAGCTCTCACCAGGAGAGCACGGCTTCCGATGTCCTCCCTTTCCGTTTCGGACCGAGATCGTGAGGAAAGGAGAACCGTCCCCCTACGCCGCCACTTTCCCAGAGCAACGCTTCCTCAATGCAGAAGCGCGAAAGCATAAGCAAGCGAAACGCGACGCGTGCACAATCTCTTCCCGCTTATCTCGATCTAGAAGTCGAGTTATACGAAGGGCCGCGAGAAGGAAGTATTACGGTAACACCGCAGAAAGGCAAGAGCCGCAGCGCAACAGTGTTCGGCGGCGAGCTGCCTACCGCCCTCCGTCAAGAATCCGAAGAATCACCGGGCAATTTTTCTTTCTGCGGCTTCGCTGTATTCGTGACTACTTTGGAACGCCACAGGCAGTGCTGTCGTTTTTGTGCTGGTAGGCCGAATTCTGTTCTGTATTCTTTTCATCAACCCCCCTCCCCGTAGCGTGTACTAACCCTTCGCCCCCCGTTGCCACCCCCGTATTCTTGAAGAAAAAATCAACCAATGCAGCCCCATCCCCGGATGCCAGCTTTTTTTGTTTATACCGGCATATCTCGACATCGTCAGCAGCATGAGGAATTGACCCTCTCCCATGGTGAAACAAAATGTGATTTAGATTATATACCACGCTTGAATTCCGGGTTAGTCGGAAGCTAACACCGGTTCTGTACCACCGAAATCTCGTGGTCGGCGTTATACAGACTAACCTTGATTGGTGGAAAACAAAATAAAAAAACGCATTAAATAAAGCATTTTTTTTTCTTTTTTGAAATATTTTACTTCATGCGGGCCTTGCTCAAGTCATCCTCAGGGCGAACCACTTACAGGAGCAGCGCTAACTGAAACATAGTTTGCAAATTATCAACACGTTCAGCATGTTTTCAACGGTTCAACCAAGTTCGAACATCTTTCAAAGCCATATCAACATTTTGACGTTCTAGTCAGATTTCGCGCGCCTTACACAAAGTCAGGCCGCAACCAGCGTCAGCTGATTATGCGTAAGTTTACTTAACGCAGTCACTCGGAGCGCAGTGGAAGCTGACAACTGTTTTTGAATGTGGCCAACCATAAATGAAAAGTGCAGGCGCACTTTGCACTTCATCAAGCTCTTGGAGGAGCTGTAATAGAATGAAAGGAAAATATTCTCATCCATTGGACTGCAGCACGAAACTAAAACGCGAATCCATAGGTTGTCTCTCAAGGTATCCTACGCAGCTGAACAAAAATTCGCCCTGGTCCTGTGATAAAAAGCGAGACCAATGCGTTTCCAGGGGGTCACTCTACCATCGGAGCTAACCTCGAAGATTGCAAAGCGAGGCCAAATGAATCGACAACTCGAAGCACAGGGGCATGGAATATGACAAATTAGGGGCCGAATTCAAAACGCTATTGTTTCAAAGTGATTTTAAATGTTGGCCGACCACCTTTCCTGATAATACGTACGTCCAGCATCAGGATTGGCTGGAAATTTTTTCTTGCGAATAATTCTATCTTAAAAGGTTTTCGTTAGTACAGGCCCAATTCTGCGGAAGCCTGCAAGATTGAGAAAGGTTCATGAAAGAAAATGTTGTCAGCAATCCCACTGTACCACGGAGCTACTAGAGAAACTCAAACGAAATTCTCTAAATAATGGCGTCGGAGTTTCAGCGTTTGTATGTATAACTTCAAAAATGTGAAAACTTCAGTCATGTCCTCCGAGCATCATCTCGGCAAACAGTGCTTGTTCGTGACAAGGGATTCTATCTCATGCCAAAGAAAAAAAAAAAAACGACAGAAATTGAAGACGTTCAATTTGCTTAGGCATCGTCATTCACTAAAAGCTCCCATCGAAAGCTGATTCATATTCCTGGTCACATCTCTCGATTCAAGTTTTCGCCATTATGCACGATATATTCAGCCATTTAACTTATGATGTGCAAAACGCCTTGTGTGCTAGTAGCCTGCGCAGCCTGGTCAGTATTATTTGTGGCTTCGCCCTAATTTCATGTCTATGCGCGTTAAACATTCCACGGAATTTTAATTTCATAGTGTCAGTACAAATGCAGGTCCGGAGGAGCTGGAAAAAAATCTCCCAAAAATATAGCCTGTTTTGACGAAGACATATGGTTCTAGAGGTTACTTCAGTAAGCTTGGCTTGCTTTCGGGCTCTTATTGTATCAAGGAAACATTCCACAGAAATTCCTTCCTTTAATAAAACACAGATTAAAGTTTAGTTCGCTCCTTGTGAGAGAAAGAAAAGTAGTTTTAAGACAGTTAACACAGACTTCGTTTGAATCTCACTTCGCTTGAAAGCCTTCATGATATCCTTTTCCGATGGTTGGCTCGGATAGCACAACGTCAACTGATGAAGTACCAGAGTGAAATTTTACAAATTGATGGTTGAAATAATTTCTTCGATTTTTTTTACTTGACGCCACGTGCCCCGTCATGTTAAAATGCGCAGCCGAAACTGGTAGGCAGAGCGCAATCTTTGTATGACTTATCCGAGGCCACCCTTCAATCTGTCTACCATCACTACGACATACAAGGTCGGTTCAAAACCATGGTGTACGCGTAGCTTAAATTGACCACGTAACCAACATATACTACTTTCACAAAAACTTCTCCCAGATTTGAAAAGTCTGAAAGCGCTTCGAAAAAGCCGTACTTTATTTTTTTCAAAGCGAAAATTAGTATTGCGTCATTCGCGTTCGGAATAACACAATTTCGCAAGCCACTAATAATGCCTAACCGCATATAAAATACTCAAATAGTCATCATACAAAGCCATAGCCTTTTCGTAAACGGTACTAAACCATTTTTGCTTCAATCGCCACCTGAGTTTTTTTTTTGTTTTGTTTTACCATGCTGCAATATTTAGGAATAAATTTAATGCATCTGATCTTTGCCATTATTTTTAAAAGTTTACACGTTTGTGCCTAGCCCCGGGCACCAACATCAACAACCGTTGGACAAATAAAGTTTATTCCTACCCTATCCTACACGTTTGTGGGGAATGCTATTATATTTAAGTAAACGCTAATAATGTGTTGTCTTTATTTTAACAAAACATTTTTGTTTCACAACGCATCCGCCTCATTGAAGGCTTTCTTTCAAAATAAACCAAGCCACACGTTTGATGTTATTTGTCGTGTGCGAGTTTTTCTTGTGTGTCACGTGTGACTAATTCGATCGTGCGTCTCTTATCAAGCTGCTCTTAGCAAAACTTGAACTATTGTCGTTACAAAAAGCAGCGAATAAAGCACTAAATATAGAACCCCTTCCATAAACTGTGGTCGTCTAAATTGCTTAATTTGTATTCCGACAGGCTCACATGACGTTTAATGGGTTTGACCACTAGGCAGCAGACAAATGGATAACCATAACTTCACTAACAAGGCCGAGTGATCGCAGGCCCAAATAGAATATGCATATGTTTCTTATGTTTCAGACGATGCGTATGGACGTAGCGTTCGGTTGCGCAGGGCTGATGTGTGTCAATGATACGAGCCCGTTCCTTGGTGCATATAATATTTTTGTCTTGTTAGCCCTGTCAGTTGGAAGAGAAAACGCTATGGTCAGCCCACTGATGCATGGTATCGCTTCATATTTTTATTCGATATCGACCTCACGTGCCCGTGGTACGTAGAATTAAGTAGTTCCGTGCGGATATAGGCATGAGAAAATTTGCATCTGTTCTCCATGGTGGCTTCCTGGCAATCGCTTCCCGCAGACCTGAGCTAGCGGTTTCGAGCTCGACCCTTCGTTATCGGAGTGACCGCATTCTCATTCATGTGGGATCCCAACCACTCGAGCATTTAAATTAGCTGCCCGTCCAGAAACTCCAGATGGCAGAATTTCTGTAATTTTTTTTTATTTCAAGGCTGTCGCGAGCCTCTGTGTTACTTACAGATTTAAATGTGCACAGAGCAGTCGCTCAGCCAATAAATCAACCCAGAACAATTTGCATTTACCTGGCTAAATGCTCCCCGAAGTAGATAGGTGGCAACTTGCGCTGTCACGCATACGTTGTCGTTTTGGGACGCGATGGTTTGCGTATCGGCGAAGTAAGTGTGCCAATCTGCGATAAAAGTATGCCCTAAGCTCCGTCGTGTAGGGGGCGCCCATAACAGTATTTCCCCGAACGCATATTCCGGAAGTCGCATCAAAGTTCTTCGCAACATGATAAGTCGACAGCCGTGGAAAGGTCATGGCCTCGCATCCCAAGCCGAGCCTTTCTGAAGAGGTCCTACTTAGACGGTTGCTATGCGTAAGTGAAGTCACTGCAGGCATTGCGTGCTGTCGAATTACGCATCGCTGCCTTATATAGTCATGCTCGCCTGCAAGTAAAGATCAGTTGGAAGTTAGCGCTGTTTTCTCTGACCTTTTTTCCCACGGCCGTTATGTACAAAAACCAACTCGCCCAAGCTTCTGCTCTAATCATAATACACAGTGGAAAAGGATATACGTGCATAAAAGGGCCTCTTTGAGGGCACACAAAAGAATAATTAGCGCGGCTTGTAATGGCAAATGCGCTTCCAGCTACAATAATGAAATAGACAATGTCCGATGTACAGGAGGTGGGCGTGAGCGCATTCGGTTGCTGACACAGGCAATCTAACGGGGTGAGTCGTAGAAGGAGCTGGTAGCAACAGTGCATACAGATGCAGAGGAGATGTTCGATAGACACCTCACACATGCAAGTATTGTATTAAATTGTGTCTGTGATCCCAATAAGGAACGAATTGCTCTTGGTGAACGCCACATCCAGCCCCGAATGACTCTATTGGCCTTGTTACAGCTGGAGCTTCGTGGAAGTGTAGAAAAAAATCTAGGGTGGTGCTACGAGACAGTGAGACAAGTTTTTTTGGCAAGGTCCGCTCGAAACAGGGCTGTGCGAACTATCTTGGCGGTGTCGTGGGTGGACGCAGCGTAACCTTCAACGGGTCATTGCAAACGGTGCTGCTATGACCTGGCAACCAGTGAAAATGGCCTCACCCTTTGAGAAAGCACAATGGTAAATCTTCCGGATCGCGGACATCAACTGTTCGTAGTTTCGGTGAGATACGTTTTTAGCAAGCTCTGAAGCACTGGCTTGGAATCACAAAACACTGTCTCTTTTTTTTCGTGCTTCTTCGATGGCATAAGTAGTAACGGAAAGCAGAGAACCAAGATCAGCGGCCATCAGTGTCGTAACTATGAAATGGGGCATTGCTAACTTAAGCGGAATGATAACGGCATCGCAGCAGCTCTCCAAGAAAATGGAGCCGTCGGTGCAATGTGCTAGCAGTCACGTACGCCTCTCGCGGCAAAGTAAGCACATTTGGTTAAACGCCAATGCAGACATTACGGCCTCTTTTGTGACGTCTTAAATTATGAGGCACACAATTTGCGTTGCGAGAAACACAAAAAATGCACTGGTCTTGCCGTAGGTGAATTGTTCAGAAGAATGTCGTGGTTATCAGCCAATAAATGAGAAAATGTTGCACGTCGTCCCCACGCTTGCAAGCAAGCAAAATTACAGTTCTGTAACCTCCGATAGTGTCAGATGTGTGCTCTCAGAGAGTCAGCAATGATACACATCGTGACCGCATTGTCATTCACAATGGAAACCGCCACGTGTGTGTGTTTGTGTGTGAGCTGTTAAGTATTTATCACTGTATATAACATAATCATCACCCGCCACCAGGAGTAGCATGTCAAGCCAACAGCCAGGCTAACATCTCCAGCATGTCATTAAAGCTTATATCTCTGTCTATATCTCACATCCGGTAATGCGCAACGAGGAAGATTGATGCACCTCGATGGGGCTTGAGCCTTATATACGTTTAAAAGCACGAATATTTGTTTTGAATGTGTTCCACAGCGGTGGACCACTGTGTCCTAATATCACAGAAAGGGCCTTCTGTGCAGCTCAAGCGTAGCAAGCACTTATTCGCCTCAAACCTTCGTAGTAGAAGCGCAGTGGATGACGACCTCTTCTTGAAGTATGCGCATTGTGGGCTTCAGGTGAAACCGCGATCAATGATCACGACTAAGAAGCGATGCTTGTTAACAGAGGAGAGGACATGGTGGTTATTAAAAATAGTATATGGCCTCACGGACTTGCGGGGAATAGCTACGGTGCGCATATTTCGGTAGAAACTCACAAGCCTTGTGCACCGAATTAGGTAACATTCGTTTGGCTTCCGCTGTACTTCGTTTTCAAGTGCGTTCGACTGTAGCTATCCGCAACAGAGAACTGAGTATCGACTCAGAATAGGATGCGGGCAGTTAAGCCAATATATTTGCTCTCTGTTATCTTTTGTTGTATTAAAACCATTCTAAAACTGGTACAGCGCAACAAAGAAAAGAAGAAACAAGCCGAGCCGGCCAGATGGAAGAACAGAGCACTTTGTTGCTGCTTTATCGGACCATTGCTGCTTTTAATTGCATTTACCATTTAAGGAACATTGTTGCATTTAACCATTGCTGCTTTATTAAATGCATTTTATGCACTAGTGGTTATGAATAGTCTCCATCGTACGGGTTGTGAGGCCGTGCATGATAGCCTCCTGTATGTCTGTGAAGGTTAAGTCTGAAATATACAGAACTCTAGAGGACACACTTCAACTACCCCCTCCCCTCCACACATACAGTAGATGTACGTATGTCTTGAGGTCTTTCATATTTCTGACAAGTGCAAGGTTTGTGGATCGCGCAGGTGAAAACTAGGGACGAACGAAAAAAGAAAAATGCCTTCGTTACTGCTTGTACATAGCGAAGCACCTTATGGCCTAATATTTGATGTAGGTCGCGCACGTTATTACGTACCGTGCACAAGGGCAAGCTCTACTTTTGTACTCGGAAACACAAAAGTGATCGGGCACTTTTGTACCGGCTGCTGGCATCGTTTCGGAAGCACGTTTTGTTCGAACCGCGACGGATGATCCTCCCTACAAGTTTTGGATTGTCCGACGCACACCGATGGACACGAAGTGTTCATTAGATACAGATTGAAAAACATCATCACCCTTATTTAGCGCATGGCATAGAACGTCGTTTGTAATATCACGTTAGGCTTCTATAAGAGAACTCTGCTTAGAATAAGTGTACTGAAGGAAGGCATCGCGTTCGCAAAATTTGTTGGATTAGACGTTTACGCAAGAAGAGTTGAATAATAAGTTTAGCCAAATAATCTTTGTGACGGAAGTTTATGTTAAGTGAGTGTTTTTAAATGTATTTAGTCATGACCATTGTTGTCGTAGCAAAGTCGGCTACAAAACTCGACATTAGAGGTTCATTGTGACTTCCTAGCGATTTGAGAAAAATAAGATTAAACAGGCCACGCGATGAGTGCTTTTTATTGCGATAGTAATTATGCGTACTTCTGATGCGCATCCGGGCCGCACTCGTGCCGCAAGGGAAATGGCTAACAAAAGAAAATCACATAAATGTATGTTACTGCGCCTTGTTCAGTAACTGCAGGCATGTCTGTGCAACCCAGCGCCACGCAACGCGTGTCGTTTCTTACGCTTTCTGACCTTTCAACAAAGCGCCACAGTCAGGGTTTAAGAAAACACTTAGGTACCATGAAGCATCATATGTTATATATATTTTGGACGCCTTCATCCTGCAAAGCGGTAACATGTTTTACACGTCCCTCTAAAAATAAAGGAAATATAAATTTCTGTAGCTGGATACGACCTTCTGTAAGCACGATTATGTGTAGGCATAGGTCGCGATTGAGAGCATGGTCATATTGTCATGCCAGCATTGTTTACCTTTTTTTTCGCAATGACTGCTCTTTCACAACTGTTCTGGTTGTTAACTTACAGTTAAGGTATTGTCACGTTGTCGTAACGCTATCAGCCAGCCCCATCTCGGATGTGCTTGCAGCGCATTCCGAGTACAATTAGGCCGATTCCAGTTTGTTGAAGGAAGAGGAAGAAGAGGAGGATGAATAAGCTTTATTTTAGGGCAGGAGAGTAGAGCCCTAGGCCTCTCTATCTAGATGACAGCCTCGAGCCCTTGGGCCTTGGCGGCATCTCCGGCCTGCTGGATTGCCTCAAGTTGGCTTTCCAGGGCACAGCTGAGCAACGTGGTCTCCCACTGCTCCCTGGTCTTGTGTATCTTATTCTGTGTGAGTGTCCGAGGACAAGCCCAAACCATATGTTGTAGGTCCGCCCTTTCTTGGGAGAATTTTACATCTATCCCTGTAAAGTTGCGGACAGCAGCGGGGGTAGGCCACCGGGTTCGTATATGCATCTGCTTGCAAGAGGCGCCATGCCGTCGCTTGCAGTCTACTTAGCGAGGAGTGTGCCGGGGGGAAATGGGCCCTTCCAAATTTATAGTGTTTCTTGATGTCGTTAAAGCTGGTCATCCGGTCTCTCTCCGTTCCCAGTATTTGTTGCGTGTCACCTGCTCGGCCTGTCAGTTCTCGAGCCAGCTTGTGCACTATTTCGTTTCCGGGAAAGGAGGAGTGTGCGGGCGCCCATATAATGTGAATGTCTCGATCTTCACGAAAGTTGGTCAACATTCTCAGCGCTTCCGGCGAGATTCAGTTAGTCGAAAACAAGTTTTTTTACAGCAAGAGATCCAGTATTGTCGAGAAAGCAAGAACAATAACAGAAAATAACGACTAGATGTGTTATTTTATCACGCAGGTTCAGGGATTGTTGTATTTTGCGTACTGACATCATGTGTTCATTCGCTAATTCAGAATCTTTTGCAGCGGTCTGGCAGAGTCCCGAAACAATGCCTACAGAAAAAGTCATTTGTTCCATCCAATTTGACGTTGAAAATGAAAAAGGCGAAGCATTTTTTTTCTGGTGACGAGGGACGTTGCCCTCGTCAGCATATATTTACACGAGTCACGAACATAATTTGCACTGTTGAGGTCATCGCTTCGACTTAGATGGCAGGTATAGGCTGTGAACGTTTTCCCGCAGAGGCCGCCATTGTACGGCTTTCGCTGAAAGATTCTTCACGCTGTAAAGAAAAAAGAATATGGGTAAGCTTACGTAACATAATTGGGCGCAGACCGAAGTGGTTCCCGCACATGTGGAAGCAGAATTTCGTAGATGTGTTACGCACACTACCATATGATATAGAATAAAAGCGGCCGCTTCTATGGAGTACTCTCCCATAGCTGAAACAATTATTCAACTCTGGTCAAATTCTGTTTTGTTATTAGGTTTCACACCTGTTGTTATGAGCGTGCAGCAGACACTTTAATGAATTTCTCTTAAACACGCCACGCAGATAAGTTTCCGAATTTTTTTGCTTCGCACGTGCACCTATGAAAATCTTCCACAAAGATCCGAGATCCCGATATAGTGTACACATTTCCAATAAACAGCATATATCTTAATATATAAAGGCGTCGGAACCTATCACTCCTATATTGTTTACCACAAAAACGACATCGTTCAATGCGAGTGATAGCCACATATGTATATACACAAGCGCAACGATTGTAGCTGTATGAGTCATATGACATCCACACATCAAATGCTAAAATACACGTACAAAAGGCTACCCGATTGGTAAATCTCCACTTTCGTTTGTTTAAAAATTACTTGGACAGATAGAAAGATGCTCCTGATGCATGTACATCTATAAGATTTTGAGCTTTCTTACACCATCTTTTTCAACCAATCATTGTGTCTCAAGAAAGCAACGAGATTTTTTTTACTGCTTAAACTGTTTCAGATTTGAGCCGCACCGTCCTGCCTTGGGACCCACCCATGCATATTGCCCGAAGCATACATTTCAATATATTTTTTCAAGTTTCAAAGTGAGATTACCAAGTAACTTACCAGAATGTGGCAGATACTAGAAGGGGACGCCTATTTGTGGTGCTTGACGAGCACGACCTTGCCGACGGCACCACCGCCGCCATAGCCGCCAGCGCCGTAACCACCGTAGCCACCGTATCCACCAGCGCCGTAGCCCCCGTAACCACCATAGCCACCATAGGTGACGCCACCTCCGTAACCTCCGAGGCCACCTCCGAGACCTCCAAAGCCACCGCCGAGACCGGCACCTCCAACGCCGGCGCCTCCGCCGACGCCTCCGATTCCGGAGTGGGCCACGACGGCTCCGCCGCCGCTGACCTGATTGACGTGGTGTACAGTGCGGACCAGGAAGGCCGGTCCGGCCACGGACTTGCCGGCACCCGCCCGGCCACCGCTGAGCAGGACGACGCTGCTTCCGACACCGACGGCACCGCCGCCTCCGCCGAGGCCACCGGCACCCAGACCTCCGAAACCGACGCCGCCTCCGAGACCTCCGCCGTAGCCCCCACCGTAGCTTCCGCCGTAGCCTCCGCCGTAGCCACCGAGACCACCTCCACCAACGTATCCACCACCCAGACCGCCGCCTAGACCACCGCCGCCACCTCCAATGAAACCTCCGAAGGCGCTGGCAACCAGGACACTTAGCAGGACGCTGCAGACCTGCGACGATTTGGAAGCACAGAACGCTCATTCACTCATTTTATCTCTGTACTCCACATAATGTTATGAACATTTTGTAACGCTTCGTAGGCGTACTTTCTGGACGCTTGCTTTGCTGTTTTCTATAATTTCCTGCTTCATTACCCCTACACGCGTGTTATTGTACGAATCAGATTGTTTTCTTTTCAATGCAACTGGTGTGTTAGCTGAGCCTTTCACTTTTACTTCTGTTGTAGTACATAGCCAATCAGAATAAGGCATTGAACCTTCTGGTGGTTCGCATTGCATTACTTGTGTCATCCTCACTCTGCCTTGTATAGGAAGCAACGTCCCCATGAACATTCTTACTTTTTACACTCTAGATCAACAGAAGTAGGCAGTCACTTACGTATCCTTACGTGATGTGAAGGCGAAAGCATGATGACTTGTCCGAGTTACCTTAAATAGAAACTCTACTTAAATCCACCTTAATTCACCTTCCTTTAATTTGTATCAACCTTAGTTCACCTTCATCCACTTTAGTCTGTCTCAATGCAGCCTAATTCACTTTATTGTACATTATTCTACCATAATTCATTTTAATCCCTGCGCTGAGTCCTTGTGTGTAGGAGCAGCCCGAGAACCTCTACTTGATGCTCAGTCACTTCCCCGCACTCTATGATTAGCTATGACTGTTCGCCTGACTCGAACCTTGTATACGTTTAATTCATCCACAAAGACATGGACTTGACAACAGAATAGTGCCCTGCCAGGTTCTTGCAATTTCATGTCATCGTTTTCTTTCTTTTTTGAATATTTTGAAGAGGACTTGCACATCACAATTATTTATGACAAGCTCATTCTTACAGATTCAGGATCAAAAATAATTTGAGGCCTCTGCTGGTGTTTATGGTGTCGTTCACGGTGACTGAGAATTATGGATACTTAATTGGGAACACTAACAAAACCTTGTTGGTGCTGTCCTGAGCGGAAAGGCCCTGGAGTAATGGATCCAGTTAAAATATACATTAGAATGTAACCACCAGTACAGGTCGGCCCTGAGGCATGTGTTACGCCTATGCTATGAACGAAATCTTCGAGCACTCTGCATAATGGATAGTATGCGATTACTTATTTCATATTACAGAATTTCAAGCGATGATGTTGCAGAGAACCGAAACCATCTGTAACGCCTGAGTCAGACATAATAGGATAAGCTGAGTCCATTGCTCCTGAAGAAAGATATTTCCTTGGTTTTGTGCTGTCTCATTCACAGGCGGCGAATCATGCTGCTGCTGCTGCTGCTGACGGCATATTAGGAAACATCACTATCAAGAATTTGTGTTCAGAGCTCCAGAAAATTAGTGTCGTTCTTGTTGACTGCCTTCAAAGTTTCATTTATAACGAAGAGCTCCAAGAATCTTGTGCCTGGCAGTTATGTGTCTTCGTTTTGTTTGTTTACATCCAACACTCATGTTTCAACGAGTGCTTTCTGCAAGCTGGATGGCCGGAGCTAACGTCACGTGATCCCAAGTTTAAGATAAATGTTTGGAAAGTTCGTAAACTATACTACTTTTGCCAGTGGCGACAATGTCGCCGTTTGTTAGCAAACTCCATCAGGCGCTGGAGATAAGTGCTAACATTCCAACGCCATGTCACGCCTTGGAAACGACCAATCCATAGCGCTTATGTTAACTACGCTGTAATACACCGAGCGCTTTATACGAAAGTTCGAGCTATCGGAATGTTTTTGTTTTGAAAATTCGAATTAGCTATACGTGGTTACATTGATTATTAAATAAATTATGTGGCTGTGAGCCTACTTGTGCCGTTGCAGTGTAAGATGTACGCTGCTGGATGATTTGGTGTCGCAGCAGTCCTGTGGAGGAATTAGCTCTAAATACGGTTCCAGAACTCTATGTACACAATCATGCGCCAACAACGTTTTAGGTGAACTGAAGCGCCAAAAGTTCACAAACTTTGCTTTTGGGATCCAGGCACTCACTGTATATGTGTCCCAACTCGGAACCTTCGTAAAAATTAGTGCCTATTGGGGTGATCTCCTTCGAACTTCGAGACTGATCTCAAAAGTACACGACATTTAGCGACCGAACACGCCAGCTCCAGCGGTAGTAAAATAAACTTTGGCAACCGATGAAATCAAGAAGTCCTCGAAACCGAACGCAGCGCTAGGCCCTTGGAAGAGTGGGACACTTAAGTGCGGATGCTTACCAGGGAGTTCATGGCGAAGGCTGGCCGGTTGCTCAAAGCACAAGCGAGCACGAGACTTTGGAAGATGTGCGTCTTCTGCACGGAAGCAGACGCGCTTTTATACCCAACCGACACGGAATCCCCCCCCCCCCCCTCCCCCTGCCCCGGTGTTCCCTTCTGCCCACGTGACAAGAGGGAGGTGTGCCGCCACTCCGGGCAGGTATAACCCTCTCTTAAAGCTCATAGCTTCCGATGTCTGTCTTCCCTTTTCGTTTTGAACAGAAATGAAGCGGCGAGGAGGAGGGTCCCTGCCGCGACCGTCCCAGAGCGGCGCTTCCTCAACGCAAAAGAGCGAGAGCATAGGCAAACGGAACGCGACGCGTGCACAGTTCCTCCGCTTATCTCGATCCTAGAATTCGAGTTAAACGACACGCCGCGTGGGGGAAGTGTAACGGCAACATAGGAGAGTACGAAGAGCCGCAGTGCAACATTATTCGGAAAGCTGCGCGCAGCTATCCCTCCTAGATCGGAAGAGCTGCTCGATTTCTCTTTCTGTGCTTCCGCCGCGCTCGTAACGTCTCTGGAACGCCACCCGCCGCGCTTCTTTTTTCTCACCGGATGGTCGAATCGTGTTCTTGTGTAATTCTTGCTTCGCCCCTGCATGCCGTGCGCTAAACCTTCTCTCCCCTCTCCCCCAGAAAAAAAAAGAAAGAAAGAACCGAACGAAAGCAACCAATCCTGCCCCACCTCACGGTGTTCGCGTTGTTAGTTATGCCGACATATCTCGGTATCCTCAGCGGCATAAAGAATTGCTGCTCCGGCCTAGTCAAACGCAGTATTACGTGCAATATACGACGTCCGCATTGCGGGAAAAGGCGGAAGTTAAGCTTGGTTCTTTACCTCCGATATAGCATCGTCTGCGTTATACAGACTCACCCTGCTGGGTTACCGCATTTACTCGTGTAAAACTTGTGGTGTTTTTTCAAGTTTTGAAATATTTGCAAGGTGTGGGCTTCACAGGAGTCAGGCTTGTGGCTACTAGCGTATCCTAGTGGCGCTCAGTCAAACATTCTTTGCAATTTTCTGGCAGCTTCAGCATGCTTACAACGGGTTTAATAAGGTTCCAACGCCTCTCAGACCCATGACACGACGTATCGGACACCGCATTTTCGCAGCCCTGTCAGGTTTTGCGGGCCTTAAGACGAAGACGTGCCGTAAGCAATGTCTGCAGATTGTGCGTAAGTTTGCAAAACGCACTTACTGGGAGCGTAGTGGCATGACGACAATGGTTTTTGAACATAGCTAACGCCAAGTGAAAGCGCAAGCACAGTTTTTGTTTTAGCAAGTGCATAGATGACCTGTGTTTTCATGAAAGAAAGAATATGGTCCTCCATGTAACTGCAGCATGAAGCTGCAATAAAAATATTTACTGATGCCTCCGACAGAAAGCTACTCAGTTGAAAAAAAAATTCTATTCGGCTCCGGGGACCAAACCCGGGGCCAATGCATTTCCGAGGTGGTCACTGTGCCACCAGAGCTGACCAAGAGCATAGCAGATAGTAAAGCCAGGGCGAATTAATCAAAAACTGAGTGCACAGGAACATAGAACACTGCAAATCATCGACAGAATTCAGAGAGAATTTTATTTGTTATTGCTCTTTGAGGTTGTCTGCACACCTCCGTTCCGCATCAGGCTGACCACCTTGTCCAGTATGAGTATTGGTTGAAATTACTTCTTACGAATAACTGTGCCGTGAAAGTTTTTTATTATAGCAGTTGGAGTTCTGTAGAAATCCGCCATGTGAAGGAAGTTTCATGAATTGTAATATTGGCATCCATCCGACTGTAGCTCGAAGTTATAACAAAAAAGGCCCGTACGGATTTTCCTGAAAGTGCGCTTCGCTGTTTCGTGTGTATTATATATAATTCCTAAATGTCAAAGGAAAGCCGCACGAAGCCAGTGGCTTTGTGTCACATTGAGGTGAACCACAATTTTTCATCCCATAAGCTTTCCTGCACATTGAGGAATTTCACCAAAACTGATTTTCCACTTTCTAAACGTGGAAACAAAAGGATATGCCGTTTCTAAATTTCGTTTTCGTCATTCCCGAAGGTTCATTTGTGCACCCGAATACGTAGGACCGCCTGATCTTACCTTTATATTTTAGATATTTATCTTGCCCCACCGCTATCTTCACTTACATAGGCCATGTCCTTCATCTGTTCCTCCGTAGAAGAACGGTTTCTTGATGCCCCTTTACGATTGTTCTTGGCATCGAAGCTGCGATGTCTAAGGAAACCTTAGCCATAGCTCCAACGAGAGTGTGCTTATAGACGTAATGCCAATCTTTAAAACGTACTGGTATGTACAAGCGACTACTTACTGCTGCCATTTACAATTTCAAAAGTTTCGTAGATAATTCAGAGGCTGTGGAAATGGTATGGTATGATGAACTTTATTCAGGTCCTGAAGGTCAACCCTTTGGTTGATGCAGGTGTCTCCCACGTCGGGACTTAAAGTTTAACCTTACCGCCGTATCGTGGGCCTTCTGGATGGCCTGTAGTTGATCTAAAAGAACTCCACTGTGAAGAACTCTTTGCCACCAGTCTTTTTTCGTGTCGCACTCTGTGAAAGACACAGGACACTGTCAAAACATGTGATCAGGGTATTGATGCCATTAGACTTCTCGGAATTGATTGTTACCTCTCTTTGTGGATATAGCTGGCGTGAACTTATAGATTTCTCTTCATGACCTGAAAAAAAAAATGCTGTGGAGATGCTGGCTGCATACTTGTTGTCGACATATATGTGGTCATACTGCAGCAAAGTCAAATTACCACTCGTTCATTTCAGAAAGAAATACGGAATTTCCTATTTTTAACCACAAAAATGAAGCGCGTGTACTATTTGGCTGAATCTAAGACCGTCAAGTCTTAAGCGTGTTGTGGTATGTTCTGTGTGCATATCTTTCAGTTTTCCTTTTCTTAATTTTTTTTTTTTTTTGCTTTTCAATACGAAACTGCGACATTTTCCCGCTTCACAGATAAGCATCCAAGGAGTGGTTATCCCTACCTCATTCTCAGGTTGAGAGTGTACTGAAATGAAAAAAAAAGCTGCAGAACGTTAACAACGAAAAAACTTTTATTGCGCGATTTTTCCTGGGCATATAATGCGGGAAGGATAGAACGTTCCGAATTTAGATTCTGTATTTAGGAGAATTGAAATGAATCACGTGGAACTAGCCGTTGTGCAGAAATTCGTGCCACGTACAATAGTTAATGCAGTTTGTGTAATGTTTTTACGGTCAAGAAGTTTGCTGCATCTCCAGTGTCCATTCCTCTGAACATCATCTCGACACACATTAGTTGTCAAGGCATGAAAGGAACCAACTTCCCACGACAGAAACACGACAGAAATTACAGTCGCGGCAGTGGCCTTATTCATCTAGATTAAGACAAAGCTGGCTTCGAAAGCAGAGTCACCCGAATTACCTAATCTCTCGAAGCATGTTTCCGCTGGCATGCACGATATAATCATGCCTTTGTCTAAGAGAGTGCGAAAGGCCTTCTGTGCCGATAGAATGGTGAGTGCGCCAAATATTCTGTGTTGTTAGTCTGTATAGTTCCATGTGATTCGCATCCAATATAGCGCAGAATTTTAATTGATTGTTACCTTTGGCCACGTCAACACAAATGACGGTGCTTAGTAGTTAATTTCTTTTCTCTACGATATCTACACCCTGTATTGACGGAGGCATACCGCTCTTGCGATGGCCTTAAATTGGCGCCTGCAATGCGCAGCCTAAACTGGTTGGCCGAACAAAATCCCTGTATGCCTATTCCTTGGCCACCCTTCTGTACGTTTGACTTCGCTGAGATATTGGAGGTTGGTCTAGCCATGACGATACGTACATTACTAATCTCAACACGTAACCAACGCATACTAAGTTCACACAAACTGCTCCTCAAACTTAAAACACAGGAAACGCTCCCAAAAAGGCCTTCCCTTGAAATGTCATCGCCTTCTAGCAAGCGGTGTGAACGTATTCATACATAGACCGTCATCTGTAGTTCATTTCATTTGACCTTCCTTCAATCGACAAGAATAAGTTTGAATTATTCCGTGCTTCCCGAAAAATATTTCTGAGAAGCCGGGGAAGCTTTTACACCCATACCCGAAACGGAATTATTGTAAATAAAATCTAATGTGTTGTTTGCTATTTTGAAGGCAATTTGTGGTATTCAACGCAATAAGCATCTCTGAAGGCTTTCTTTCAAACTAAATTAGGCCATGGATCTGATGTTACCTGCCATGTGAGTAATTTGTTCAGTAATGTGTAACTAATCCGTGCGTCTCTTAACCAACGTCTGAAGCATTAGGATACTAAGAGCTATTCGAAGCGAAGAATCTGTACTTATTGAAACCTCTAGAGACTGGCGACTACAAGCGCAGCAAATAAATAACAAAAAAGACCCCACTCAATCAGCTGTAGGCGTCGGTCACGTTTAATCTATCCTGACGGGCTCACGCAGCGTTTAATGTGTTTTGCCACTAGGCAGCAGACAAAGTGATAACCATTACTTCACTAACAAGGCCGAATGACCGCAGGAACTAATAGAATATGCATAAGGTTGTTAAGTTTGAAACGATATGCGTGTGCACGGGGCGTCTATCTGTGCAAGGCTGATGTGTGTTGCTGATATGAGCCCGTCCCTTTAACGCGTATCATTTTGACACTTTGGTTGCACTGCTAGTATGAAGAGAGAATTTCATGTTCACCCTAATGATGAATGGTCTCCCCTCATTATGTTTATTGCGTTTACGGCACTCTACGTGACCATGGTGCAAATAACGAAGAACTTGGGTGCGGATACAGGTGAGGGAAGATTTGCATTCCTCCTACACGGCGGATTCGTGGCTATGGCGGTATACAGCTGAGCTCGGAACTCCGAGTTCTATTTCATTTCGAGAGCGACCGCATTGTCATTGCTGTGGGATCCCAAACACTCGAGCATTTACTTTAGGCGCCCGCTCAGAGATTACAGGCGGCAAATTTTGGAGCACTCGCGAGTTCCCGTGTTGCTTCCAAACTAGAAGGTGCATAGAGAAGTCAATCTGCCAATAAATCAATCAAGCAAGCTTTGCATTCATCTGTCTCAGTGTTCTACGAAGTACAAAATAAGGGTGCCAGCGTTCACTTTCATGAAGGCATACATGTTTTTTTGATGAGCGGATTTGCGTAGCGGCGGAGTAAGTGTGTCGACCTGTAATAGAAGTGCACAGACAACTTAATCGTTTAGAGGCCGAATACGCGCGTGGTTCCCCGTAAGCACGTTTTGGAAGTGCGCATAAAATTTCTTCACTACACGATAAGTAGACCGCAAAGTAAATATTCTGCGCTCGCATCCTAAGCGACGCATGTCTGTAAAAGAGGTCTTTCGAGCCGATTTCTTGGCATAGGTGAATTAGTAGCAAGCGTACATTGCACTGTCGAGATATCGACTCTGTGCAGCATGGTCACATACTGTGAAGTGGAACACCGCATATATTCTAGAGAGGGAAGCGAAATATAACTTAGGATAGCGTGCAGTGGCAAATACGTTTCTGCGATAGAGACGTGACCACTGTTTTAGGTGCTGGAGGCTCAGTAAGGCAGGAGAATTAACAAGAACGAAAGACGCGGAGGGCAAGCTCGCCATACGTTCCCGCATGACCTGACCGTCGCCTCACGGATATGGACACTGTCTCGTCGCGTGGAATCTACCCGTAAAGCACACTACTGCAATCTAATGGCCCTCCCTCTGCCTGCGGACGGTGTAAGTGGTACGCAATGCGGCGCACGTCTCAAAATGTTGGCGTGCACTGAATCCGTACGCTCGTGCCGATTCGGCGTGTACACCAACGAACTCTGATTTGACGACGCGACGTTTGTTGACAGGTGGAAACCGTTCGGCGGAGCAGAAGGTGTTCGAGGTTGACGACCATCGGCACCAGGAGACATTTTTCTTCTCGAGCCGAGTTCAAGTTTCCGCGTGATTGCGCGAACGCGCCTCGTGCGCTGTCACATTTTGTTCTGCGGCCACGCCTGTTGCTGCATTGACTAGATTATGCACGATCGAAACATAGCACGGCCGTCTTACCTGTGCCTACCTTGTTAAAGAAGAATATATTGCTATTGCATCATGTACCACTCACATGGCACGTATTCTCGGACGATCACTTTCAGTGCGCGCTGAAATGGCTTGTTGAGCGAAACCGCTCAAATAACCAGTCGCGCCGCGTTCCGCGTCACGCGGTGCGACCTTGACCTTGACCTACGCAGCGGTATTCCGTGACGGTTGGAGTCCCAGAACACCGCTGCGTAGGTCAAGTCACACCCCTTTACCAGTGATCAGGCGTGTGAAGCTTCGAATACAGCTTGCTCATTTGCTTGCGTTTACTTGTGCGTGTTTATGATGATGAATTCATGATGATGATGACGATACTGACTTGAATACCTTTGGCACATACCCACTCACGGGGATTTGGCCAAGAGTCTGGCAGATTTTTTCATACGTGTTAAAGTTAAGCGCGGCCTGGACATTCAACGCTCCTGTAATGCTGTCTTTCGGAGTGGCTGTGTTTGGGCACTCACACAGGAAAGTATGCGTCGACATCAAAAAATTCATTATTGAATCAAGCCGATTTCATTGTTGACCGTATTATTCATCTCACTCCACCCTTATTCCCTGAATTATATATATATTGAATGACTGTCTACTGAATTGTCTTGGGTATAACTCACCCGCCGTGGTTGCTCAGTGGCTGTGGTGTTCGACTGCTGAGCACGAGGTCGCGGGATCGAATCCCGGCCATGGCGGCCGCATATTGATAGGGGCGAAATGCGAAACACCCGTGTGCTTAGGTTTAGGTGGACGTTAGAGAACCCCAGGTGGTCCAAATTTTCGGAGTCTCTCACTACGGCATGCCATGTAATCAGACTCTGGTTTTGGCACGTAAGACCCCATTATTGTTTCCTTTCGCACACTATGCTTTGTCTTTCATGCAAAACTGCAGCCTCTTTTTGTTTTATTTTACTCTTCCACGGGAGTATCCATAAAGTAGCTTGATGAAAGAAATTCCTGTTCCTTTGTTTATATATATATATATATATATATATATATATATATATATATATATACGGGGTGATCCTTTTTGAGTGTCAGGGAATTTTCAAAAATCGCCTGTTGCAGATAACATCGTAATTCAAGTCCTTGAGCTGCATTATCTAGACATGCGGACATTACTTGCACAAGAAATCAAAGCACGTATTTATAAAAAAAACACGAATTCACATCTTAACGGCGCATATCGCAATTTAGGATTGTAACCGGAGAGTCTGCAAGGCGTATCCACTTTGAAAGAATTTCTAAAGTGACAATCATTGAAAGATATACGAAAATTCACTGTTGTTCTACTACCTCTTCAACAAAATGCCCTTTCATGCATTGAAGCACAAAATTAACTGGAGCGCCGATGTATTTTTAACCCGTAGTTTCCGAAAACAATGTCTCGAAACTGGTGTCATCCTGGTGAATCATTTCATGTGCATAACTCTGCTAAAGTGGGCGGTTACAATTTGTTAATTGCAGGATGTACCATACGGTAATGACTTGAGAAGATAATTAGTAATTTTGTCAATTAGTTGAATATGTGTTTTGATTTCTTGTGCTATAGTAATGTCCGCCTGTTCGAATAATCCCTCTCAACTGCAAGAATTGTGCTATCCGCCACACGCAACATCTAAAAATTCCGTAAACATTAAAAAGATCACCCGTAAAGAATCACCAGACAAACTGCGGCATAAAACAGGCCTCTTAAGGATTTGTCATTTGCAGCTTATAAACTTTGCAAAGAATATAAATTCAGCAGAAAAATAAAATATGTGCTCAGTCATGAAGGAAGTTCATACCGTTTTAAATATATTGTGAATAAGCGGTTAACATGATACAGCAGGGAAATGAAAGTTAAGAAGTGTGAGTGTAGAATTCAGTATTATTGGCGGAAATGCAATATGGTCACCTTATTTGGAGATACTCATCCAATTTTTTCAGGTTGAGAATATTTGTATGAAAGCAAATAACAATTTTACGTTTGTAGTGCAAGACATTTTACGTTCGAAGTGCGAAACCCTAAAGATGAATAGGAACGACACAACACAGATACTTGCGCTTTGGCCTCCCGGTGATAATACAGGTATTTTCTGCGGTTCTCTCTGTTGTTTTCTGCTACAAACATGGACAGAAGGCTACAGGAGAAAAAGCCGCAGCTTGACAGCCTCCCGAGTCTCATATATATAAAATACAAAGAAAAGCAACATGAAGCTCCAGTATATGCATTTCCTATCCGATGACCATTTTCTTCTACAGGCCATATATATATATACACACACACACACACACACACACACACACACATATATATATATATATATATATATATACATATATATATCATAGGAAGCTAACAAACAACAGTACAAGTAATTTATCCTATGTTGTCCTTGGTGTCATAGTTTGTTGGCTTATTATGATATGATTAATAAAAAATCGGGTTCCTGGGTTAACCCCTTCTCGTTCACACACACACACACATATATATATATATATATATATATATATATATATATATATATATATATATATATATATATATATATATATATATATATATATATATATATATATATATATATATATATATATATATATATATATATAATATATATACCATTTCTGGCTGCGAGCAGTATGCAGTTCTCATTCAGTGTTGAAAATGATCCGGGCAAGCTACTTCTAATGATCTGAAGTGAAGGCGCGATAACGACGGTGGACGAAGAGGGAACACACACACGCAGGGCACCACTTCCAACAATCTTTAATCAGGAAATAACTGCTTTAACTGCTTTACCTGAACGCGAATGCGCACTGGCAAACTGTGATTGCGCTCCCTATAAAAAATAGTGGCGTTTTTTCCTGATTAAAAATTGTTGGAAGTGGCGCCCTGTGTGTGTGTCTGAGTGTATGCCCTCTTCGTCCGGCCTCGTTGTTGCGCCTTCACTTCAGATGATACTTAACCAACACGCCCAACTATCCATCCTTACTTCTAATGTGTATGACATTCAAATATGTAAATTCGCTAGTGGCCCAATGTTTCACGCACGAATAGCCATGTTTGGTGCAACACATTCATAATGGACTACCTCATGAAACATCTGTTGTATGCATTGATACTCTACCAGCCGACACAGAATACCGGTCTCCTAACTACAATATTCAAGTCGATATTCAAAAGAAATCAGCATTGGGCAGGTTTTTTGCTTCACGCGTCACCATTTTACGCACGTGGTACGCGTTGCCTGTGCGAATGTGCATGAATTGCCTGTTGTATATCTGTTAATGTGAAAACAGTTTGTTTTGGTGTATTTTCACCTTCATAATTTTTAACTTCTCAAAAAGTTCACTATGTTCCAGACGTACAGATACCTCCTTCAGGGGAGCTATATAGACTATGCCTTCATTGTCGCAACAAATGTTTTGAACGTTCTCAATTCGCAAATTAAAAAGCTTCTTTTATTTAGACAAGAAATTTACATATAAGAGCATCATGGCAAAAGATGGTGGCACTAGTCTAAAGCTTATTTCTCACTTATTCTGTCACACAGTTGTGAGCAATGTGCTCATGAAAGTATGGGTAATTCATATTTGAAATGATGAGTGACGGTTACATACATTCGAAGTCTTTATCTGCGCCTGTCTATTAATTAAGTAGATATAGCCTGTGGAGTTGTGTGAATACTCAGGTAGCTGAAGTGATGTATTATACACAGCTTCCGCGCAGATTATGATTGGCGCAGAAATAGTTTTTTAAGCTATCAGATTTGTGGTGGTTTTCCACTAAATTGACAGACGAGAGGGAGGTTTCGTTTGCTCACTTGACGAAATGGCTCAAGTGAAAGTGAGCTTTAGAACCCATGACACCAACTGCAGTCGCTATGTACGACTAAGAACACCATCTGACAGAAAGTTTAGCAGTGGAATTTATTTCCTACTATACAAAGTAGTGTAGGTGTATTGAGCATTTCAATGCTGGTATACTAAACACAAAATTCTAAATTCTGTGTTGTTCAGGTCACATGCTGGCGACCTGACTCTTGATAAGCCAATCAACGACAACCACCGGTCGGTGACGTCAGCCACCAGGAGTATAAATGTCCTACGCATCGACCTATTCTTCAGTTGGCCAGGTTGCAGCCGCAGCAGCACCAGTACGATGTTTAGTCGTTCCTTGCTCTTAATGCAGGTGCGTTACTATTCCAACGCTGTATGGATCCGATCTGATGATTGCTTTTCGCTGCTGCTTCTTTGCCCCATAGACTTGTGCCCTGGTGTTCGCACGTTTTATATTGCACAAGTCGTCTGATGTCGAACTCAAACCGGGTCTTGAGTCCGAGTCAGCGAGTACCAGTACAAGCAATGAGTCTGGTAATAAATCTGGAGCGCAGAGTGCGATTGGTTTTAACTCTGCTCTCGATGAGCCTGTTGATGCACATACTCCTCCTGTATGGCATGCCACTCATGATCTTTCTGTATCCGAAGTCTTTTATAAGCTACAGAATGGGCAAAATAAGTTCGCGCGAGACATTGCTAACGTCGAGCCATTTCAACAGACAGTCTCCTGCCGTTTTGATGCTTTAGAGTATCGTGTCGGGGCATTAGAGTCCTCGCCTAATGACTCCAGGGAAATTTGTAAATTCCATGCAGATATCAACTCCTTAATCTAGTAAAACTACCAAGCTGGTCTTAAAATTTCATCAAATAGAAAATTGTTCTCGAAGAAATAATCTTATAATAGACGGTATATTGGAACGCGCCAATGAAAACGCGGCCATACTGTGGTCAAACTTTACTTCTGTGTTTACCGACGCCTTGAAGACTAACTGTCCTCATATTGAAAGCGCCCACAGGCTCGGTAGAACATGCACTGGTCACAGTCGTCGTATGATATTAAAACTTTCTGACTTGAACAGCAAAATCGCGGTAACAAAAACAGTTATAAACTCAAGGTCTCAAATGTGTTCATTAGAGAAGATTTCTCTGCAAGGATTAAATTTATTCAGAATAAAATCTGGGAAGCATCAATTGCTTTTCGTAACAACGGCTCTGTCGTAAAGCTAGCATACAATCATGCATTCATTGACAAGATTCGTTATAACTGGGATGACAATTCAAACACAACAGTAAAAGTACCTCATCAACCAGTACCTTGCGTGCCTGTGTCTTCGACTTCTAGCTTGTCCACTACCTGACATTATTCTTGCCATCTCGATAACCTCTACATTTGAACAATAACGCTCACAGTGTTGTTGAAAAACTTCCAGAGTTACTGTCTTTTATTTCGATTTATTCCGCGCGTGTTACAGGCGTTACTGAGTCATGGCTACGTATTAATATGTATGACTCCGAGTTTATTCTATTCACTTTTATTGCCGTGTGCCTAGACAGGATACACGGCACTGGCGGCGGTGTCGTACTGCTCATCCGTTCGGATCTTCGTTTCTTAGTTTTGCTCTCGCCCCCGGAGACAGAAACCGTGGGGCGTCAAATTTTCTTGAATAATCAGTGTGTTGTAATTAGCGTTATATATCGTCCGCCCGGTTCTTCCCCTGATTTATTTCACGCTATTGCAAAGTTCATGTGCCTGACCTAATATTTATTCATCATTATTCGTCTGAATGGGTGAATTCAACGCTCCTGACATCCACTGGCCAACACTAAATACGACAGGTCGTCACGTAGCTATTTCTAATGAAGTAATGAATATTTCCTTGTCCTGTGGGCTCACTCAAGATTTTTCTTTTTCTAGTGCAACTAAGTTAAGTTAACTTCCATCCTCGACTTAGTTTTCTTAAGCGCTGATCTGGCGAAAGATGACTTCTCTTGTGATGTAATTGAGGGAATCTCAAGTCATAAAGGCGTTTTGTTATCGCTCTCTTGTACAACCTCCAAATCACCTTATACCTTTACTGATTTCCCTGACTTCACTCGTCCAGACGGCCTTCAGTTACTGATATCTTAGCTGATTATTTCGATACGTTCTGCTCTCTGCTAAACAGACAGGATGTAAATTGTCTTGTCAATTACTTTGAGGATCTTGTCAAGTCACGTATCCAACAATTTGTGCCCATTAAAAATAAGAACAGTAATGCCAACCTTCCCGATATCACTGGCGACATCTCGCATTTATCTCGTCGTGCCCGTAGGCTTAGGTGTTCTAAAGGAACCATAGATTCTCATAACCTTGGACAGGTTTCACAAGCAAAAAAATGAATTTAATTTTACGCTGCAAACGGCGAAAGATTTCTTTTGTCGCGTTCAACTGCCTGATCTGTTACGAACTAAACTTCATGTTTCTGGTCTTCTACTTTACCTCACGATGCTTCACCCACTTCATTCAAAATTGATAATGACGTCATCAGTGATCCATCAGTAATATCACATGCTTTCAACAAGTATTTTCAGTCCGTATTTGTACCCGATAACAACGCCATTACTTCTCTCACCAATATAGTTTGTTCTGAAGTATTCAGTGACATTGACATAAACAATGAAGGCATCATTAACCTGATATTAAACGCGGCTATCAAGAACTGGACAGTTCCGGATGGGACACACAATGCATTCTTGGTTAGCTATTTCTTGTTGTCATCAATATATCTACGGTCATATTCAACAAATATTTATCGTTTGCTACTATTCCTCCCTTGAAGGAAGTAAGCTAAAGCGCTTCTTCTTTGTTAATCCGGTGATAAGCAGTTTTTGTCGAACTACAGACCGATTTCGTTAACATCACAGTCATGCAAAATCTTAGTACATATCATTCATAAACACAGTGCTTTTTCTGGAATTACACAATCTGTTATCTAAGATACAGCATGCGTTTAGGCGCTGTTTTAGTACGACAACACAGTTAGTTGAGTTTAGGCATGACATTTTCTTTAACCTTGATGTTGGCAACCAGGTTGACTCTATATATATAGATTTCTCTAAAGCATTTGACTCGGTATTACATTCTAAACTGGTTCTAAACTTGACACTGTACTAAATTATCCTAAACTGATTAACTGCATTTCAAGTTTTCTTTCACTTCGCTCCCAGTTTGTCTCTTAGAGCTCGACCAACTCTACTGCTATTAATGTGACATTTGGAGTGCCCCAAGGCTGAGTTCTTGGGCCACTCCTATATTTAATCTACATAAATGATTTTCTTGTTAACTTCTTTTCTAACATTCGTCTTTATGCTGATGATTGGGTTTTATATGATGTGGTTAACTGTTCTAAGGATCGTTTCCGCCTCCAGGGGTCATATGCTAGGTTTTGCACTTGGTGTAACACCTGGCGACTGAACATAAATTTTGATAAAACCATCCTTATGTCCTTCTGTGAAAAATCTTCTCCTTCGGTTTGTCATTACTTCTTCAATAACCGCGCTGTGGTTAGGGTATCTGAGTATAAATACCTCGGTGTCATTTTTACGCATAACATGTCATGGTCTAATCAGATTACGACATTTGTTACAAACCAATAAAAAAAATTGGTTACCTATGTTCTCACTATCCAACCTTCCAAAATATATTATGCTACTATTATATAAATTCCTAATCCGTCCTGTTGATGACTAGGTATCTATCGTTTGGAACGATTATAAGCAGTGTGCGATTTACAGGCCAGAAGCAGTTCAGAAAAAAGCTGTAAGGTTTATACGTCACCGTTATGATCATGACTTTTCACCGTCTTGCGCAATTTGTTCCTTGAATTTAACTTCGCTCTATTCACGTCGCCACATAACATCATTAGAATTATAGCACAGCATTGTCAATTCTTCCTTTTGACTTTTAAACAACGAATATATACCAACATCGAAGCAGAGTCATCGACGAGACATCACAAGCTGAACTTCATGCCCTACTTCTCACGGCCTACTATGTTTAAATTCAGGTTTTTCTCTGGCTGCATAGAAGACTGCAATTCCTTACTTGGATTCATTCGCTCATGCACATCCCGGAGTTTTGTATCTAGCATCCAAGATGTATGATATTTTGTTGTGTATAATTTTCCTCTCTGTTAACCCACTTCTCCTATAGCGCTTATTACGCTGCATGATGTACAAATAGATAAATAAAAATGTAAATAAATAAATAAGTACATAAAGAAATAGATAGACCTTTCCTCGCTGCTAAGCAGCTGAATATAACTTTCGCTAACGCATGCTTTCCCTCTTTCGGGAATATAAGATATTTCCATCAGAAAGAGCAACAGCTCTTTGGCACTGGAATTCTTGCTTCTGCCCAGAATCTTGATATACCTAAGTGGGGGAGCACATGTGGAAACTCGACTACACCCAAGAAAATCCGCAGTACCATTGTTTCATTAACGAAACCTGATGTTCTCTTGCATCATCATTGATGCAGTGACCAGTTCGCCCGATATACGACTGCCCACATGAAAGGGGAAGGTCGTGGACAGCACCAAACGGCGCATTTTGCTAATGCCTGAGCTTTCTTTCTTTTTTTTTCTTTTTTTGCAGCGACCACCAGCTTATTCACCCTCAGATGCATTTATGGGGCCAGTAAGGCTTCTCGCGGTGGAAAAGAAAACCTTTCTTGAGTACTTTGAACCAACTCGCGTAAGAAGATTTGCTAATTCTTTTTACATATTAGTATTGAGTACATTGATCATAATGTCCCTCTCTTTCCCTTTAATACATAGCGTAGAAGTGTCCGCGGCTCGCCTGCACGTTGCGCCGGATGAAGGAGGTCACGTGTGAAATTACGCAAGTAAAGGAAAACCGCGTTACCGAATTACGCATAGACACGTCCTCCCGAAGATCGTTTCAGCATGTGGTGAAGATTGCTCTCCCGCATTACTGTTACAGAGGGCTCACGATGCGGATGCGAAAGGCAGCGCTACTGTGGAGTGCAAGGCGTGCAACAAACACTCATGAAATGTACGGATATGAACAAGGAAATATAATTATCTAATAAAAGCGTGTGCGCACGAATATATGACAGAAACCCGGGCCACCGCGTGCGTACGATGGATTTCTGATCATGACCGAAAGCACGCAAAAGAACCACGAAAAGTATGGAAATCACACGATGAAAACCGATAAATAAGAGGGGAAATTATTTATTACGCCTAATGAAATGTACGCAAATACAGTGTAGGGAAATGAAAGTGGACGAAAAGATAGGTTGTTTGAGGCGGGAGCCAAATCCACATCTTCCACATTTGGGTTTCGCTCTTTACTGAATAACTAGGCTACCGCAACGGCCATCCGCCCGTCCAATGTTTCGGGTAATTGCGTATGTGTGCAAGCTTCACCCTACAAGTTTAGCCAGTGCCCTTGATGTTCAAGGCGGTGGTCATCGAACAGCATTGGAACGAGAAAACCATTGCCGATGGTGGTTTGGACCCTCGAAACGTGTTCAATGTGTACTCTAAGAAAGTCAGTGGTGATATACGTCGTGATGTGGTGGTTCCTGGCAATAGCAACCGTCGCCGTCATTAATTGGCACCGAGGAAGACCTGAGCACATTCGTGCGGCTTGGCCTTGCATACTCTCATGATCACGGATATTTGTTTTGCCCGTGTTTGATAGCACTTCCACACTGCACCCTAAAGCTCCCAAAGCGACGCTCTGTGCAGCTCTAGTATAACGCTCACTAATGTGTCTCATGCCTAGAAGCATAAAAATTTCAGGAAGAGGGCCATGGATGGCAACCTCTCCTTCAAGCACGCGCATTGTGAACTCCAGGAGAGAACACGATAGATTATCTCGAGTACGCTGTAACGCCTGACCTTATAGGGGATGTCACAGTTCTAACGGGTTCTACCGAACTTTCAGTAGAACGATACTGTGTGCATTTTTCAGTAGAAACACGGGAGCCTTGCGCACTAAGCTAAATATTTGTTTCGAGCCAGTGCGGTGAATCGTTTTCAAGCGCGTCCGACTTCGATGAACCGCATATGAAAATCGAGCACCAGATATAATTTCGAGAATATTCAAACAGAGATATTTGGTCTTTTTTTAGGTTCGTCTGATTCGAAACCGTTGTTTTTGGCGGAAAGCATTTTATGCGCTTGAGTGTACGAGCAGATAATATCGCTTGGTTTAGGGGCTTCATGCATGTTAGCCAGCTGTATCTCTGTGCAGGTCAACCCTCTAACATGTAAAACTCGATCCCACACACACACGCACACAGTGTACCCACTCAGTATGTCATCATCCTCCTCATCATCATCATCATCAGCCTGCTTACGCCCACTGCAGGGCAAAGGCCTCTCCCATACTTCTCCAACTGCCCCGGTCATGTACTAATTGTGGCCATGTTGACCCTCCAAACTTCCTAATCTCATCTGCCCACCTAACTTTCTGTCGCTTCCTGTTACGCTTCCCTTCCCTCGGAATCCAGTCCGTAACCCTTAATGACCATCGGTTATCTTCCCTCCTCATTACATGTCCGGCCCATGCCCATTTCTTTTTCTTGATTTCAACTAAGATGTCATTAACGCGCGTTTGTTCCCTCACCCAATCTGCTCTTTTCTTATCCCTTAACGTTACACCTATCATTCTTCGTTCCATAGCTCGTTGCGTCGTCCTCAATTTAAGTAGAACCCTTTTCGTAAGCCTCCAGGTTTCTGCCCCGTACGTGAGTACTGGTAACACACAGCTGTTATATACTTTTCTCTTGAGGGATAATGGCAACCTGCTGTTCATGATCTGAGAATGCCTGCCAAACGCACCCCAGCCCATTATTATTCTTCTGATTATTTCACTCTCATGATCCGGATCAGCAGTCACTACCTGTCCTAAGTAGATGTATTCCCTTACCACTTCCAGTGCCTCGCTACCTATCGTAAACTGCTGTTCCCTTCCGAGACTGTTAAACATTAATTTAGTTTTCTGCAGATTAATTTTTAGTCCCACCCTTCTGCTCTGCCTCTCCAGGTCAGTGAGCATGCATTGCAATTGGTCTCCTGAGTTACTAAGCAAGGCAATATCATCAGCGAATCGCAAGTTGCTAAGGTATTCTCCATCAACTTCTATCCCCCAATTCTTCCCACTCCAGGTCTCTGAATACCTCCTGTAAACATGCTGTGAATAGCATTGGAGATATCGTATCTCCCTGTCTGACGCCTTTCTTTATTGGGATTTTGTTGCTTTCTTTGTGGAGGATTGCGGTGGCTGTGGAACCGCTATAGATAGCTTCCGGTATCTTTACATATGGCTCATCTACACCCTGATTCCGTAGTGCCTCCATGACTGCTGAGGTTTCGACTGAATCAAATGCTTTTTCGTAATCAATGAAGGCTATATATAAGGGCCGGTTATATTCCGCACATTTCTCTATCACTTGATTGATAGTGTGAATATGATCTATTGTTGAGTAGCCTTTACGGAATCCTGCCTGGTCTTTTGGTTGACGGAAGTCTAAGGTGTTCCTGATTCTATTTGCAATTACCTTAGTAAATACTTTGTAGGCAACGGACAGTAAGCTGATCGGTCTATAATTTTTCAAGTCTTTGGCGTCCCCTTTCTTATTGATTGGGATTATGTTAGCGTTCTTCCAAGATTCTGGTACGCTCGAAGTCATGAGGCATTGTGTATACAGGGTGGCCAGTTTTTCTAGAACAATCTGCCCACCATCCTTCAACAAATCTGCTGTTACCTGATCCTCCGCAGCTGCCTTCCCCTTTTGCATAGCTCCCAAGGCTTTCCTTACTTCTTCCTGCGTTACTTGTGGGATTTCGAATTCCTCTAGACTATTCTCTCTTCCATTATCATCGTGGGTTCCACTCGTGCTGTATAAATCTCTATAGAACTCCTCAGCCACTTGAACTATCTATCTAACTATATATATATATATATATATATATATATGTGTGTGTGTGTGTGTGTGTGTGTGTGTGTGTGTGTGTGTGTGTGTGTGTGTGTGTGTGTGTGTGTCTGTCGCGAAGCCTTTGATACGTCAGCTGGTTTCGAGCGTATGCATAGCACAGGTGGAATTGAGACGGATGGGGAAAAAAAGAACGCTGTATTACTGCTTGTACATTGTGGAGCATTTTACGGCTTAGCATTGGACGCAGCTCGCACACAGTGTCACGAACCGTGTGCACAAGAGCAAGCTCTCCCTGTGCAGTTGGAAACACAAACGTGCTGTGGAGAACAAGTTCGCCAGCTGCTGGCATTTTTTCGTCGACGTCGACGAGCTCGACTGGATATATGTCAACGAATATGAGTGCGTGCAAATCGTGCCTCTGAGTAGGGCTATAAGCGTAAATTGCGATGTATTACATGGTCGCTTGCCAATGACGTGTCACCCAACCAAAGAGCCCCCATCACTGAACATGGAAGAGAGAAATGGTGAGTGTTTTTTTAAGGCGAAGCTTTAACTGCCTTTTCCGCAACTTTTCGGGTACTGACTGTTTGCACCTGCCTGCTGGCTACTATACTGGCTGCTCTTTTGCACGATTGGGTTGCACCGGGCGTAGTACAAACCGAGTTGACCCCAAGTAGCCGGTGGTCGCCTAAGCGGACACGTGAACTACTCAGAAACACGCCTTCGTCTACATGCCATCGTCGTCATTTCTTTTGACCTTGTTTCATCGCCTTCATACAAGAGTTTATTCATTTGTTGTTATAGGGTCATCATCCTTATGCCCTCATTTATTCATCACTGCGTATATCATCGTCATTCTTCTTCGTTATCGTTCAATTGTCATCATTCCATCATCGTCACTGAGTCATTATTATGACGACGTGGTCACTCCATGGCCGTCAGACCGTCGTCGAGATTTCAGCGTTGTTACACCATCTCAGCCGCCTGAGGCCGCGGTCCCATGAATTTCTATTCTGTGATAACCTCTCATCTAAGTGCCCTAAATCTGTCTCAAGGGACCGCTTTATCTGTCCTCTTCATATCTTCTGCTGTCGTAAAGGAAATGTTCCTCTCTTCGACACCACATCTTTGACAATTTGCAGCTTTCCGTTATTCCAATTAGGAGTGAGTAAGCGCTGGGGAAAGGGACTCCTAGTTGCAGGCGCCATAGTGACTTCTCTATTTCTTAGTCAGGTTATTCTGATTTTTTTTCCTTGTGTTTATCGCAGAATCTACGCACGGGCGCTTGAGAAGAGACATGGGCCTCTTCAGTGCAGTTGCCGTCGTTGTTGGCAGCTGCATAGGTAAGAATAACGCAAAACAATATTCCAGTATGTACATGCACTGTGCGGCCACGTTTGATGCATATACGTAAGATTATACTCACGTGTACCATCAGTGTGGCACGGAAACATGTCCGGCTAACTCCTACACATGCTTGCACAGTACGAACGAACTCATATAACAATATTAGGAATTATGTAGCGGGTGGTTATTTTCCTCTTTAGATTCTTATTTTTTTATGTTTTCGTGTTCTGTTGGTGAAGGTACAAGCTTACGCCATACAATCAGGCATTGTACTGAACGAATCTTTATACTACATTGAACGGTACGAATATTGGCATCTGCTCTGTAAAACAAAGTACAGTACGTTATTAGCACTTACAGCGCATGGGTCGCCATAAAATGTTTGTTATTCGCCGATTTTCAATTTACTGACATGCTCATAGATATTCATACGCGGGCCATAACTATGGCCTAAATTGAATTTGTAGGGTAAACATAAGCTGATTACCGTGCTACATGACCCGCGTTGTTTGTTAACTTCCTTGTGTGAGGTTTCTGAAAGAGTCACGCATACAGTTCCAACACGGCTGAGAGCGACGGAGACGTGATGGACTGGGAACGGAATATCAGGTGTTCTTTGTTGGTGATATCGAGTATACTAAAATTTCTAAGTGCAGCTTGATGCCTGATTTTTACGTACGTGGCACATTTCGCCATTTCTTTAGTGCTTTGGTGTCGTCTACAGAGAGAGCGGGCTGACTGTCTCATGCGTATTATTTTCGAGTCATGAGTTTCATTTTCGCGTCAAACACCGGATGTTTGTAAAATATGAGTGGAGAACGGTTGGGTACATGTTCCTGAATATTTCTGACGCTCGCATGCAAGCTACGCTTATCATAAAGTAGGCAAAGTGCATGGCAGCACAGGCTCAATGCATCTGTTTGTGTCGTTTCACCAGTGATCTTCGGGCCGCTTCGTTACTCATTTGCATTCGCTGGACAGCAAGACTGGAGACTAATGTGAAATGCGGAATTATAATGAAATTATTTGCAGAACACTTATTTTCCGCCCAACATTCATGTGGCAAAGAACTTTCTCCCGTGTTTTGGTGTCGTGTGCACAAAGAACGCGCTGCATTCTGACTCATTTCGTGCTATACTTTAGGACGTGAATCGAAATTTATCTACATCTGCCAATACGTTTACGCGATTGATTTAGTATTTACACAGCGAGAGCATTTCGACATTCCAAGGGTTTATGTCCGCATAAAAATTTAGTATCCTCTAAAGGCAAAACTTTCGACCGTATATTCTCAATATGGCGATATTAAAGTTAGCGTTATCTTCTAATTACTTTTTTATTAACATCATGAAACAAAAAAATATATTTCTGCACGTCACATTCTCGCGAGAGTTGTGCCCGATCATGGAAGTAGGTGTTTTTGTTTACCCTGAAAAAAGTTGTTTTTTGTAATTTTGATTGCGATCATTGCAGGGTCTGGAATTTTCATAACACCTAGTATTGTTTACGAGGACTCTGGATCTGTGGGCGTCGACCTTTCGATATGGGTCGCAGCTGGGGTGGCATCTCTCATTCGTAAGTATTGAAAATCCTTAACCTATTCGCAATGTTGGTCTTGAATAGCTGAACAGCTTGGCACGAACGAAAGATCACGCTTGGCCATTTGATGAGACCGATGTCGTTTGAGGGACGTGATATGCCACGTGACGTTATTCAGTGGAAGCATTCATTAAATGTCCTCTGTGGGGAATAGCGCAATTCTGCAACAGTTTCTTATGCGCACATCAATTACACGGCAAATAGCACATATTTTACCTTGTTATGAGCGAATCACTAATTATTGCAGAATTGAAGTCCATGGTCAAGTAAGTCTTATTCATTTAGCAGAAATCTGAAGCTCATGCATCATATTCACAGATATCTTACAGGTGGTCTCACTAGCTGTAATTTTCACGCCGAAAATGTACGTGTCCAGCTGTCGCTTAATTGCACTTATTTTTTTTTTTACATTTCCCTTTTGACTGCTGCATTTACCCGCCAGCATGAAATACCTCAAAGGTAACGAAGTTTCAAGAGTGTCACCACGTAGTGTACCCCTTTCATTCGACAGACGGCCTCTGCTACGCTGAACTGGGTACGATGCTACCATTCGCTGGAGGCCCGCATGAATACCTCAGAGTGGGCTTGCAGTTCATGGGACGAACGGGGGACTTCCTTTCGTTCCTGTGTGCCTGGAGCTTTCTTGTGGTGGACCCAATTGCAGTTACCGTACATGGACTAACGTTCACAGCGTACGCCCTCAGTTTGCCCTATGGCAACTGCGCACCACCTCGCGCTGTGACCATTCTGGTAACGGTGGTTATTATTGGTAAGTTGCTGAAGGCGGAAAGTAATCCTTGCCCGTTTGAGTTTCACTAGCATATGGCCTTCTTTCGCGCTAAATCTCTCGGTGGCACCCCGAATCCCATCGCACACGTTTGTTGAAACGCACTGCGATGGGGCAGTGTGTTGTCCTCGCCGTAGAACAGCGGGATCGTTGTCGTTACTTCTGCGGTGAAGCCACCACCTGGGTACTGCAATGAACTCGCGTGCCCAAGGCACAAAATTTGGTTTGCGGTTTGAGGATTTATGAATTCATTACCTAAAACACTGCGAAAACAAAGTTAAGATTGTCACAAATAGCATGAATGAAAGAAACAGCTGGTTACGCTGCAGTCATACGAAAAACAAAAAGCCATAGGACTTCGAAATGCAACTATGGATGTTTCTGGTCACAGGTCCTTGACCCTTTGATTGTCTCTGTGATGTTTTCAGTGCAGCAGGACTAGAATGCTTCCGTTAGTACGTGCATCTACGCTTTTGGAATCAAAATACTTTCAATTTATACCCTGACATACCCCAGCAATAAGTAATAAACGAGTAATGCCTAAACTCGGCCAGCTCTCCGCCACGAGCATTCTTTCACGTGGATCAGCCATCATGTCCGTCGATAGGCGTCGCTAAAGAATAATCATGCTGAAGTATGACGAAAGCTATCACCGTCGCGTACACATTTCCCTCCACAAAAACACGCCAAAGTTCGGGAACACATGAGGATGTACCTGGTGAGCTCTGAGCTAAGACCGTACGTACACTAAGCGGTTGGAAGAGGACACGTTATGTATAAAAAGCAAGCAGTGGAAAGTGCGTCTGCTGTGCGCGTGTCAAAGTGGGTGAGCGCAAGCGCAGAACTCCCCTGGAAAGCAGTCAGCGAGCTCCGCACGACAACCAGTCGCGGTAAACATGGCTTCCGCCACAGCTGCAACTAGGAATCCCGAAGGCCCTGTATTCCGATTAACTGACTGCGCTTACCGACATTAACCTCCTGGGGCGGATGGCGACTGAGGGATGGCGGCGATGGCAACTCGTGGGATTCAGGGATGCAGAATGCGCGTGCAGGTTAGAAGCAACGGGGAGCAAGCCAGCTATGGATCAATATCAAAGAGGAAAAAAGAACTGAAATCTGACGGGAAAGGTTCCATGGCAACCGATAATTGTGGGGCTTGTGGCACTTTCGTTCAAAGCCAGACCAGGGTGTCCGAGAACGCATGTATACGTGGGACAATTTTCAGATGAAGACGACTCGTGCATAGTAAACGGAAATTGTGCAGAGACCATTGAGGACATGCTGCTTGATCGTCATAACGTCAATGGCAGCAATAAATGCGGAAGCAGTAAGGAATAATGTGGCACTATTTTTGAAGAAAAAGAACAGCAGGGGAGACGCAAATGAAACTGCTGAGCAGACCAGCAAAACAAAGAACGGCGGCAATCTTGGTGGCACAAAGGAAAAAATAACAAGCCATAAGCAAACTTTCTGCACTGAATAGTAGAGCTCGCATCATAAGGACATCTAGAGATGCAAATCAGAGTGTAAACTTTCAAAAATCAGCTTGGAGGCATGTGGTATTGCCTCGTTTCAATCGATACGCTCACTACCCGACATACTGCCCCCTTCCAGTTTACTACATATTTGTGTGCACGTCTCTTCTCGGCCAATTCAGTTTTGTCGTATCAGTCGAAAAAAACACGGACATTAAAGGCCCCACCACACGCAGCACGGAATAGGCGTTTCAATACGCGCACACGTAAGTGTACGCGTCTCCGAGTGCGTACGCGGGTGACGAAGGGAAAGGCGGCCAGTCACACGATACGCGCATCCGTGCGCGTTTAACTGCGCGTAGCACAGGGCTGACAGATCAGTGCACCAGCGATGGCGGAAACGTTCGTCTGTGGGTTTTAGAAAAGTTTATCCTTAATTTCATTGTGGCTAGCCTTCTGTATTTAATTTATCAATGTTTGGGGCTAGTATATTGTTTTTAAGCTGAGAAATGCACGCGGTTTGTATATACACATCCGTATGGCAAGCGAAGCTACATCAATGATCAACATCACGCGCGCTAGCGTCTGCTTGCCCACGACTCCAGTTGACAACTGCGCGCGACCTCGCACGACACTGCGGTCGAGCTTTTGCTTAGCCGTTTGCTTCGCCGGCTTCAGTGTTCTCTGCCCGCAATGTACCACATGAGAAAGAAGCTTTTGCTGCTGCTGCTGCTCTTGCAAAGACGGCGGGAGCGCAGGAAGCGTCTGCAGCCACGTTGGTGGGTCCGGCCCGTCTTTCAACGGCGTGAAGAAGAACGACTTTGGCTGTGAGTAACGTCTTTCCTTTCGATGATCTACAGTGGTATAACTAGGAGCCAGTGTTTGGACATGGGCGCTTAGCTTCGTCGGGACAGCGATTACTTATCGGCGTTTTTAAGTGTGCACATATACGAGACATAAGTGAACGGGTTAAAATTGTAATGCGGCGATCGTGCTCGCAGCTCGCGAACGCCACAATTCGCAGAACGGCACCGCCTCGTCGGTACAAAGTCCGTGCAGGTTGACAGCACCGACCGAAACGATAACGTGACGTACGACAACAGAGGGAACGACGAGAGCAGGGTGTACTACGGAAAGCGCGAACGCATAGGTGAAGATCGGGCTGATTAGCCGCTGGAGGCACGCAGATCGCATATTGGATACGTGGTGACGATACTTTACGCCGTTTCAGCAGGCGTCTGTCTAACCCGTGTATGCAGTACAACATACCGTCGCTAATTCTTCTTCTTCTTTCTTCTTTATTCAATACTGCAAACCTTGTACAGGTCCAAGCAGGGTGGGTCAAATGACAACAAAACAATAAGCAATAATAACAAAGCTAAAAAAAAAACACCAAAGTGTGGCGAAAGGCAATAAGGAATCATTCCAGTCGGTTATCGTGCGAGGGAAAAATGAAAACTTGAATAAATCTGTTCGCGCAAAATATGGTGTCAGGGAATTAGGATGATGGTGGCGTGTATGCCTTGACGTTGAAAGCGACAGGTATGGAGAAGGGTTAATAGCTAGATCTTGATTCCAAAGCAAGAAAAGAAATTGCAAACGTAAATTTTTTCTTCGTTGTTCAAGACATTGTATACCGTTAATGTGCATTAATTCAGAGGGTGAGTCATACGGGGAAAATTTAGAGTAAATAAACCTTACAGCTTTTCTCTGTACCTTTTCTAGGCGGGTGATATTGTGTTTATTAAATGGGTCCCAGACAACGCATGCATATTCAAGTTTAGGTCTAATTAGTGAATTGTAAGCAAGTAATTTTACGCTAGGGGGAGAACTTCTTAGCTTATGTCTTAAAAAGTACAGTTTACGGAATGCGGAAGAACAGATGTTATCTATATGTAAATTCCATGATAAAGTATTAGTTAGTGTGACACCCAAATACTTATATTTAGTCTCTTCCAGCAAAGGTGACGAACCAAGCCTGTAGTTAAAAGAAAGCGGAGCTTTTTTGCGAGAGAAGCGAAGAAAGACGGTCTTATCTGTGTTAAGTTTCATGTCCCACGTTTCACACCATTCAAAAATCTTAGCAAGAGAGGAGTTAAGATGGATTTGGTCGTTAATTGAAGTTATTTCTTGAAGAAGCACACAATCATCCGCAAACAACCTGATTTGGACATTCGGATCAAGTTCAGCAGCAATGTCATTAATATATAATAAGAACAATAATGGCCCCAGCACACTTCCTTGGGGTACGCCAGAGCCGACCGGAAGGCAACCTGATTGCTGCTCATTAACTGTTACAAATTGGTAGCGATTGGTTAAATAGTTTGATATCCATATGATTAAAATTTCTGGGAGTCCAATGCGTCTGAGTTTTAAAATTAGTTTGTCATGGGGAACTCTATCGAAAGCTTTACTGAAGTCAAGAAATATTGCATCAATCTGCCCGTTCCTATCGAGACATGAAGCGAGTGAATGTATTACTGTAACTAATTGTGTAATTGTTGAGTATCCTTTTCTAAACCCGTGCTGGAAATTAGAGAGGACTGCGTGTGCATCTAAAAATTCATTAATCTGGTTTGCAATAATATGTTCGATTAGTTTACAACATGATGATGTAAGTGATATTGGACGATAATTTTGTAATAATGTGCGGTCACCTTTCTTGTGTATTGGCACAACCCTGGCTATCTTCCAGTCGCTCGGTAATTTCCCATGAAGTAATGAAATACGAAATAAAATAACTAGAAACTTTGCAATAGATTCCGCATATCTCTTCAGAAACACGTTAGGAAGGTTGTCGGGACCACATGATGATTTAGTTTTTAAATTTAGTCACATAGAAACTACGCCAGGGTATGAAATAAAATTTACATCACAGGGGTGAAACACTGCGTCATTGGATGGACAAGCACCGGATTTAGAAAACACACTGTGAAAGTAATCATTGAATTGGTGAGCAATATCCCCGTGATCGGTAACCACAGAACCATCAACCAAAATTTGCGACACTGGTTTCTTTTTTTCACTTATATAATTCCAAAACTTTTTTGGTTCCTCTACTGAAAGTTGGCAGCACTGTATTAAAATAATGTTCCTTCGAAGAGTGTACTGCACGTGCAAGACCTTCTTTTAAATCCTTTAAATGACCTAAATGCGAGCGCTGTTTCTTTAACCTTTTTATTTTTCGCTTTAAGTGGATTATTTCACGCGTCATCCACGGCGTTTGTCTACGAACAAATTTACGTTTGCTCGGCACAAATTTATCGATACAGAAGTGGCACATATCTTTAAAACGGCGCCAAAGTGTGTTCAAATCAGTATCATTAAAATCGATAAGGCATGTTTCCAAATGTTCTATAGTGGATGCATCATCTGCACGTGAGTAATCTTTGAAGGAACAACGTTTCACAGTGTTATTAGGTAGAGTACAAGCGACAATGAGTAAGTGAACACTGACAAGCAGGTGGTCAGAGATGCCTTCCACAATTTCAACAGTGTAATCAGGTAATCCTCTTGGCAAAAATACCAAATCCAGTACAGATTTGCTAGTTCCTTGTACACGTGTCGGTTCCTGAACTATTTGAATGAGGTCATGTGTTAACATTATGTTAAGCACACTGTTTAAATTTTTGCTGTTTTGAGGAAGGGATTCAAAACGATCCCAATTAACGCCTGCCAGGTTTAGGTCACCAATAAGTACCAATTTGTTTCTCTGGAACCGAGACATGTGCTCTTCAAGTTTTAACAGATAATCAGCTGATAATCAGCTGATTCTTTAGTTGCAGAGGGGAAGAAGCACTTCATTCTAGTCAACAAACAATCTGTTAATAAAAGAACTATTTTCCAGACCTTCATATACTAGAACAGAGGTGTAACAACTGCTGGAATACTAATTTGGAGCTCCCTTCATTATTAACAGTACACCATACTGCTTATACAGAGCTTGTGTAGCACCCTCTTGCACAATATCTGTAAGAATTACGTTTTTAATAAATTTTCTGCTATATTCGATATTTTATTCGATATTCGAAAATATTCTTCATTTGATTCGATATTAAATTCTACATCCACTATTCGGTATTAGCACACCCCTACAAAAAGTTAGACTGCTAGTTATGTTTGTGCCATTAGTATAACACATGCATTCAAGAACACCTTTTTATACGTGTTGGTTGTCATATAAGGA